>NC_135804.1:148587487-148887487 GCF_964213995.1 Mustelus asterias
CCTTCCCCCCCTCCCCCCCTCCCCCCCCCCTCCCCCTCCCCCCCCTCCCCCCTCCCCCCCTGCCTCCCTCCCCCCTTCCCTCCCTCCCCTCCCCTCTCCAATTCAGAAAGTAGGAGTGTGCCCGTACCTGAATCCTGCCAGTACAGGTCTCTATTCATAGAATCCCTTCAGTGCAGAAAGAGGTCATTCGGCCCATCGAGTCTGCACCGACCACAATCCCACCCAGGTCCTATTCCCGTAACCCCACATATTTACCCTGCTAATCCCCTGACACTAAGGGTCAATTTAGCATGGCCAATCCACTTAACTCGCACATCTTTTTGACTGTGGGAGGAAACAGGAGCACCCGGAGGAAACCCACGCAGACATGGGGAGAACGTGCAAACTCTATACAGACAGTGAGCCGAGGCCAGAATTGAACCTGGGTACCTGGCGCTGTGAGGCAGCAGTGCTAACCACCGTGCCACCATGCCGCCGGGATTGAACCCGGGTCCCTGGCGCTGTGAGGCAGCAGTGCTAACCACCGTGCCGCCCTGCATCAGGTACATTACTTGTTTTCTCCCACTCTTTTCGAAGCCTGGAGAAGATGTGGGTGGGAGAGTCTTATTTTTGACGAGAGTTGTACTGCAGTATTCTTTTTTATGGGAGAATCTAATTAAAGTATTAAAAATCATGGGAAGTCAGTTTCACATTTAACAGGAGTGCCTTGTACTCGGGACGAAAGGTTATGTGTAGACAGCAGGGTTGACAATGGCAACGTTCTGTGGAGCACATTGATAAATCAACACGCCCTCCTACTACTCTTTTGAACTCTTGACGCAGAGCTGCAAAATCGCCGAGTTATGTGCATCTAGAAGCAAACAGCTAACGATTTGCAACTAATAAAGATTGCATTTGTTCCTGCGGCCCTGGTGTTTGTGTGAGTCACTGATGCGCTGTGCAGGACTTTGTGGGCCAGATACTATTCGGATTTCCCTGGGTGCCTAAGGATAGCATCGAGGAAGAGAACAATGAAGGGTATCTTTAAAAGCAGCTTCATTGAACCCTAATTCTGGGCATGTGGTGTGGTGAGTAGTTGAAGCTGTGAGATAATGATTAAACTTTAACCTCATCGCTCTTTAACAGCGAGCTTGAGGAGGAAGAATGTATTTCTGCGATTTTCCAATCAGCGTTTTTATTCCTCTTTTATGCTGTTGTGAACATGACTTTACGGTACAGACTGCAGAAAATTAAATTAATTTTAAAAAAAACTATCAATAAAGAGTATAATTGGTTAGAATTTGAGAATTACGATGGTACAATGGTCAGCACTGCTGCTTCACAACGCCAGGGACCCGGGTTTAATTTAAAAGTTCAAACTTTATTTATTAGTGTCACAAGTAGGTTTACATTAACACTGCAATGAAGTTACTGTGAAAATCTCCTAGCCGCCACACTCCGGCGCCTGATTTGATTTGGTTTGATTTGATTTATTATTATCACATGTATTAACATACACTGAAAAGTATTGTTTTTTGCGCGCTATACAGACAAAACATGCCGTTCATAGAGAAGGAAACGAGAGAGTGCAGAATGTAGTGTAGTGTTCCAGTCATAGCTAGAGAAAGATCAACTTAATGCAAGGTAACTCCATTCAAAAGTCTGACAGCAGCAGGGAAGAAGTTGTTCTTGAGTCAGTTGGTACATGACCTCAGACTTTTGTACCTTTTTCCCGAAGGAAGAAGGTGGAAGAGAGAATGTCCAGGGTGTGCCTTACAAATTTGGTGGAGTTTTTTGAGGAAGTGACAAAAACGGTTGATGAAGGAAGGGCCGTGGATGTCGTCTATATGGATTTCAGTAAGGCATTTGACAAAGTCCCACATGGCAGGTTGGTTAAGAAGGTTAAGGCTCATGGGATACAAGGAGAAGTGGCTAGATGGGTGGAGAACTGGCTTGGCCATAGGAGACAGAGGGTAGTGGTCGAAGGGTCTTTTTCCGGCTGGAGGTCTGTGACCAGTGGTGTTCCACAGGGCTCTGTACTGGGACCTCTGCTATTTGTGATATATATAAATGATTTGGAAGAAGGTGTAACTGGTGTAATCAGCAAGTTTGCGGATGACACGAAGATGGCTGGACTTGCGGATAGCGAAGAGCATTGTCGGGCAATACAGCAGGATATAGATAGGCTGGAAAATTGGGCGGAGAGGTGGCAGATGGAGTTTAATCCGGATAAATGCGAAGTGATGCATTTTGGAAGAAATAATGTAGGGAGGAGTTATGCAATAAATGGCAGAGTCATCAGGAGTATAGAAACACAGAGGGACCTAGGTGTGCAAGTCCACAAATCCTTGAAGGTGGCAACACAGGTGGAGAAGGTGGTGAAGAAGGCATATGGTATGCTTGCCTTTAGTGGACGGGGTATAGAGTATAAAAGCTGGAGTTTGATGCTGCAGCTGCATAGAACGCTGGTTAGGCCACATTTGGAGTACTGCGTCCAGTTCTGGTCGCCGCACTACCAGAAGGACGTGGAGGCGTTAGAGAGAGTGCAGAGAAGGTTTACCAGGATGTTGCCTGGTATGGAGGGTCTTAGCTATGAGGAGAGATTGGGTAGACTGGGGTTGTTCTCCTTGGAAAGACGGAGAATGAGGGGAGATCTAATAGAGGTGTACAAGATTATGAAGGGTATAGATAGGGTGAACAGTGGGAAGCTTTTTCCCAGGTCGGAGGTGACGATCACGAGGGGTCACGGGCTCAAGGTGAGAGGGGCGAAGTATAACTCAGATATCAGAGAGACGTTTTTTACACAGAGGGTAGTGGGGGCCTGGAATGCGCTGCCAAGTAGGGTGGTGGAGGCAGGCACGCTGACATCATTTAAGACTTACCTGGATAGTCACATGAGCAGCCTGGGAATGGAGGGATACAAACGATTGGTCTAGTTGGACCAAGGAGCGGCACGGGCTTGGAGGGCCGAAGGGCCTGTTTCCTGTGCTGTACTGTTCTTTGTTCTTTGTGTGTGGGGTCCTTAATTATGCTGGCTGCTTTGCTGAAGCAGTGGGAAATGTAGACAGAGTCAATGGATGGGAGGCTGGTTTGCGTGATGGATTGGGCTACATTCACAACGTTTTGTAGTTCCTTGCGGTCTTGGGCAGAGCAGGAACCATATCAAGCTATGATACAACCAGAAAGAATGCTTTCTATGGTGCATCTGTAAAAGTTGGTGAGAGTCATAACTGACATGCCAAATTTCCTGTTCAGGTACGCTGAGGGAGAATTTAGCATGGCCAATGCAACTAACCAGCATGTCTTTCAGACTGTGAGAGGAAACCAGAGCACTTGGAGGAAACCCACTCAGACACAGGAGAACATGCAGACTCCGCACAGGCAGTGATCCAAACAAGAATTAAACCCAGGTCCCTGGTGCTGTGAGGCAGCAGTGCTCACCATGTGCCACCGTGCTGTCACAATCCCAGCTGGTTAGGTGCATTGGCCATGCTAAATTCTCCCTCAGTGTACCCAAACAGGCACCGGAGTGTGGCACTCGGGGATTTTCACAGTAACTTCATTGCCTTGTTAATGTAAGCCTACTTGTGACACTAATAAACATTAAAAAAATAATCTTGTTTAAACTCCCTCGACAGTTTTTGCTCATCACAGAGTTTTCTGGTATTGCCAATCATTGCAGAGAAACCATTTACCTCCTTTTATAACAACGCACCTCAAGAAACCCCATCCTGAACCATCACCAATCATTTCAACTCTTGCGCCATATCTAATCTTTCCTCCTTAAGGCCCTTGAACACCTCATCATTGTCCAGATCTATTATTGCCTTCATCACACATCCATCGGGTTTTTGTAACTGTCATCATGTTACATTATCTCTCTTTACTGTCCTCAGTCTCTGGACGATAGGTAAATTTGAATACAAGAGTTGTAATGAGGACACAGTTAGATCATCTAAAAAGAAAATAAGACCAGGGCTTTCTAAACATTTGGTGCAGTGGAATCTGTAGTCGGCTCCCAAGAGCATCTGGGAACGCCAAACATTCTCATAATGTCGATACCCCTCTTTTGCCATGAAATAGGTGTAAACCCAGAAATCAAATGTAAACAAGTCTTTTCTAGCTATATCTATTCATATAACAGGAATTAGGATTAGGCACACAGTCACAAATACATTCACCAGCTCTGTTAACCCCCCCACCCCCCCCCAACCGTATCCCTGGAAGTAGCACCCACTTTAGGAGTGGATAATCTAAAAAGGTCTCTTCTTCAGCCCCACAAGGCTGTGTTTTTAGCCCCCTACTATACTCCTTATACACCCATAACTCTGTGGCCAAATTCCCCTCCAATTTGATTTTCAAGTTTGCTGACGACACCACCATAGTGGGACAGATCTCAAACAATTATGAGACAGAGGACAGGACTGAGATAGAGAATCTGGTGAACTGGTACGGCGAAAATAATCTCTCCCTCAATGTCAACAAATGAAGGAGATTGTCATCGACTTCAGGAAGCATAGAGGAGAACATGCCCCTGTCTACATCAATGGGGACGAAGTAGAAAAGGTCGAGAGCTTCAAGTTTTTAGGTATCCAGATCACCAACAACTTGTCCTGGTCCTCCATGCCGACACTATAGTTACGAAAGCCCCACCAACGCCTCTACTTTCTCAGAAGACAAAGGAAATTTGACATGTCAGCTACGAGTCTCACCACCTTTTACAGATGCGCCATAGAAAACATTCTGGTTGTATCACAGCTTGGTATGGCTGCTGCTCTGCCCAAGACCACAAGAAACTATAAAAGGTCGTGAATGTAGCCCAATCCATCACGCAAACCAGCCTCCCATCCATTGACTCTGTCTACACTTCCCGCTGCCTCGGCAAAGCAGCCAGCATAATTAAAGACACCACACAGCCCGTACATTCTCTCTTCCACCTTCTTCCATTGGGAAAAAGATACAAAAATCTGAGGTCACGTACCAACCAACTTGAGAACAGCTTCTTCCCTGCTGCCATCAGATTTTTGAATGGACCTACCTTGCATTAAGTTGATCTTTCTCTACACCCTAGCTATGACTGTAACACTACATTCTGCACTCTCTTCTTTCCTTCTCTATGAACAGTATGCTTTGTCTATGTAGTGTGAAAGAAACAATACTTTTCACTGTAAATATATGTGATAATAATAAATCAAATCTTAAAAAACATTAAAGCCTTATCTTTTGTCATTTTTAATGGGGGGGAGTGATGCTGGAAAGTTACTGCTCGTATTGGATACACGCAACACACACACACACCCTCTCTTTCACACACACACATTCTCTCTCTCTCACGCTCACACAGACAACTTCGAGTTTCATTCCGAAGCCTGCTCTACCCATCATTCCAGTGTCCGTGCTTGTCCTGATCTGGAGATTTGAGTTTTGTGCTATTCCCATCTCGTCCTGAGAAGCAGCTTTGCAGCAATCTTCAAATTTTACAAATGAGCCTGTCCTGTCACCGACCCGCTGGGAGGCTCCGTAGACCTCAGTTTGGGAACCTCTGTTGTAGACAATTGTGGAGGTAATGAGAAAATCTTTTTGAGTTATGTAAAGAATTACAGCACTGTCAATGCCTGTATTGGACATTGAACACTGGCCAAGGACAGCATACAAAGGACTGTGTGTATGGTAGAAATATTAAATGAGTACTTTGCATTAGTTTCCAGTCAGCTATTCAAATTGAATGATTTGACTAATAAAGCCAGGAGTATTAAGTGAGAATAACATTTTGTTTTTTAAGAAAATCAAGAACTTGTAAATCGAGCAGCTGGGGTGGATGATATCCACTATGCTCCTCGGGGAAGTGCGACACTGTAGTGAACCCTTCACCTGTATCTTAAACATAAGAATATAAAAACTAGGAGCAGGAGTTGGCCATCTGGCCCCTTGAGCCTGCTCCGCCATTCAATAAGATCATGGCTGATCTTTTCGTGGACTCAGCTCCACTTACCCGCCCGCTCACCATAACCCTTAATTCCTTTACTGTTCAAAAATTTATCTATCTTTGCCTCAAAAACATTCAATGAGGTAGCCTCAACTGCTTCACTGGGCAGGGAATTGCACAGATTCGCAACCCTTTGTGTGAAGAAGTTCCTCCTCAACTCAATCCTAAATCTGCTTCCCCGTATTTTGAGGCTATGCCCCCTAGTTCTAGTTTCACCCGCCAGTGGAAACAACTTCCCTGCTTCTATCTTATCTATTCCCTTCATAATCTTATATGTTTCCATAAGATCTCCCCTCATTCTTCTGAATTCCAATGAGTATAGCCCCAGACTACTCAGTCTCTCCTCATAAGCCAACCCTCTCAACTCTGGAATCAACCTAGTGAATCTCCTCTGCACCCCCTCCAGTACCAGTATATCCTTTCTTAAGTAAGGAGACCAAAACTGTACACAGTACTCCAGGTGTGGCCTCACCAGCACCTTATACAGCTGCAACATAACCTCACTGTTTTTAAATTCCATCCCTCTAGCAGTGAAGGACAAAATTCCATTTGCCTTCTTAATTACCTGCCGCACCTGCAAACCAACTCCTTGAGATTCCTGCACAAGGACACCCAGGTCTCTCTGCACAGCAGCATGCTGCAATTTTTTACCATTTAAATAATAGTCCATTTTGCTGTTATTCCTACCAAAATGGATGACCTCACATTTACCAACATTGCACTCCATCTGCCAGACCCTCGCCCACTCACTTAAATTATCTATATCCCTTTGCAGACTTTCAGCGTCCTCTGCACACTTTGCTCTTCCACCCAACTTAGTGTCATCTGCGAATTTTGACACACTACACTTGGTTCCCAACTCCAAATCATCCATGTAAATCGTAAACAATTGCGGTCCCAACACTGATCCCTGAGGCACACCACTAATCACTGATCGCCAACCAGAAAAACACCCATTAGTTAACCAATCCTCTATCCATGCTAATACATTACCTGTAACACTGTGCACCTTTATCTTATGCAGCAGTCTTTGGTGCGGCACCTTGTCAAATGCCTTCTGATCTTAATACCTCACTGCTCTCTGGCATGCCTCCTGTAGACTGGAAGGAGGCTAATGTAGTCCCATCTTTAAAAAATTGTGTTAATATAAACCCGAAATCCATAGATCCTTTGGAGCAGCACGGTGGCACAGTGGTTAGCGCTGCTGTCTCACAGCGCCAGGAATCCAGGTTCAATTCCCGGCTTGGGTTACTGTCTGTGCGGAGTCTGCATGTTCTCCCCGTGTCTGCCTGGGTTTCCTCCGGATGCTCCGGTTTCCTCCCACAGTTCGAAAGATGTGCTGGTTTGGTGTATTGGCCAAACGAAATTTTCCCTCAGTGTACCCGAACAGGCACCGGAGTGTGGTGACTAGGAGATTTTCACAGAAATTTGCAGTGTTGATGTAAGCCTACTTGTGACACTAATAAATAAAAGTTTAAAAAAAACTTAGTTTGCCATCAATCACAGGAAAGATGCTTGAGGGAATCATTTGGGGTACAAAATTTTCCGGCCACGCTGTTTTAAAAGCTGGAAATTCCCTCCCGGCCGTCAATGGCGTTTCGCGTTCTCCGCAACCTTCCCGCTAAAATTCCAGTGGCAGGCGGGATGGGAGAATCCTGGCCATGATTTGTGTGAATAGAGAGGCATGTATGAGGGACACCTAAAATGGTTTCACACAAAAAGGTCATGTCTTACAAATCTTGTATTTTTGAAGAATTTCTGAAGTTGGTGGATGAAGGAAGCCTAGCGGACAAATTTCCAAAGAGTTTTTGGTAAAATCCTGCTCAGAAGGCTTCTTCAATAAGATTGGAGATCCTGGTATGAGTGGCAATATACTGAACTGATATTAGAACTGGCAGAAACAGTGTAGTCAAAAATTATTTACAGACGAATTTGGATCTGTGATGTGGAGATGTTGGTGTTGGACTGGGGTGGGCACAGTAAAAAGTCTCACAACATCAGGTTAAAGTCCAACAGATTTATTAGGTATCACGAGCTTTCGGAGCACTGCTCCTTCATCATTGAGTGGACCACCACTCACCTGATGAAGGAGCAGCGCTCCGAAAGCTCGTGATACCAAATAAACCTGTTGGACTTTAATCTAGTGTTGTGAGACTTCTTACGGATTTGGATCTGTTTGTCTTGTGTAGGGTTGCCAACACTCCTGATTGGCCAGGAGTCCACTAGAACTAGCATCCATCTGCTGGTGACTATTGAAGGCAATCTGGGAGATTTTGTTTAAGTATATAAAATGATTTTTTTTTTATTGGCCGTAGTGCATTTACCTGGGGATTATGCAATGGCTTATGTGACAAAGGGTCATCCAGACTCAAAACGTTGGTTCTGTTCTCTCTCCGTAGATGCTGTCGGACCTGCTGAGATTTTCCAACATTTTGTGTTAGAATTAGGGGTGATCTGATTAAAGATTTGAAAGTGAATAGATAAGATAGAAGCAGGGAAGTTGTTTCCACTGGCGGGTGAAACTAGAACTAGGGGGCATAGCCTCAAAATACGGGGAAGCAGATTTAGGATTGAGTTGAGGAGGAACTTCTTCACACAAAGGGTTGTATTCTTGTTGACAGTTTGTTCCAATTAACAAGTTTGGGGAGGATCAGAGGACATGATTTGAAGTTATTTAAGGCCAGATCTAGTTTAGATGGTGATTTTTCTTCCACAAGGAATATTGGACCCTCTGGAACAAGCTGCTGGCTCCTCCAGTCAATGTTGATTTGCTGAATTCCTTCAAGTGAGAGTTAGGCCTGTTTCTGGTTGGGGTGGAGTATAAAAGATGTGCACATCAAGGAATTCATAGAATCCCTACAGTGCAGAAGAAGGCCATTCAGCCCATCGAGTCTGCACTGACTCTCCAACAGAACATATTACCCAGGCCACCCTATCTCCGTAACCCCACACATTTACCCCATTAATCCACCTAACCTACACATTTTGACCAAAGTGTTCTCCTGATCTTGTTTTGATTGCTTGGATGGATCATAGGGGAATTTCCTAGGTGTTTTTTTTCCATTAAATCGAGTTTTTAATCTGGTTTTGTGCCACTCCTAGGAGGTCACATGGTTTCAGGTAGGATGAGGGCTGCCTACATTGAGATTCACAAAGTATCATGGGCCAAAAGTGGGCAATTGGGACGAGCATAGTGGTTAAAAAAAGGGGCGACATGGACATTTTGGGTTGAAAGGCCTGTTTCCAGGCTGTAAACCTCTATGACTCTATCACAATTGGGGCGGCACGGTAGTACAGTGGTTAGCACTGCTGCTTCACAGCTCCAGGGTCCCGGGTTCGATTCCCGGCTTGGGTCACTGTCTGTGTGGAGTTTGCACATTCTCCTCGTGTCTGCGTGGGTTTCCTCCGGGTGCTCCGGTTTCCTCCCACAGTCCAAAGATGTGCGGGTTAGGTTGATTGGCCAGGTTAAAAATTGCCCCTTAGAGTCCTGGATGTGTAGGTTAGCGGGTAAATATGTGGGCATAGGGCCTGGGTGGGATTGTGGTCAGTGCAGACTCGATGGGCCGAATGGCCTCCTTCTGCACTGTAGGGTCTCTATGATTTCTATGACAATTGTGTGGAACAGTTTGGATGGACAATAGAACCATGGTAAAGTTACAGTGCGGAAAGAGGCCATTCAGCCCACCGTATCTGTGACACAAAAAGAGAGGAAAAGAAACTAGCCACTCATTTGAATCCCACTTTCCAGCACCAATCCATAGCTTTGCAGGCGACAATACTTCAGGTGCAGATCCAGGTAGCTTTCAAATGAGTTGAACATTTCAACCTCAACTACCAACTTAGGCAGTGAATTCCAGACACTCATCACTCTCTGGGTGATAGATTTTTTTCCTCATGTTCCCTCTAATTCTTCTACCAATAACCTTAAATCTATGCCGACTAGTAATTGACCCCTCAGGGGTCAAGAGGAAACAAGTCTTTCCTGTCTACCCCATCTTGGCCCCACATAATTTTGCACACCTCAATTAGGTCACCACTTAACCTCCTCTGTTCCAAGGAAAACAACCCTAGCTTGTCCAATCTCTCCTCATAGCTGCAACTTTCATGTTCTGCCAACATTCTCGTAAACCTCCTCTGCAGTCTCTCAAGAGAAATTGCATCCTTCCTGTAATGTGTTGACCAGAACTGTACACAAAACTCCGACTGTGAACTCAACCAACGTTTTATACAGTTCCGTCGTTGCATCCCTGCTTTTGTATTCAATATCTCACTCTATGTTTTCTTGACCGCATTGTCTACCTGGCCTGCCATCTTCAAGGACTTGTGGACATGCACTCCAAGATCTCTCACTTCCTCAACTCTTCTCAATATCTTCCCGTTTATTGCGTATTCCCTTGCTTTGCTTGCCCTCCCCATTGCATTACCTCACACTATTCCAGATTGAATTCCATTTGCCACCTCTCCACTCACTCATTGCTATAATATTGGAGTTGACAGCTATCATCTTCACTATCAACTGCATGGCCCATTTCCATGTCATCTACAAATTTCCCAAACCTACATTTAAGTCTTAATTGTTTAACAAACAGCAAGGGACCTAGCACTGAACCTTGTGGAATACAACTGGAAACTGTTTTTCATTCACAAAAGCATTCATCAACCCTTTGTTTCCTGACGCTAAGCCAATTTAGTATCCAACCTGCACCTCCCCCTGTGCCGCATGAGATCTCACTTTCCTGACCAGTTTGCCATGTAGGAGAGTATTCACTTGTCCATCATTGTTCATATCTTCAGTTGCTTGTATGTTCAATGTGGTCAAAAACTTCTTCCTCCAGCAACTCTTCTCCTTGGCCCACCACATGGGACTACTGTCAGTTGCTTCCATTCCTAAATATCCTCATGTAACTAGCATGTCCCAGCAATGGCTTGTTTTCTAACTCCTTAAACCTATCTCCTGAATACCCTAAGATTTCATTTGCTGCTGCTCTCTTTCCATACGGTCACTATAGATCATAGAATCCTTGCAGTGCAGAAGGAAGCCATTTGGCCCATAGAGCCTGCATCGACAACAATTCCATGCAGGCCCTATCCCCATATCCCCATCTATTTACTCCACTAATCTCCCTGACACTATGGGGCAATTTAGTATGGCTAATCAAAATAACCTGCATATCTTTTGAGAGTGGGAGGAAACCGGAGCACTCGGAGGAAACCCATGCAAACACGGAGAGAACATGCAAACTCACACAATGACCAAGGCCGGGATTGAACCCGGGTCCCTGGCGCTGTGAGGCAGCAGTGCTAACCACTGTGCCACCATGTTGCTCCAATTTCTATGCGAACAACACTCAGTTTGACCAGGTTAATCTCGGTGCTTGAGGGCCTGGACCGAATTCAAAAGAGGTTGGCGAGGTGACCACTGAGTTGGACGATGACATTTTCAGACACCTTCAATCGGAAGGGAAAATTGAATAAGTGGATGTAGTTAGAAAAGGGTTGGGTTGGCTGAGGTTGGCCTTTTTTGGGAGAAAGCTGGTGCATAAGTCATTAACATACCAACACACATAGGATAAAGAAAAAGAGAGAAAGTTTAAACAAAATGCTGTATATTGTATACTTATAATGTTTTTAAAAATGATTCCAGTTTTATTGTTCTCATTTTTAAGAGATATTTTAAATTTTTCCTCTGTGCCTTTTCTGTTATATGTACAGTATGAACTCGGTTGAAATGAATCGGTTGCAAAATCCAATTCAGCATAATCCTTCCCCTTAAGGGATACTCTTATCGAACCTTTTTATAATTGGTTTTTATATAGAGGAGGTGATGGCCTAGTGGTATTATCATTAGACTATTAATCCAGAAACTCAGCTGATCTTCTGGGGACCCGGGATCAAATCCCACCACGGCAGATGGTGGGATTTGAATTCAATAAAAAGTATCTGGAATTAAGAATCTACTGATGACCAAGAAACCACTGCCAATTGTCAGAAACACCCATCTGGTTCATTAATTCCCTTTAGGGTAGGAAATCTGCCATCCTTACCTGGTCTGGCCTACATGTGACTCCAGAGCCACAGCAATGTGGTTGATTCTCAACTGCCCTGTGAACAAGGGCAACTCGGGATGGGCAATAAATGCTGGCCAGCCAGTGACGCCCTTGTCCCACGAATGAATAAAAATTAAATCCCTAACAGTTTTGTACGAGGGAGGTCATGTCTCACTAATTTGATTAGGTTTTTTTGAGGAGGTGACAAAAATGATTGACAGAAATTATGTGAATGTTGTCTAAACGGACTTTCGTAAAGCATTTGACAAGGTCCCTCATGGCAGGCTGGTGCAAAAGGTTAAATCTCACAGGATCAAGGATGAGCTAGCTAGATGGATTCAGAACTGGCTTGGCCATTGAAGAGAGAGGATAGCAGTGGAAGGGTGTTTTTCTGAATGGAGGTCTGTAACTAGCGATATTCCGCAGGAACAGTGCTGTGACCTCTGCTGTTTGTAATATATATAAATGACTTGGAAGAAAATGTAGCTGGTCTGATTAGCAAGTTTGCAGATGATACTAAGATTGCTGGAGTTGCGGATAGTGATGAAGATTGTCAGTGAATACAGCAGGACATAGATAGGCTGGGAAATTGGGCAGAGAAATGGCAGATTCATCGATTCTCTAGCAAAATAAATTAGATTGGAGAAACTTCCGGCAAACTCGCAAAGCAAATGTGAGATTTGTTTGCTGAGAAATAAGCTGAAAAATCCGGTCTTGGTGAAAAGACTGAACGTGTAGGTGAACTGATCTTCTGAAGTGGTCTCATCAACAGTTATTAGGCGACTGGGAGAGTTGTGACTGAGAGCCTTTCAGTGTTTATTTGGAGCGACTTGAGATGTTTGTCACTGCTAATAATACCCTGAATGAACCTGATATTACGGCTATTAATCAGATGATGGAGCAAATGAAAAGGGTGATAGTTTTGACTGGAGCAAACTCAATAGTGTATGAAATGCTCAGGAAGCTGTTTAGTCCAGTAAAGCCAAAAGAGACGCAGCTGAACAGCACTACAATACAAAGCTATTGGAGATTGCAGAAAGCTATCAGTCTGGAACAAGAAATCAATTGCCTTAGTGAGGACATTGGTGAGTTTATCATGGTTTTGAAAAAGCTTTCCGCCCATTGTAATTTTGGAGAACTTCATTAGAGGGTGTTGTGGGACAGGTTTGTGTCTGTTTAAAATAGTGAACTGATTCACAGTAAGGGGCTAAAGTTAACATTTGACGTAGCTTACCGAACAGCATCGTCCATGAACAGGGCAGAATGTAACCTGAGAGAGAAGTCAGAATTAGCAGCCTTTGCCAGTCAGCTGTTGAAGTAAGTAAGCTGTAGTCGAGAAAACAGAATTATAGAATCCCTACAGTGCCAAAAGAGGCCATTCAGCCCATTGATCCTACACTGACAAAATCCCATCCAGGCCCTATCCTCTTAACCCCATATATTTCTCCTGCTGGTCACCATGACACCAATGGGCAATTTAGCATGGCCAATCAACCGAACCAGCACGTCTTTGGAAGGAAACAGAATGCATTCGGAGGAACCCTACGCAGATAGGGGGGAGAATGTGCAGACTCCACACAGACAGTGACCCAAGCCGGGAATTGAACCCAGGCCCTTGGTGCTGTGAGGCAGCAGTACTAATCACTGTGCCACCAACGAAGGCAGAAGGCCCCAAAGAGAGCAGCTCGTCATTGCAGTGGTATGACAATGTCCTGTTACTAGTGCTTAGACCAACAACAGAATTGTCCATTTGTGAAGGCAGAGTGCTCCAGCTGCAAGAAAGAAGGGTCACCTTGCCAAGACATGTTGAACGTCATCAGAGGAAACAGCAGTCACTGCATTCAGTTGTAGAACAGCACCAGGTTAATGAAGGGTCAGTTGAGACCCACTTGATCTGAAGCACAAGCATTTGCCTCACGTGTCCTGGGTGCCAGTGAGTGGAACTATGCTCCAATAGAATGTGAAGCATTGACTTTGATTTTTGGGCTAAGAAGATTTCATAAGTACTATCTGGTCACAGTTTCACAATTGAAACTGATCTTAAGCCATTGACGGATATTTTGAATCCAAAGTCTCCGGTACCCACTTTAGCTGCAGCCTATATACAGAGATCGACTTTGATTATGTCTGCTTACCACTGTGATTTAACATACAATTGGAAGATCATTGTAATGCTGAAGCATTTCCTCCAGGTGCTTCGGTTTCCTCCCACACTCCAAAAATGTTAGGTTGGCTGGCCATGTTGAATTGCCCCTTAGTGTCGGGGAATTAGTAGGGTAAATATGTGCGATTACGGGGATAGGGCCCAGGTGAGATTGCTGTTGGTGCAAGCTCGATGGGCTGAATTGCATTCTTCTGCACTGTAGGGATTCTATGATTGTCTAGGTTACCATCGATATCAAAGGTAGAGATCAACAGGGAAGATGTATCTTTCTATTCACACTTAGATGATTTGCCAGTCACAGCAGTTGATGTTGGTAGAACAACTCGTAGGGGCCCTGTATGTGACCATATCGCAAATGGGTGACCAACACAGATGCTGGATTGAGAAATCAGGCTGTTTTTTAATGTGCAAGCATGAGTTGTCAGTTGATAAACGTTGTGTTATTTGGGGAGCCGGAGCTGTAATTCCTGAAAGATACAAATCACAGTAGCTTTGTGATTCTCATGATAAATACTTACAAATCAGCTTGATAAACAGTCTAGTGAGGAGCCATCTTTAGTGACTAGAGTTAGATAAGGATAGAAGACATAGTGAAATAGTGTAGAGCATATGACAGGCTGTAGAAAAGGAGCCACCAGCCAATACCTTTGCAACATGGAAATGGCCAGCGGAGACTGCACATTGGTCTGACAGAATCTGAAAGACAACAGCTATTCATTGTGAAAGATCGCTATTTGTAATGGCTTCAGGGGTTTCCAAAGAATTGAACAACAACCCGAGAAACTCGATATTTTGTGTAGCTTGTTTGCTGCTTGTGGATTCCCAGACAAAATTGTGTCTGACAATGGAGCTCAATTTTGTTCAGAAGGATTTGTAAAATTCATGTGAGTGAGTGGGGTAAAAGACTGGTCCACCATATCACCCTGCTTCTAACAGAATAGCCGAGTGCTTGGTACAAATTGATAAGTATGTTTTTGTGAAGCAATTGCTGGATTTTGATGGGAAGACGCGTTGCTTGTGATTCAATCACAGACTGGAGAATTTGTTTGCTTAACACATCTCGCATTACTACCAGCACAGCACAGTTGAATTGTGCTCTTAGAAGACAACCCAAAATGTGTTTTTTTTTATTGCTGGAGCACAGTCAGTAGAAGAAAAACAATCCAAGCAGAAAGAGAATCATGGCAGGAGTTCAGTGAGGAAATAAGCTTGAAGTTTAACTCGAAGGTTAAGCTGAAAGATCTTCATCAGAAGTGGTTGAAGTGACTTACCAGGAGGAGTCATGTGATCCTCGCACATGCTTGGTTAAGATGTTTGATTCAGTTTCTGCCCCTATGTGTGGCCCTTACTGGTGGGAGATTTGTTGTCTACTCCACACCTCGCTGGCCCTCGTTTTCCCGAGTTGTCAAGAATTGTCATTAGTTCAAAATACAGGAGTATGCCCTGTACCAGCAAAAGCCTTTTTAAAAAATTATTTATTTATTAGTCACAAGTCGGCTTACATTAACACTGCAACTAAGTTACTGTGAAAATCCCCGAGTCGCCACACTCCGGCGCCTGTTTGGGTACACTTGGGGAGAATTTAGCATGGCCAATGCGCCTAACCAGCACGTCTTTCGGACTGTGGGAGGAAACCGGAGCGCCCGGAGGAAACTCATGCAGTCACGGGGAGAACGTGCAAACTCCACACAGACAGTGACCCAAGCCGGGATTCGAACCTGGGTCTCCGGTGCTGTGAAGCAGCAGTGCTCACCACTCTGCCGCTCGTGCCTTGAACGAGTGGAAGAAAGATCTGAGGCTGGAGGAAGCAAATGTGAAAAGACTTGGCATTGTAAACTGCACTAATTTAATGAGCAGTTTTCAAATGAATTGTCCAATATTCTTTGCAAACAGCAATGTGCAATAATGCCGATCTATTGGGATGTCAGCAACATCATTGACCACTTTCACACTTGATTTTATCTTCCGCCTAAACGTTTGCGGAAGTCGTTATAAACAGTATTGCTGACACTGGGTCTGCATATTCTATTTTCAGTTGGTAAGTTATTTTAAAATAGGCTGCAAGTCCAAGGAATGGCTGGTCACACAAAGGGTGACTCTTGAACATGGACAAGCGGGAGAAACGCCACACATTATGAATAAAGATGGCGATTTTCCCAAAAAAATTCTAAATGTCAAATTCACATAACAACTTTTTTCAGCGGGAGTTTCAAAACGAATCTCCCACACTCTATGCACTGCAGAGTTCACAAGCGTAAGACAGTCCAAAAATCAGGGCTGGGGCCTATGTCCGCTGGAGAGGCTGGCGGGCATCGCGCTGAGTGGGCCACAGCGCATGCGGCGATCTGTTAGCATCGAGATTGACGCATGAGCAGTGGCCCCTGCTGGCCTCCTGATTGCTGTCCCCCCGACCTTTCCCAGGCGAGCCCTGAACCCCCTCCTCCAACCCGTGCTGATCTCCAGCCCCTCAACAGGGGGCCCCTCAACAGCCACGCAAGGGGACATGAATATAGCTGAGGAGGACACTGGGTTGCAGGGGAGTAGAATAGACAGTATTACAGTTGATAAGGAGGATGTGCAGGATATTCTGGAGGGTCTGAAAATAGATAAATCCCCTGGTCCGGATGGGATTTATCCAAGGATTCTCTGGGAGGCAAGAGAAGTGATTGCAGAGCCTCTGGCTCTGATCTTCAGGTCGTCGTTGGCCTCTGGTATAGTACCAGAAGATTGGAGGTTAGCGAATGTTGTCCCATTGTTTAAGAAGGGGAACAGAGACTTCCCCGGGAATTATAGACCGGTGAGTCTCACTTCTGTTGTCGGCAAGATGTTGGAAAAAATTATAAGGGATAGGATTTATAGTTATTTGGAGAGTAATGAATTGATAGGTGATAGTCAGCATGGTTTTGTGGCAGGTAGGTCGTGCCTTACTAACCTTATTGAGTTTTTTGAGAAAGTGACCAAGGAGGTGGATGGGGGCAAGGCAGTGGACGTGGTATATATGGATTTTAGTAAGGCGTTTGATAAGGTTCACCATGGTAGGCTTCTGCAGAAAATGCAGATGTATGGGATTGGGGGTAATCTAGGAAATTGGATCAGGAATTGGCTAGCGGATAGGAAACAGAGGGTGGTGGTTGATAGTAAATATTCATCATGGAGTGCGGTTACAAGTGGTGTACCTCAGGGATCTGTTTTGGGGCCACTGCTGTTTGTAATATTTATTAATGATCTGGATGAGGGTATAGTTGGGTGGATTAGCAAATTTGCTGATGACACCAAAGTCGGTGGTGTGGTAGACAGTGAGGAAGGGTGTCGTAGTTTGCAGGAAGACTTAGACAGGTTGCAAAGTTGGGCCGAGAGGTGGCGGATGGAGTTTAATGCGGAGAAGTGTGAGGTAATTCACTTTGGTAGGAATAACAGATGTGTTGAGTATAGGGCTAACGGGAGGACTTTGAATAGTGTGGAGGAGCAGAGGGATCTAGGTGTATGTGTGCATAGATCCCTGAAAGTTGGGAATCAAGTAGATAAGGTTGTTAAGAAGGCATATGGTGTCTTGGCGTTTATTGGTAGGGGGATTGAATTTAGGAGTCGTAGCGTTATGTTGCAACTGTACACAACTCTGGTGCGGCCGCACTTGGAGTACTGTGTGCAGTTCTGGTCCCCACATTACAGGAAGGATGTGGAGGCTTTGGAGAGGGTGCAGAGGAGGTTTACCAGGATGTTGCCTGGTATGGAGGGGAGATCCTATGAGGAGAGGCTGAGGGATTTGGGATTGTTTTCGCTGGAAAGGCGGCGGCTAAGAGGGGATCTTATTGAAACATATAAGATGATTAGAGGTTTAGATAGGGTGGATAGTGATAGCCTTTTTCCTCTGATGGAGAAATCCAGCACGAGGGGGCATGGCTTTAA
Source organism: Mustelus asterias (assembly GCF_964213995.1). Lineage (NCBI taxonomy): Eukaryota > Metazoa > Chordata > Chondrichthyes > Carcharhiniformes > Triakidae > Mustelus > Mustelus asterias. Next base: position 148,605,570 of record NC_135804.1, read on the forward strand.
ATTGAGGGGGGGTAGTTATAGAACCGATGTCAGGGGTAGGTTCTTTACCCAGAGGGTGGTGAGGGATTGGAATGCCCTGCCAGCATCAGTAGTAAATGCGCCTAGTTTGGGGGCGTTTAAGAGATCCGTAGATAGGTTCATGGACGAAAAGAAATTGGTTTAGGTTGGAGGGTCACAGTTTTTTTTTTAACTGGTCGGTGCAACATCGTGGGCCGAAGGGCCTGTTCTGCGCTGTAATGTTCTATGTTCTATGTTCTATGTAACAGTGCGAAACTCTCCCACCCCCCCACAGTCTTGACCCACAATCCCCGCAGTCCCGAACCCCCAGCAGGCTGACCCCGCCCCTCCCAACAGGCTGACCCTGCCCACCTCACAAGCCTGCCCCGATCACTGGCTCCCTCCACCAATCCCGACTGCAGCAGGACTCCCCACATCTGCCAATTGCTCCATCAGGCCCCGCTGATAGACGCCACCCTCTTGGTACTGTCCTATGCCTGGTGGGCAGTGCCAAGCTGCCCCTGGGCATTGATACTTTGCCCCTTGGGCAGTAGCAGGGGGCCCAGGCTGGAACTACCAGTGTGCCAGTGCCCAGTGCCTGACTCTCTGGGGGGGACCTGAATACCCCCCCCCTCACTCCAGTGGGGTCAGGCCTCTAGTTCCCCGTTAGTAGGGAGCTACTGTCCTGGATCCACTGGTGAAATTTAAATGATATTTAAATGACCATTTAAAAGACCATTTTGAAGATTTGTGCAAACAATCCTGTCATAAGCCTAGTAAGCCAGTGATAACCAAACCTGGTTATAAAGAAGAAGGAACAGTACCGCACAGGAACAGGCCCTTTGGGTCTCCAAGCCTGTGCCAATCATGTTGTCTTATCTAGACCAATCGCCTGTATCCCTCTATTCCCCGCCTGTTCATGTGTCTATCCAGATAAGTCTTAAATGTCACTAACGTGTCTGTCTCAACCCCCTCACTTGGCAGTGCATTCCAACCCCCACCACTCTCTGTGTAAAAAACATTCCCTGCACGTCTCTAGTGAACCTCTCCCCCCCTTACCTTGAACTTGTGACCCCTTTGTAATTGTCATTTCTGCCCTGGGAAAAAGCTTCCAATTGTTCATCCTATCTATGCCCCTCATAATTTTATAAACTTCTGTCAGGTCGCCCCTCAGCCTCCGTCTTTCCAGGGACAACAATCCCAGTTTATTCAATCTCTCCTCATAGCTAATACCCTCCATACCAGACAACATCCTGGTAAACTTTCTCTGTACTCTCTCCAAAGCCTCCACGTCCCTCTGGTAGTGTGGTGACCAGAATTGGACCCAGCATTCCAAATGTGGCCTAACCAACATTTTATATAACTAACATAATCTGCCAACTTTTATACTCGATGTCCCTGCCGATGAAGGCAAGCATGTCTTATGCTTTCTTCGCCACCTTTTCCACTGTTAAGGATCTGTGGACCTGTACTCCCAGATCTCTGTGTGTGTCGATGCTCCTGATGGTTCTGCCATTTATTTTATAGCTCCCACCTGCATTAGATCTACCAAAATGCACATTTATCCGGATTAAATTCCATCTGCCATTTCTCCGCCCAATTTTCCAGCCTGTCAATTTCCTGCTGAATTCTCTGACAATATCCATCACTATCCGCAACTCCGCCAATCTTAGTATCATCCACAAACTTGCTAATCAGACCAGCTACGTTTTCTTCCAAGTCATTTATATATATTACAAACAGCAGAGGTCCCAGCACTGATCCCTGCAGAACACCACTAGGTACCGACCTCCATTCAGAAAAACACCCTTCCACCGGTACCCTCTATCTTCTATGGCCAAGCCAGTTCTGAATCCATCTAGCGAGTTCACCCTTGATCCTGTGAGATTTAACCTTTTGCACCAGCCTGCCATGAGGGACCTTGTAAAATGCTTTACTAAAGTCCATGTAGACGACATCCACAGCCCTTCCCTCGTCAATCATTTTTGTCACCTCCTCAAAAACGTAATCAAATTAGTGAGACATGGCCTCCCTCGTACAAAACCATGTTGTCTTTCGCTAATAAGACCATTCAGTTCCAAATGTGTATAGATCCTATCTCTAAGAATCTTCTCCAACAATTTCACTATCACTAACATCAAGCTCACTGGCCTACAGTTATCCAGATTATCTTTGCCACCCTTCTAAAATAACGAGACAACATTGGCTATCCTCCAATCCTCTGGGACTTCACCAGTGGCCAACAAGGAAACAAAGATTTCTGTTAGAGGCCCAGCAATTTCCACTCTTGTCTCCCTCAGTAATCTGGGATAGATGCCATCTGACCCTGGGGATTTGTCTACCTTAATGCTTTTTAGTACACCTAACACTTCCTTGTGATGATGACTTGCTCTAAAGGGTTTACATACCCCTCTGAGACATCATCAATCAACGTGTTCCTGCTATGTGAATACCGATGGAAAGTACACATTAAAGATCTCATCCACTTCCTTTGGTTCTACGCATAATTTCCCTCCTTGTCCTTGAGTTATGAAGGAGGTACGATCAGTTTCAGCTGCCAGGACAAAACTTTATTAATGTGAATGTAACAGCAATTCCAATACTGATGAAATGTTGATGCAAGTACTTTCATGAGCCTGAAGTTCAGACACAAAATGAAAGGGTGATTTTTTTGTTCAATATGTATTTAGAGAATCATAGAATCCTACTCTGCAGAAGGAGGCCATTCGGCCCATCGAGTCTGCACCGACCACAATCCTATCCAGGCCTACATAAGAAATAGGAGCAGGAGTAGGCCATCTGGCTCTTCGAACCTGCCCCGCCATTCAATAAGATCATGGCTGATCTGAAGTGAATCAGTTCCACTTACCCGCCTGCTCCCCATAACCCTTAATTCCCTTACCGATCAGAAATCCATCTATCCGTGACTTAAACAGATTCAACGAGGTAGCCTCCACCACTTCAGTGGGCAGAGAATTCCAGAGATTCACCACCCTCTGAGAGAAGAAGTTCCTCCTCAACTCTGTCCTAAACTGACCCCCCTTTATTTTGAGGCTGTGCCCTCTAGTTCTGGTTTCCTTTCTATATGGAAAGAATCTCTCCACTTCTACCCTATCCAGCCCCTTCATTATCTTATATGCCTCTATAAGATCCCCTCAGCCTTCTAAACTCCAACGAGTACAAACCTAATCTGCTCAATCTCTCCTCATAATCTACACCCCTCATCTCCGGTATCAACCTGGTGAACCTTCTCTGCACTCCCTCCAAGGCCAATATATCCTTTCGCAAGTAAGGGGACCAAAACTGCACACAGTATTCCAGCTGCGGCCTCACCAATGCCTTGTACAGATGCAGCAAGACTTCTCTGCTTTTATATTCTATCCCCCTCGCGATAACTGCCAACATCCCATTTGCCTTCTTGATCACCTGTTGTACTTGCAGACTGAGTTTTTGCGACTCATGCACAAGGACCCCCAGGTCCCTTTGCACAGTAGCATGTTGTAATTTTTTTCCATTTAAATAATAATCCAATTTGCTATTATTTCTTCCAAAGTGAATAACCAAAGGCCTGATCCCCATAACCCCATGCATTTACCCTAGCTAGTCCCCCTGTTACTAAGGGTCAATTTAGCATGGCCAATCAATCTAACCTGCACATCTTTGGACTGTGGGAGGAAACCGGAGGAAACCCACGCAGACACGGGGAGAATGTGCAAACTTCACACAACTAGTCACCCAAGCTGGGAATCAAACCCGAATCCCTGGTCCTGTTAGGCAGCAGTGCTAACCACTGTGCCACCGCGCCACCCATTATCCCCATTGTCTCACCCACATTATCTTTAATGGGGAAAATGTTGAGTAATCCTGAACATTCTAAAGTGAGTTGTCTGCCCACTTGCTGTGTTGTGCGTTCCCCAGCTTAATGGATAAATCTGTTGGTCAGACGCAGCCCGTGAGCTGCCACTCTTGAGTAAAGAGTTAACCCTGGAATGATGTTATGAAGAGTCCTGTCCACCTCTGTTGATGAATTGCTGCAGCAAAACTGTGCTGTTTTACTGCAGCACAGATTCCACACAAATACACCTTTCTCCACATCATTACCATACCACATTTATAAAAAAAACAGTAGGTTTGGCTGGAACCAATTGGGTACGGTAGCACAGTGGTTAGCACTGCTGCCTCACAGCGCCAAGGACCCGGGTTCGATTCCCAGCTTGGTTGACTGTCTGTGCGGAGTCTGCATGTTCTCCCCGTGTCTGCGTGGGTTTCCTCCGGGTGCTCCAGTTTCCTCCCACAGTCTGAAAGATGTGCTGGTTAGGGTGCATTGGCCATGCTGAACTCTCCCTCAAACAGGTGCCGGAATGTGGTGACTAGGGGGTTTTCACAGTAACTTCACTGCAGTATTAATGTAAGCCCACTTGCGACTAATAAATAAATTTTGACTTTGACATGTGAAATACCTTAATTTCTTACTGATGCGTTAATGTTAGATTTCCAGCATTGCAGATTTTCTTTCATGAAATCCTTACAGTGCAGAAGGAGGCCATTCGGCCCATCAAGTCTGCACCGACTCTCTGACAGAGTAACTTACCTCGGCCCTCTCCCTATTTGCCCAGCCAAATCTCTGTTCACTGCAGCGGGATGGGAAAATTCTGTCGGCGTGAATGGCCGTAAGATTATTTCCATAATCTTTTCCATCAGGACGATGCAAGTCCTGAAGGTGGTGGTGCTGTTTGTGAACGGCATTTCTATCATGGTGACACAGGGACATGGAGAACCTACAGGGCAAACTATTCATTTTATGTCTCTCAGTGGCTTGAATTGAGGATGTGCCAAAATCTGGAGTCTCCAGTTCCAAGAGTTCCTCTTCACTGTTAATATGGTGGAGTAGAACCCCATCTAATCATGAATAGACTACTGACCCTGCTGGAAAATGATCCACTGAATGGGTCTATTGGTCTATGTAAGATTTGTTTTTTTTAAAGTTCATTTATTGTTGTCTCAAGTAGGCTTACATTAACACTGCAATGAAGTTACTGTGAAAGTCCCCTAGTCATCACACTCCGGCGTCTGTTCAGGTACACTGAGGGAGAATTTGGCATGGCCAATGTACCTAACCAGCACATCTTTGCTCTGTGGGAGGAAACTGGAGCACCCGGAGGAAACCCACGCAGATGTGGGAGAATGTGTAAACTCCACACAGACAGTGACCCACGCCAGGAATCGAACGCGGGTCCCTGGCGCTGTTAGGCAGCAGTGCTAACCATTGTGCCACCGTGCCACCATTTGGGATGGTTCAAAATGCCTCAACCGACCACACCAGCTCAATAAGGTCTAATAAGAAATAAATAGCTTGCAATCATTTAATGTGTTTCAAGATCTCTGAAACTCAAACTTTACAGCCAATGAAGTATTTTTGAAATGGTCACTCATAAGCCTGTTTCTACCTCCACATCCATAACGGAGGACAGCGAAAGTAAAGTGGCCAGCTTGCTACTCTCCCACTTGGGGTAAAAGCTGGAAAGGGAGAGGGAGTACCTCCTTCTGGTGGTCCTCTGTGACTATCGGGGGCATACTCCCACCCAAAATGATGTACCACATTGTGCCTCTGCGCCGGCCTCTCCAACCCTCTCCCCTCTGATAGGTGTCCCCAAACCCTCCCTGAGCAAAAACCCCAGGCTTCTCTTCAAGTCTGGTATCCATGACCTTCTTCTCAGGGCTCCACTCGAGTCTGTTCTTCCGTACTGCATTCTGGGACTATAAGCTACCAGCTAATCAGATTGGCTGGCAGCTGTTGTGGGTGGGACTTCTTGTCAAGGCCGCCCCCAGCGTCTTCTCCCTGCTGGGCAGCTGTTTCTAAAGTCTGTGAGCTGCTGAGTAACTTTTGTACCGAGGTGTGTCTTTTGGGGTGAGCAAACACCTTCCCACACAACACCTCTCCCTCAACCCCCCCAAACCCCACCCCACCCCACCCCACCTCCTGTAAAATTCACCTCAAGAGCTCACAGCACAGAAACAATCTTTTTGCTGTATGCCACTCATGTTCCCCCGAGCCTCCTCCCGCTCTGGCTCATCACGCATTATCAGCATAGCTTCTGCAAAATAGTGACATACGATCTTTTGCATTCACTGACAGGGCATCAGTTAACATCGCTCCCAAAGGATGCAAACAGTTTAGTACTCCCTCAGCACTGCACTAAAGTGTCAGATCAGATTATGTGCCCATGGGCTGGTCATACGCCCACCCCCCCCCCCCCCCCCCCCCCCGCCACTGGGTGTGTTCTCGGCGGAAATGTGTCAGGTGGCAAACTCACTGCCTTCCCACCCACCCCTGACCCAGTCCCAATAAAAGGGGGCTGGCGGGGTGGAGGAGAATTAGGTGTTCACTAGCCTGTCGGCCTATAGGCCTATTGAAGCCCTCCAGTGGTCAATTATTACGCACCAATGGCCCTCAATCCTCCCCCGACTGCAATAAAACAGAGCAGTGGCAGACAGCGAGTCAGAAGGCTGTTTTTTAAAACAACTTTTCAGAAATGGCAGGAAGGAAGAGAAGGTACTTTGTTCATGGGGGGCAGGGGGATGGTGTCCTCTGCGCATTGGGTTCATTCCCCCCACCCATGTTCCCCCTCACTTTGTTCCTCTCTGCTTAGCCTCTAAGCCCCCCACCCCTTTGTCCCCGCCCTTTCTGCCCTAAAAGCCCAGATTTATTGCACCCTGGACACCCTTGGATGATTTCCGTGAGCGTCCTCGCAGTTCCAGCAGCTGCCACTACTGCGCTTTGGTGCTGTTGGGACCGCTCAAATTGGCCAGCAACTCTTGATGGAGGGATTTGCTCATCCTGAGGGGTGGAAGTCCCACTCTGAGCTACTCGAGGCTGCCCGGAGAGTATTATCGCTGTGGGGTGGCCGGTTGGTTTGGAACTGACATTCCTTCCTAACAGTCCATCCTCTGCCCCTCCTGTAAAATCCATCCCAAGTCTCTCGTGCTGGATTGAGCCGCAATTTCTCAGAGGTGAGAGTGCCACTACTAAGCCAAGGTTGACTTGTTAATGAGAATTAACTAGGTGCAGTCCCAGAACCACCCCAGGAATACTGAACAGCATGTCCTTGACTGGAATTCTGCTTACCTTTGTTCTGCCATTTACACATTCTGATCTCTTAATGGCGTCTATCAGCACCCTTCTTAGCCATGATCACCACCACTTACATTGCCTTTGTTTTTTGTCTATGACATCTATGTCAAGCCCCCCACCTCCCCCCATCCTATAAATATCACCTTATTTTCTAAGGATCATCCAGACTTGGCTCTATTCTCTCTCCACAGATGCTGTCAGACCTGCTAAGATTTTCCAGCATTTTCTATTCTTGTTTCAGATTCCAGCATCCACAGTAATTAGCTTTTAGATGAAAGTCCTAGCTGAATCGTTCAAGTTCAAGCAACCGGCATGCAATCCTCTACCCCTTAACCCTTGATCCCCAACTAGAATTTTGGGTTGGATAGTTTGAATAACATTTGCATCTGAGCAGGAAGTTGGCTTCATCCCTCTTTTTTTTTGAAAAGGGACAGCAAAATGGTAACTGGCTGTGCATTGGTGAGTAAAGAGTGTTCTGTAGCAGTTGGTGTGTCCACAGACACAACTGTCTTTGTGCCAGTAACCAGGACAAAACAAAGAAGATGATGGTCTCAATTATTAATCCAGAAACTCAGCTAATGTTCTGGGGACTCAGGTTCGAATCATGCCACGGCAGATGGTGGAATTTGAACTCCATAAAAAATATCTGGAATTAAAAATCTACTGATGACTATGAAACCATTGTCAATTGTTGGAAAAACCCACGTGGTTCACTAATGTCATTTAGGGAAAGAAATCTGCCACCCTTGGGATCTGGGTTCGATTCCGGCCTTGGGTGACTGTCTGTGTGGAGTTTGCACATTCTCACTGAGTCTGCGTGGGTTTCCTCCGGGTGTTCCAGTTTCCTCCCACAGTCCAAGGATGTGTGGAGTTAGGGTGATGTGCCATGATAAATTTCCCCTTCGTGTCAGGGGGATTAGGAGGGTAAAAATGTGGGGTAATGAGGATAGGAGCTGAGTGGGATTGTTGTTGATGCAGGCTCGATGGGCCAAATGGCCTCTTTCTGCACTGTAGATTCTATGATTCCATGATCCTTACCTGGTCTGGCCAACATGTGAGTCCAGAGCCACAGCAATGTGTTTGACTCTCAACTGCCTTCCAAGGGCAATAAATGCTGGCCAGCCAGCGATAAGAAGTTTAACAACACCAGGTTAAAGTCCAACAGGTTTATTTGGTAGCAAAAGCCACACAAGCTTTCGAGGCTCTGAGCCCCTTCTTCAGGTGAGTGGGAATTCTGTTCACAAACAGAACTTATAAGACACAGACTCAATTTACATGAATAATGGTTGGAATGCGAATACTTACAACTAATCCAGTCTTTAAGAAACAAAACAATGGGAGTGGAGAGAGCATCAAGACAGGCTAAAAAGATGTGTATTGTCTCCAGACAAGACAGCCAGTGAAACTCTGCAGGTCCACGCAACTGTGGGAGTTACAAATAGTGTGACATAAATTCTGATTCTAGGATCGCATGATAAAGACTCAGGAGGAAAAAAGCAGAAATATTTATGTGAAATAGTGTGACATAAACCCAATATCCCGGTTGAGGCCGTCCTTGTGTGTGCGGAACGTGCCCAGGTCTCACTGAATGAATTTAAAAAAGGCAAAATTTTTGGTAGGGCACCTTAAGTTGTATGTGTTTGACCAAAGAGAGTATAATGAATTTCAAACCGAGAGATTATATTCCGTTTGACCTGTTTCCTATTTAAACAAAGCATGCAGGCCTTAGAGGTGAAGTATTGATGTGGACTTCAGAATAAACAAAGTTTTACACTGATCGGATAGAATTTGTGGGATTATTTCACTCGTGGGAATGATCTGCATAATTCACTTCCCTCTTACGGCTGTGACATAATTTGCCTTTAACATTTATTAAATTTGTCAAGGTAATTCCCTGCTGTCATTGCGACATTCAGGATTGAAAGTGAATTTACATTGCATTACATTTATATTAAATTCAGGCTGGGTGTAAAAAATTGTGAATATTTTAGGGTATCTTCAGGCACCAAGGAGTAGGCTACCTCAATGCTTTGCGTCAAAGTTGGCTCTAGTTCCTGTGCAGTGAAATGGTTAGTTTTTAATCATGTAATATTTTTATAATTTTATGACATTTTCTCCTGTTGATCTCCTGCCGACACTAAAGTTCATTGTAAGATGGTCAAGTCTGCACTGTAACTGATTGGATCTTTCCCCACCCACTACACGACTTCCTGTTTCCCTCTTCCCTGCAACAGTGTGTCTGTTGTGTTATGCAAATGATGTGTACAATTCAGAAATTACTTCAGAAAAGGAGAATCCAATTTCACTTCCCAAATCAAGTACACTGTTACAGTTTAACGCACAAAGAAACTTGCATTTTTCATTGGGAGAGAGGGTTTATTGTGTTCTACGCACAAACTTAACCATGCTTTATATACATTTCATTGTATTTTGAACCATTCACTGTAATACCAAGACAGCATTGGCAGCCATGGACTTGAATCTAACCATGATTATACTTGGCAAAGTGCAGCAGTCTCCCTGATCAGGAAACTCTCCTGCCTCTTACTGCCAGCCATCAGGCATATTTGAAGGAGTTACAGACTGATAATCAAACTGTCCACATTATGAATGTGCGTTCAGTGGCTATCAAGTCCTGAAATTGGCCTTGAAACCAGAGCTACAGGCCCAGAGATAAGGATGCAACCACAAGACCTCCTTTTCTTGACAATAGACATAAAGCTACATCTGATTCATTAGATCCGTTTATAAGTTTATAAGCATGTCGAAAATTGGAAATTGTTTAGTTGCCTTGCTCCTTCAGAAGTTGGTGAATTGCATGGGTTACGGTCCTGTGTGTATTGGCAACCCTGTGGCAACTTCAAGAGTACTTAGTGGCTGTAAAATGCTTTTGGATGTCTTGATGTTGTGAACGGTGCTACATAAATGCCAGCCTTTTTTTTCTTAAGTGTGAATGACAAAATGTCCCTCTTTCTTTCCCCATCCCCCCTGAACTGGCCATGAGAAAGTATAGACAAATAGTCTACAGCCTCATTTCTCCTCTTTTTCCTGTTCTTCCTCCACGCTGAATTCTACTGGGCCTTCATAGGCAGGAAGACTGACACAATCGCATGGGAAGGCATCGAGTGGCTACTTCTTGCCTTCTTGCTGCCATGACATTTTGTCAGTGGTGGGAAAGCTCGCAGACGGTCTGGTTGTCCAGAGGCAAAATTACTCCACTAAGTGGCCACTTATGGGCTTCCTCCACCTCCGCTAACATTTCAATGCTGAGAGTGGGGAGGGGAATCCTTCTTAATAGGGCAGAAGGGCCAACGGCAACCTCTTACTTGTCCATAATATGTGACCCTGGATCCTATAGGCCCCCCACCCCTCAACCTTCCACCCTAGTGGCAGGACCCCTACTACCCCCAGAAAATCCTGACCAATATTCCTTAATTGGAACTGCATTGTTTTTATTCGACTGTTAGAACCACCCTAAACATTTTTCCCACTTTCTTTCTCTCTCGTTCTTTAGATGTTCCTTAAAATGACCAACTATTTGGTAACTTTTATGTCAGATGCTTCGGTTTCCTCCCACAGTCCAAAAGACGTGCGGGTTAGTTGGATTGGCCATACTAAATTGCCCCTTAGTTTCAGGGAGATTAGTAGGATAAATACATGGGATTACAGGGACAGGGCCTGGATGGGATTGTTGTCAGTGCAGGCTCGATTGGCCAAATGGCCTCCTGTGCTGTACGGATTGTATGATTCTATGATTCTAAATTGTGCAAAAGACTCCTTACGTAGCTCAGTGCCAAATTTTGTTCACTTGATGCCACTTTAGATTTTTTACCATGTTAAAGGTGCTCCTTAAATACAAGTTGTTGTTATTTACTTTGGATCCAGCCATGTGGTCCTTATGGAGTTGATGACACCCACAAGAAAATGTTTGCTATTGCGACCATCAGGAAGACCTGGTCTGTTAGTTCTACCAACAGCCCACTATAACTAATATGAAAAGCATTCATGATAGGGGATCACCAGACTAAATGCGCTGCCTACCAATCTGCAGGAGCTCAGTTGACTTATCTGATGCATTGAGCTGTTGTTTTATCTCTTTTAAAACAGCTATCTTTAATATCAGCTGGTAGGAATTCTGCTCCTGGCAACATAACCCCGAACTAAAGGGGTTAATAATCGCTTGAACACTACAAAAGAATGTTGAAATCTGTTTTAATTCAGCGTCGTCTTAAATCAAACAATATTTACTTGTAACCATAGGGGGGTCTGGTGTTGCTCCACAATAACAGCAACAAAGGAGCTTTTGTCATCATTCAGGAGATATTAGCATGTGTCAAAAAATAGTCATTTTCCCCTTTTGTTCCTGTACTGGGCTGTGGGTTTGCATGAAACATGGCCATTTGGTTTCGGGAATTAGGTTGTGGAAGCAGGTGAAAGTGTGTCTATCGGTAATATGCGACCATCAAATATCCATTCAGATGTTAATGTCAGACCCTTCAGGCACCATCTGCCGTCCCAGTAGCTTGGGCTTCAATTGCTCGAGATGGGTCCATTGTATCGTGCTGGGTAGTGCACACATTAAGTGAGCAAAGTCTGCTGTGTACTACACTCAACTTTAATTGCCTGCATGTGTTTGCATAATTAGCAACTTTAATAATTTTGCTGCCATTTACCAAATGAGGTGGAAAATAAAAATTATTTCCTTTTAATTAGTTCTGTGTCATACTTGGAGGAGTCACTTCTTATATTTTATCACTCTCATCTGGACAAAATGGGGAGGCGTCTATTTGTTTATGCAAATTCTGTGGTTAGCACTGCAGCCTCACAGCACCAGGGACCCAGGTTCGATCCCTGGCTTGGATCACTGTCTGCGTGGAGTCTGCATGTTCTCCCCATGTCTGCGTGGGTTTCCTCCGGATGCTCCGGTTTCCTCCCACAGTCCGAAAGACGTGCTGGTTAGGTGCATTGGCCATGCTAAATTCTCCCCCAGTGTACCCGAACAGGTGCCAGAATGTGGCGACTAGGAGATTTTCACAGTAACTTCATTGCAGTGTTAATGTAAGCCTACTTGTGACACTAATAAATAATCTTTAAACTTTAATCATAGATACCACTGTAACTAAAGCAATTCATTGGTTTTCATTTGATGTTCCTTAGCAAACTAGATTTGTCAACATTTGTTTTTAGTTAGCAAGGTGCCACTTTACAAAATACATGCTTAAGGCCCCTGATAGTTTTCCCTGGAAGATGTGCAGAATCATGGAAGATGGTCCCCAAAACACTGTCTATAAAAAGCTGACACCAAGAATTTCTTTGGGAGTTCTCTATAGAATCCCTATAGTACAGAAGGAGGCCATTCGGCCCATTGAGTCTGCACTGACAACAATCCCACCCAGGCCCTATCCTTGTAACTCCACGTAATCCCCCGACACTCAGGGGAAATCTCACGAGACCTGTTGCCTATAACCCCTAGTATTTACCTCACTAATCCCCCTAACCTACACATCTTGGGACACTAAGAGGCAATTTCGTATGGCCAATCCACCTAACCTGCACATCTTTGGACTGTGGGAGGAAATCGGAGCACCCGGAGGAAACCCACGCGGAAAAGGGGAGAACGTGCAAACTCCACACAGACAGTGACCCAAGCCGGAAATTGAACCCGGGTCCCTGGCGCTGTGAGGCAGTAGTGCTAACCACTGTGCTACCGTGCTGCCCCTTAGCAAGCCAGATATTGATATTCGACCATAACTTTGAGGAGAGGTTAGTGGAAATTCTGTTTTCACACTCTCCCTGGCACTTCCACTCATCTTCCCAGAGATCTCTTGCAGCTGGAATGGGAATAATGATAAAAATTGAATTTGATTTATTCAGTCACTGAAAACCAGTAGCAAGAATTACAAATGGACAGTATTGCAGAATGTCATTCCCAACGTGCCAGTGGAAATCCTGAAATCCCATGTAGTAAAAATAGAATTTGCTTGATTCAGTTGCTGGATATGGTGCCTTACCCATAATAAACTAAATGTGAAAGAAATCATTGTCACGCCTGGCTGCACAAGTACCAGGTACAGCTCCATTTCTGTTATCGTTTTCCAAAATGGAGCTCTTTTTTTCTGACCTCACCTGCGGCTGGGATTCACCGGTCCTGCTGCTGTAGACGGAGATTTGGCTGAGTGCCGAATTCTGCATTCTTGCTGGCAGCGGTAGCAGGTCGTGCAAGACCGGAGTATTCTGGCCCTGGCTGCTTTGCGAAATCCTTAAAGATCAACAAGTTTTCTCAAGTTGTTGTAAAGCTTTTCACAATTTTAACCATTGAAGGCAACACCTTTCTCTTTTTTATTCATTCACGAGATGTGGGCATCACCGGCTTGGCCAACATTTGATGCACATCCTTACTTGTCCTTGAGAGCATGGTGGTGAAGAACATTCTTGTCCTTCTGGCACAGGTACTCCCACTGTGGTATGGGAAGGGAGTCCCACTTTTTGACCCAGCGCCAGTGAAAGAGTGGTGATAAAGTTTGATTTGATTTGATTTGATTTATTATTGTCACATGTATTAACATACAGTGAAAAGTATTATTTCTTGCATGCTATACAGACAAAGTGTACCATTCCTAGAGAAGGAAACGAGAGAGTGCAGAATGTAGTGTTACAGTCATAGCTAGGGTATAGAGAAAGATCAACTTAATGCAAGGTAAGAACATTCAAAAGTCTGATAGCAGCAGGGAAGAAGCTGTTCTTGAGTCGGTTGGTACGTGACCTCAGACTTTTGTATCTTTTTCCCGAAGGAAGAAGGTGGAAGGGAGAATGTCCGGGGTCCGTGAGGTCCTTAATTATGCTGACTGCTTTGCCGAGGCAGCAGGAAGTGTAGACAGAGCCAATGGATGGGAGGCTGGTTTGTGTGATGGATTTGGCTACATTCACGATCTTTTGTAGTTCCTTGCAGTCTTGGGCAGAGCAGGAGCCATAGCAAGCTGTGATACAATCAGAAAGAATGCATTCTATGGTGCATCTGTAAAAGTTGGTGAGAGTCATAGCTGACATGCCAAATTTCCTTAGTCTTCTGAGAAAGTAGAGGCATTGGTGGACTTACTTCACTACAGTGTCAGCATGGGGGGACCAGGACAGTTCCAAGTCAGGATGGCGTGTGATTTGGAGGGAAGCTTAAAGGTGACAGTGTTTCCATGCACCTGCTGCCCTTGTCCTTCTAAGAGGTCTCACAGCACCAGGTTAAAGTCCAATAGGTTTATTTAGTATCACGAGCTTCCGGAGCGCTGCTCCTTCATCAGGTGAGCAGCACGCCGAAAGCTCATGATACCAAATAAACCTGTTGGACTTTAACCTGGTGTTGTGAGACTTCTTACTGTGCCCAGCCCAGTCCAAACACCGGCATCTCCACATCTTGTCCTTCTAGGTAGTAGAGGTCGTGGGTTTGGAAGGTGCTGTCAAAGGAGCCTTGATGCTTTGCTGTAGTGCATTTTGTATACAATACATATCTTGTTGACGGCACACACTACTGCCACTGTGTGTCAGTGATGGAGGGAGTGAATAATTAAGTTGGTGGATGGAGTGACAATTAGATGGGCTGCTTTGTTCTGGATGGTGTTGGAGCCGGACTCATCCAGGCAAATGGAGAGTATTCCATCACACTCCGCTTATTAAATGATTGAAAAAGAACTTCTCTTGTAGTACAATTGCAATTATGAATTGTCAGCATAGTGTACAGCAGTAAGATTAAGCAAAGTTCAGTGTACTTTATTTAAGAGCAGAGTGGGAGGGTGAGCTTGATATAGAGTCTGATGGGCAGTCCAAGTGTTGGTTCTGTTCAGTGCTGTATTTCAGTAAGCTGCCTATTGTTTGAAAATGAATATTCTGCTAGTTTATTTAAGTTGAAGATTACAGGTAAAATAGTAATGTTAATGGTCATTTGATTTTCTTGACTGCAATGCTATAGCTGTGTGAACTTCCAAATATTTTGTGTTCAGATTTTTCTTTCTTATGCTACAGAACAGAGGATGTTTCCATACATAGGACAAGATGGGTTAGGTGTGACTGAAAGTGCGTGTTACCGGGTGTACCAGATCTAAAACATGGCATAGTCACGGTAGAAGGCCTGCTTTTAACTTGAGATGCATTTAGCACAGGTGGGGTACAGGGCAGGAGGAAACCACCCCTCCCGCCCCCCTCCCCTAAGACCCCTTGGCATGAGGCTTGTGCCAACATTTAACTAGCTCAATTATCATTCTTGTCCTAAAGTTCAGCAGGAATGGGAATTGGGAATGGAGCCAGTCGCTGCTCGGGATTGAAGAAAATAGTCCAAGCAAGGCCAGCACAGGGTCGTGAACTGGGCAGCAATGGTGGGGAAAGCCCAAAGCTGAGAATTCCCAAAGTGGGACCTGGAGAAGGACTTCTTAAAGTTGAACAGGCCAATGCTTATCTCGATCTCCTGTTGCTCGATGCTGATCGCCACCAGCTGTTGGTGCGGAGCCTGAGATTGTGCACTTTTCACCTCTGAGATTACGTCGGAGTCTGAACCTGTCAGTGAGCTCTGACATTTCAGTATTCATGAGGCCTTGGCTTGTCTGTGGTGGGCCTCTTAGGTTCCTAAAGCTTACTAGTTAAAATCATGGAGTGGTGGAAAGGCACTGGCAGCTTGGTAATAATCCCTCTGACCACCATTTTGATACCAGCCCAATTGTTTCATGCTTGTAATTACCTGCAAAGTGACTTTCCCAGTCACAGTGGTGTCATGATGGAGAGTGGCCAACCAGAAGCTGATCTACGCAGTGTCATCTTGAAATAGGCCTGTCCTTTACTGGTATAAACAGAGAAGCAATCTTCCCGTGTTCTGAGTAATGGAAAGTAACTGCACAGGGAAGACTTAACCCTTTTACTCTTGCTTCACCCCAATTTAACCTTAGTTTTACAATAATTCCCAGCCAAAGGCACCAGAAATTGTTTACAACTGTGTTTCCTTCAAGGAACCACATGACTGAAATGTGTGTGGTTAGTTTACACTGATATTAAGCTAATACCTCTGGAAAATTATCATAAAAGGATAAGGTTCTTTTTCAAAATGTAAATTTGTGATAAATAGTTAACAAGTAACTATTTTGGGGCGGCACGGTGGCACAGTGGTTAGCACTGCTGCTTCACAGCTCCAGGGACCTGAGTTTGATTCCTGGCTTGGGTCACGGTCTGTGTGGAGTTTGCACATTCTCCTTGTGTCTGTGTGGGTTTCCACCGGGTGCTCCAGTTTCCTCCCACAGTCTGAAAGACGTGTTGGTTAGGTGGATTGACCCGAACAGGCGCTGGACTGTTGCGACTAGGGGAATTTCACAGTAACTTCATTGCAGAGTTAATGTAAGCCTACTTGTGACTAATAAACTTTCCTTTATTTCTGTTTGGCCAGATTTTATAGTTGGCTGAAGTTTAATTTTCCTGTTTCTATTTTTCAAACAGTACTTGAGAGCAAGATATACCTGATTGGCTGAAAGGCACTCCAATAAGCCCAGACATTGGCACGGTGGCACACTTGTTAGCACTGTTGCCTCAGTGCCAAGAAGCAGGTTCAATTCCCAGTTCGGGTCACTGCCTGTGCGGAGTTTGCACATTCTCCCCATGTCTGTGTGGGTTTCCTCTGGTTTTCTCCCACAGTCCGAAAGACGTGCTGGTTAGGTGCAGTGGCCATGCTAAATTCTCCCTCAGTGTACCTGAACAGGCGCCGGAGTGTGGCGACTAGGGGATTTTCACAGTAACTTCATTACAGTGTGAATGTAAGCCGACTTGTGGCACTAATAAATAAACTTAAAAACATTGAGAGGTAGGATGTGTAGGGAAGGGAGACTGAATTGGCTTGATTTGGAAATGACTTCCGAATTATTTAAATCATTCTGCAAAGGAAAATATATTTCTCTTCATAATGAAAAGGCACTCACCTACTCATTTCAGTGCTCCTGAAAGTCTAAATAGAAAGCTGCAATCAGACAAGTTGGTGGTGTCTATTCTGGAATATTACTTCCCAATGAAGATGTTAAATTCAATTGACCCTCCCCATTCAAGTTAGATTGCTTTTGCTGCTCCGGCATTGATTCAATCAAAGAACAAGACAACTGGACACCAGCGGGTGGTCGAAAAGCATTTAGCTCTTTGGAAGAATTGAGCTTATTGGTTATGCTGCCGCAAATTACATCTTGTCAGTTCACAGGCATGATGAGGCCTGACGTGACCAGCTTTGACCATCATTCCTTTTCTCTTTTCAGGACTGATGTTTGTAGGTGTGGGATGGTAAGGTGTGGTCATCAGAACTTTTCAAATCGGAATCTGAGCTCCTTATGATAACTTTGTGTACTAGCCATGTATTTAGTTTATTCAGTTAACTAACAACATTTCTAGCATAAGTTTGTGGCCTCATAGAAAATGTTGACCTTGCTCTTGCCATCTCCCCACCTCTATATATTTCTATGGACTGACTTGCACTTGATGTACTTTCTGTAGAGCTTTTCTCACCTGGAGTCGATTCCGGGAGTTATAACAGTTGTACAGAATGGTGGTGCTAGTTCATTTCTAAGCAGTAAAGATGATGCCTGTTACTTCTATGGGTAGGATTTTCCAGCCCTTCCCATTGTTCAGATTTTCCAGTCCTGCCGAAGATGACCTCTGCGGTGTGTTCCCTGGCGGCAGGATGGGCAAGGCATACGAAATGCCATAGACTTCGGTGGGATTTAAAGTTCTGTCGGTGGCCAATGGTGAACTGCGTCTGCCGCTGGAAAACACAGAGAGGGAGGGAAAATCCTGACTATGTCTCTGATGTTGCTGTATGAATCCTCCGTTTATATGGTGATATTGGTTTATATGAAGAATGAGTGTGGCACAATTGATCTTGGACTGACGTGTTCAGGTCATATTAAGCTGCAACTGGGTTTAATTTGTAACCTTCTGTTTAAATTATGTCCCAATGTATATGGACCAAAACATTCTGACTGATAAGGTTATAGAAGGCACCTTACACATTTATTTCTATTCTATAGAAATGAGAAGTAAGTGATCTTTCTGAAGGATGACAGAAGAGAACAAAATTTAATTAAAATGTAGACTCTTATTACAATTTGAGCACCCACCAACATTTAATATTGCAAAGTGATATAAAAGATTGGCTTCGTTATGCATAGGTCACCTAACCTAATATCCCCATATGTGGCAATGTGTCCAGTTTGTCTGATAATGACCTGTGTCGTGCCTTTGGATATTTTACCATGGTAAAGGTTCGGTGGTGGTCTTGTGGCACAGTGGATAGCATCACCACCTCTCAGCCAGAAGCTCTGGGTTCAAATTCCACCCTAGGACTTGATGACCATGGAAAATGCGTTAACAATGTGGCCAAAAAGGTTGATTGTTAACTTTACATTCTTCTGATATTTGGTTTGATTTATTATTATCGCATGTGGTAGTATACAGTGAATATATGTATACGTGTTTCTTGCATGCTATACAGACAAAGCATACCGTTCATCGAGAAGGAAAGGCGAGGGTGCAGAATGTAGTGTTACAGTCACAGCTAGGGTGTAGAGAAAGATCATCTTAAAATGAGGTAGGTCCATTCAAGTCTAATAGCAGTAGGGAGAAGCTGTTCTTGAGTCAGTTGGTACCCGACCTCAGACTTTTGTATCTTTTTCCTGACAGAAGAAGGTGGAAGAGAGAATGTCCAGGGTGCGTGGGGTCCTTAATTATGCTGGCTGCTTTTCTGAAGCAGTGGGAAGTGTAGACAGAGTCAATGGATGGGAGGTCAGTTTGAGTGATGGACTGGGCTTCATTCATAGACTTGTCTATGGCAAGTGGTAAGAGTGGCAGTGTTCCTTGGTCAGCCATCTGTAGCAGACCATGACAAACCACTGAGGTACCTTGCCAAGTGTAACCATGGACCAACATATTAGTCTTCAGTGCACTTTCAGGGTGTGGTCCCCGAAGAGAGAGAAAGGTGCTATAAAAATGTATTTGTTTGTGGATGACAACAATCATGTACTGGTCATCGGAGATATCTACGCCCAACATCTCCATCCTCGTTCGCGGCTGGGATTCTCCGATGCCGCTGAAAGTGAATGGAGTTTTGGCTGGAACGCCAAATTCTCCATTCTGACTTGCAGTGGGTCAGCCATGGACAAAGTTGGAGAATCATGCCCCTAGAGACTTATCAAACAGGCAGCTAACGTTAGTTAGTACGTAGTTCCATTTAATGTTAAAATAAGCCTGAAATATATGTGTGAATTGGAGCGTGGGTGATTTCCTTCCATTTCTAACAGAACTGTGTGTTCAGCTCATCCATCTGCAGTTTGATAAGAAGCTCCACATATATGAAATGAATAACTTCCTGCATTTCTATAGCACCTTTAACAGAATGGTGTTCCAAGATGCTTCACAGATATATTGTAACGCTTAATTTGGCAGTGTCACATATGGAAATATTAGGGCAGATCAAGCTTAAACTGAGGTAGATTATAAGGAGTGCCTATTAAGGGAGGAAAATGAGGTAACGCGGGTTAGTGAGGGACTTCCACGGTTTAGGGCTTAGGCACTTGAAGGTATGATCACCAATGGTGGAGTGATTAAAACTGGGGATACTGAATGGCATTGAAAGTCACCAAAATCCGAGAGCATCATAGGCTGCTCTCCCCTACGTGGGGGAGAGCTGACTGGTGGTGATTTAACCTGAGGGTCACCACACCTCAGGCAAGGGGCAAGGTTGAGAAGGCAGGGCCTTCATGAATAATCTCAGTCGGTACGGGAATTGAACCCACGCTGTTGGCGTTGGTCTGCATCACAAAACAGCCGTTCAGCCAACTGAGCTAACTGACCCACTGAAGGGCACTACAGATACCTTGGAGGGTTGTGGAGCAGGAGGAGATTACAAAGATGGAGAGAGACGAGGACATGAAGGGATTTGAAAATCAGGCTGAAAACTTCAAAATTGAGGTATTACTTAACTGGGAAGCAATTTGGATTAGCGAGCATTTAGATAAGAACTGAATGGAACTTGGTGCAATTTAGGAAATGGCAGCAGAAAAGTTGACTTTAATGCCACTAGCAGTATCGGAAAGATTTGCTGCAGCTACATGGCTAAATTCAAAGATAACTGGCTCTGCAGAGTTCATTAATCTTAGCTATCTGATTGCCATGCAGTCAGCTAATCTATATGCTTTGCACAATCACTTTCTCCTTCTTAATCTTTGCACAGTGGATCACAGGTGCTACAATTTATTTGATTTGATTTGATTTATTATTGTCACATGTATTGGTATACAGTGAAAAATATCGTTTTTTGCATGTTACACAGACAAAGCATGCCGTAGAGAAGGAAAGGAGAGGGTGCAGAATGTAGTGTTACAGTCATAGCTAGGGGGTAGAGAAAGATCAGCTTAATATCTGGTAGGTCCATTCAAAAGCTTGATGGCAGCAGGGAAGAAGCTGTTCTTGAGTCTGTTGGTACGTGATCTCAGACTTTTGTATTTTTTTCCCTATGGAAGAATGTGAAAGAGAGTATGTCTTGGGTACACGGGGCCTTTGATTATGCTGGCTGCTTTTCCAAGGCAGTGGGAAGTGTAGACAACAGAGTCAGTGGATGGGAGGCTGCTTTGCGTGATGGATTGGGCTACGTTTACAACCCTCAAGCCAATTCTACTCTTCACTTATGTACCTTGAACAAGCCTGCTCGAACCCCCATCTTTTGACCAGATATTTTGCCACCTCTCTCAACCCTGCCACCATATTGGGTTTCTGTTTGTTTTTTGTATTCTATGAATCTTGAGACATTTTTTACTGTAAAACGCTTATGAATGTTGCTGTTTAAACTTTGCTGCAGCTTTCGAAAACAGTCCAGCTTATTGTGATCCAAACTTGGTTTCGAAAGAAAAAGAAAATTCAGGAGACCATAGTTTTGGCCACAGGCCTGCATTCTTTTTTGGAATTCTCTAATCAGTCAGCTGATGAAAGGACATTGGTGTCCTTGTGCTCATAGGACTGGAGAGAGAGAGAGAGAGACATGAAGCATTTTACTGACTTTACCACCTCCAGGGAAATCAAAATCCAATCTGCTTTGAGACCACTGTCAAGTTGCTATGTTTGTGTTGAACATGGAGAGGCTTTCCAGTTTCCCGGGCGAGTTAAAACTACAAAGAAGTGTTTTGTCCTTTATAGTTTCAGCTTTGTAATATTCATCATCATAAACGGATCGTGCGTGCCCTTTGCGTGATTCCAGTTTCAAGGGAGTCATACAGATATTTTTAAGCGTTCCATTAAAAACCCAGAAATCGGTGCCTCCACAGTGTTGTCTAGGCTGAATTAAGGAGACTTTTACTGTTAACAGATCCTCGGAAGTGGGTGCTTAGGAAGACATATGCAAGAATGACTTGGCTGGTTATCGTGCCCTATGACTTCCATTCCTTTATGGGTCCCCAAAAGGTAGTTCTGAAATGAAATGGAAGTAAATCGTTAGCTTCCCTTTTCTCTGGCACAAGCCAAGGGGGAATCGATGTTTCAAACAGAGCTTCTAGGTACTATGTAAAAATAACCTTAGAAAACTCAGCTCTTGAAGAAATAGCCAACAGCTCATTTGCTGCAATAGATAATCTGTCAGTAATTGTGCTGACAAAATGAGTACCTTTTCCGGAACTAACATAATCACAATTACACAAAGCTAAATTCTCTCTTAATTACTTATTTTTCGAATGAAAGAGTTGCATCTTTAACAAATGCCCTGGTAGTCCAGGAATCCCATTTAATAAGTTTATTCATTGGTGTCACAAGTAGGCTTACATTAACACTGCAATGAAGTTACTGTGAAAATTCCCTCGTTGCCACACTCTGGCGCCTGTTCAGGTACACTGAGGAGAATTTAGCATGGCCAATGCACCCTAACCAGCATGTCTTTCAGACTGAGGGAGGAAACTGGAGCATCCGAAGGAAACCCACGCAAACACGGGGAGAATGTGCAGACTCCACACTGACGGTGACCCAAACCGGGAATCGAACCCCGGTCCCTGGTGCTGTGAGGCAGCAGTGCTAACCACTGTGCCACCGTGTCGCCCAATAATCACCAGAGCAGGTTACTATTTCTCACTAATCATGGATGTGAACATTATCTTTTTTTCCCCCAACAAATCCTGATTTGAAATCTGTTGTTGCCTTTCCCGTTTAATGAAGATATTTAACTAATGTTCATAACGTCCCAACATGACACAAAAGCAAAGTATTCTTTTTGTTTTTAAAGGCTCTGATATCCTGTCATATTTTCTAAAATTCCAGATGGTGCAAAACAAAACATGCCACCCTGTCCGATTAACGCAGCGTAGAAAAGAACTTCACTAAGCAAAGGATTTCTTCAAAGACAGCTTGTGTTTTATTTTAGTAAGTCGCAAATGAGAAAATAGAGAACTAAATCCTCTACAATTCCAACTGCCCCCCCCCCCCCCCCCACCCCCGCTACTCAACGCCCCCCTCACCAACTATGATTCAGGATCACCACCTGGCATCTACCAAGCTGTCACTTCCAGTGCAGAATCTTAAAATGGTAAAACAATGGTGAACAGACCCCAATACATTAAACATGCACACACCAATCACTTGCTCGCTGCACATTCTCGGCCCAGCTGCTGAGAGCTAAAACCTGCACCTGCTCCCTCGCTCTGGCTCACAGCCTTGCAACCACTCACAGGCTCTCAGAGATAGCTGTTATATTCAGTAGAACCATGAAAACAAAGAGACACTAACATTACCCAGTGTTTCTCTCTTAACCCTTGAGTTGCAAAAGGGGCCATTTTAGCTCCAGAAGCGCACAGGTTAGTGGATGTGGCATCTGGGTGCTTTTCTGTTCTTGTTTTCAGGTGACTAGAATATCTAAGAATGAGTAATGTGCAGGATAAATTCAAATTGTTTTTGGGCCAATCCCTAAAGCTGAATTTCTCAGGGTGGTGCAGAAGGTGCTGCTGCAGGCATTAAAAAGGTTAAAGTGCTCGGCCTTGTTCGTGCAGGCTTTAAGTGAAATCTTGCTACCAGCAAATTCTGCTCTGAATTTTGGGTCTTGGCATGTCTAAAATGCCGACTTGCCACATTCATTGAAGTAGTGCTGCGCTGCTGGACATGTCCCTTTTGCAGGTGAGATGAAAACCTTGAGGCCTTGTGCCCTGTCAGGTGGATGCAAAAGATCCCGTGGCACAGTGTTGAAGAGGAGCTGAAGAGAATTCCCCCGGGGTCCTGTGGCCAGTATTTATCCCTCAATCAACATAACTAAGAACAGATTATCTAGTCATTATCACATTGCTGTTTGTGGGACTTTGCTATGCATACATTTGCTGCTGATTTACAGTGACTACACTTCAAATGTACTTAACCGGTTGCAACGCAAGTTTGGTCATCCCGAGGTTGTAAATAGCATAATATAAATGCAAGCCTTGCTTTTCTCTGGTGAGGATGTCACCCAGAGTCAAAGTTACCCGCGCAGAGAGCCGCATGTTTGTTGAAATTCGTGGGTTTGTGGAAATTGGCTTACAAATCATCCTTGGGGCTTGTTATGAATTTCAGTGGCATAACTGATCCCTTCAGCCTCGCTATGCAAGTCAGCAGCAAGGTAGGTCAGATTATTTATCAAACTCCTGTGTAATAAATGCTCCTTATTGTAGCTTTCAGAATGTTATTGTGCTTACTTTTTTTCCTCCACTTTAAACACAGCTGCTTCAGAAACAGTTCCACAAATTCAGGAATACGTCAGCTCGTAACAGTGAAAGCTCACTTCTGATTTGATTTGATTTGATTTATTATTGTCACATGTATTGGAATACAGTGAAAAGTATTGTTTCTTGCGCACTATACGGACAAAGCATACCGTTCATAGAGTAATTAGGGAGAAGGAAAGGAGAGGGTGCGGAATATTGTGTTACAGTTGCAGGTTGGGTTGAAGAGAAAGATCGGCTTAATATATGATAGGACCATTCAAAAGTCTGACAACAGCAGGGAAGAAGCTGTTCTTGAGTCGGTTACTATCTGACCTCAGAGTTTTTTATCTTTCTCCCAATGGAAGAAGGTGGAAGAGAGAATATCCGTGGTGTTTGGGGGTCTATGCTGTAGATTTAATGAAAAAGTTACAAGAAAAATTGACAAGAATGATCGTAGCTTTTGCTCCCATGCTGATTTTCAGAGACAAATGGCTGGATTTTATACTCCTCTGCTGACAAGTTTGAAAGTGGAGGTGCAGGGCAGGAGGGGGATGGGGGGGTGGGTTAGGGGGGGGGGGGAGTGTGTGTGTGTGTGTGTGTGTGTGGGGGGGGTGTCTTGTTAAATCCAGCAGCGCGATCTGTCCACTGCCTACCTCGCCCCCACTATATTTATACCAATGGTGGGGGTGGTGTCATCCCCTAGCCCTTTAGTGAGCCAGTGAGGTCTTTAAATGGACAATTAACTTAAAGGCCTCCTTCTGCTGTTGCTGGAATTTAACAGGCAATGGGAGAGGCCAGTGCCAAGCACCCAACTGGGAAGGATTCCCTCCGCAGAGCAGTGGGCATGGGCTGGTTGCTCCTCAATGGGCCGCCTTCTGTGGGGCTTGCCAGCTTGACATCCAGCGAAACCCCTGAACACTTATATCTCAATTCGACATGTACCATACTCCTCTGTCCCAAAGTGCTGGACAGCTGCCAGCCTCCAATGGGCCTGTAGCTTTCTGAAGCAGGACTTCCTAATCCAGAAGGGCAGAGGTCTTGCGGCGGCACAATGTTAGCACTGCTGCCTCACAGCCAAGGACCTGGGTTCGATTCCTGGCTTGAGTCACTGTCTGTGTGGAGTTTGCACATTCTCCCCGTGTCTGCGTCCGTTTCCTCCGGGTGCTCCGGTTTCCTCCCACAGTCCAAAAAAAGATGTGCGGGTTAGGTGGATTGGCCATGCTAAATTGTCCCTTAGTGTCAGAGGGTAGATGCATGGGGTTATGGGGATAGGATTATTGTCGGTGCAGACTCAATGGGCCAAATGGCCTCCTTCTACACTGTAGGATTCTATGATTCTGAGAGGATTCTAAATCTGTTAAATGACTGCAGTGCAGCCAGTGTCCCCCTTGTTGCACTCACCCACTGACACTTTAACTGAGGTGCAGGGAATCTGGTGCCTCGTAAAATTCAGCCCATCAACTCTCCTGAGTAGCAACGGATAGTGTAGAAGTTCGAGGTGTTAAGCCACGTTCAGCACGACTGAATAAAAATCAACAGTCCATATCCTTCTAGCCAGTAATCTTTTATCACTTCACATGAAATGCTCTCAACGGTTAGCCCCTTGGCTATAATGAGCCAATAATTTTACCTGGTTTGTGTTAAGTTTCTGTTTCACAAACTCAAGTTGCAACTAGAATAAATACAGTATTTAAGTAATTCTGCCTTGTTTCAACTCAAATTTCTTTCTGTTTACACACCTCTCACTTGCAAGACAGGAACGAGGTGCATCAGAGAAAGTTCTAAGCGTGTAAAAATGGATGTCGCAATGCCACATGATTGAAATTAAATTTGGAAGGGTCACCAAAGTGTTAGCCTGAGTTAGCATGTAAATCCATTACAGTAATTCCAAGTTGAAGGGTGTTTTCCCTGAAGCATAGCCAACATTGGAAGTTTCTTTTGTGCAGTGAACATATCCAGACCCTGCCCCGTAACATATACTCAGTTTAGGAAAAAATATTCTGGGATTTTCTCAACAAACTGGTTGCTGACTGCCACATTTTTGCCTTCTCCATCTTGTTCTCACAGTTGAATCTGCAAAATTCACAGATTAGCAGGAAGTTTTTGGGATATCAGTTTGCACTAATGCCGTGGTTATGCTTTATGTCAGAGGTTGGATCAGACTCAAAAATTAGGATCCAAAGTACCAAAGAAAAACATAACCAGTCTATCAAGTTTGACTTACAAGTTTTGAATGTTGGGTTGCTATAAACATAATCTGCCCTAAACTGGGTGCTGTGATGACACAGATTATTGATTGGCATGGATCCTTACCATTGAAAGCAACTTCTGTTCTGTCCACATCTCTTAACATCTCTCCCTGTGACATTTATCTAATTGCACAAGTTGATTGTATGGTGAAACAAAAAACTTAACTTGGATTTTGTGAGGTGCGGGCGGGCGATTGCAAACAATCGTGAAGTTATTCCCCTTACTGAAATTGACCCCAGTGTACAGATTAGTTTAGAAATCTTGACGTTGTGGTCTATCGCTCTGGGCCCTGATACAGGCCAAGCTGTGGACCCTTGCCCACAAACACCACCACCTCCCCTCCCCCCCGCTCCCCCCTACCAACCTCAGAGCTGGCAATCATCAAGTCATTGAGAATTTGTGCTGGTGAGTTTAGAAATGGAAAGTTAGTCCAGATGAATGCATGGCTGGAGAGATGGTGCAGGCAGGAGGGCTTTAGATTTTTGGGACACTGGGACCATTTTTGGGGAAGGTGAAATCTGTACAAAGTAGATGAGTTATACCTGAACTGAAGTGAGACCGGCATTGTTGTAACGACGTTTGTTAGTGCCGTTGGAGAGGGTTTGAAGTACCTTGGCAGGGGGTGAGATTCTGAGAGAACACTCAGCAGGGAGTAATCCACACTCAATATTAGAAGAGACAGAAAGTGAGTCAGGAAGGCATTGAAGTTCTAGGCCAGTGAAGGCACAAGGGAGTTCGGCAAGATTGGGTGGTATTTATTTGAATGCAAGGAGTCTGACGAATAAGACAGATGAGCTGAGGGCACAGATTAAAACATGGGGAGATGATGTTATTGCTGTCACTGAGACAGGGCTGAGAGAGGGGCAGGATTGGCAGCTCAATATTATAGAATATAGGATCTACAGACAAGACAGGGAAGGAGGTAAAAGAGGGGGTGTCACAATTTTGATCAGAGAATCAATTACAACAATAAGGAGGGACGACATCTTAGTAGGCTCTGCATTCTGCCAGTCAGCCAGCTGCCCACTTGGAATGGGTACAAAGTGATGGCAGCAGATTTAAAGGTTTTCACCCTAGGATTTGAACAGCACTGAACTCAACTTTACCTTGGCCACTCCTTCAGTGAAGTGGTGAAGGAGTGCCTTTTGGATAAGATGTTAAACTAAGCCCCATGTAGGTGTGAAGAATGCCATGGCACTGTTTGCAGAATGTAAAGTTTTCCCCATGCTCAGGTTGTTATACCTCCCTTAATTAACAGTGCCAGAAACAACTTGACTACTTATTCATGGTTTGTAGGAAATTGCTGCCCAAAAATTATCTTCATGACAAGTGATTGTAATTCGAAAATGATGATTTGTTTGTGAAGCATTCTGGATTCCTTGATTAAACTCATCTGGTTCACTGATGCCCTTTAGGGAAGTAAATCTGCCATCCTCACCTGGTCTGGCCTACATGAGACTCTAGAGCCACAGCAATGTGGTTGACTGTCAACTGCCCTCTGAAATGGCCCTGCAAGCCACTCAGTTCATGGGTGACTGGGGATGGGCAATACATTCTGGCTGGCCAGTGACACTCATATCCCACAAATGAATAAAAGAAACATGATGAAGCCCTACTTTCTTTTCTTCCCTTTCTCTACCCCAAATTAATTTGTGTTTTTTTTTGTTCCCTGACTGGAGAGCGACAACTTGGGTACATAATCTCAGGATAAAGTATTGGCCATTTCAGACTGAGATAAAGCCAAACTTTCCTGGGATCCAGATGTGAAAGGCCCACCCCTAATTCCGACATCCCATTTTCACCATTAGGAGAAGGTTACTTGTGCATGAAGGAAACCTGAACTTGGTTTATGCCACTTCAGCTCAATGTTGAGTTCAAACGGACAGAGGCAAAGGCTGCAGTGTGGGAGTTACCAATTTTTAGAGTGGTTGCAAATTGAAGAGCGGATAAAGTTTGCAGAACTGATAAGCTGTGATGTTATTTAAATCCCCAGGCCTTTAAAATTAAAACAACACTCTCCTCCCTGTGTCAGTGAGAGTTAAGAAAATGCTGGCACCATTCTGGTAAACCCCTCCTGCAGCTTTTCGATAATCTTGACATCTTCCTAATGGTTGGTGTCCAGATTTTTGTGCAAAACCAGCAGAGGCCTGTAGGGATTTGTAAAAGTTCAGCGTGACTCACTTTTCTATTCTATGTCCCGAGTTGCTTGCTCAACCATGATCTTAGCTTGCCCTCCAAACATCAAAGAATTGTGAATACATACCCGTAGGTCCCCTTGTTTCTCCACCTCCCTCAAAATAGTACCATTTAGATTATATTACCCTTTCAAGTTCTTTCTCCCACTTCACACTTACCTGCATTAAATTGTGCCTGCCATTAGTCTGCCCATTTCATCAGTCTCACTATATCCTCCTGAAGTCTGTCACTCTCATGCTATTTACTACATTGGCATGTTTTGTATCGTCTGCACCCTTCAGTCAGAATTCTAATGGGGCCATCGGTGGTGGGGTGGGAGGCAGGGAGGGCTGGAGAATTGGCAGGGAAGGGAGAGTCACCTTCACCTTCACAACCTTATGGGCTTCTCTCAGTGATGGGAGTCAAGGGTGGCCTCCAACCCAGTGATCAATTGAGAACCATAAACGGCTACTTAATGGCCATGAAGGCCTCATACCCTCACTGCTGGTATCTTACCCGTGCCACATGAGGAGACGGGGCGGTGAGGGTGGCTGCTTGATTCATTCCTGTGACTTCAACTTTGTACTAGCCTATTCCTTTCTATCTATTGTTAACTCATCTAATATTCTTACATCGTTCTACCCTGACATTAACTTTACCTTTTCTTGTGAAGACACGTACACCGTTATGCCCTTTATTTTCATAAGATTTAATTTTCTGTCCCTGATCAGCCCAATCACAACAATCCCATTACTTACATATGTACATTTGAATGGACTTTTGAATGGACTTACCTTGCATTCAGTTGATCTTTCTCTACACCCTAGCTATGTCTGTAACACTACATTCTGCACTCTCTCGTTTCCTTCTCTATGAACAGTATGCTTTGTATAGTGTGCAAGAAACAATACTTTTCACTGTATGTTAATACATGTGACAATAATAAATCAAATCAAATCAAAACTTTTTTTTTGTTTTCCATTTCCTATTGTCTGCACATTTTAGTCTCGTTGTCCCTCTTGCATCATTTTTCAATTTCCGGTTCCAGTCCTTGTATTCTGCACTTGAAAATTTGTCATTAATTTTCCCTTTTCTGGTTTATTGTCTGGAGTGGATTGGGAAAAGAGGTTAGCTGAAAAGGCTATTGATTGGCAATGCCAGACGTTTATGAAAATAGCTCATGATTCACAACAAAGATATACCCAAATGAGGAAGAAGGATTCTAGGAAGGGGACAAATCAACCCCAGTTAACCAAGGAATTTAAGGATCGTGTTAAACTGAAAGAAAAAATGTACAATATGGCAAAGATTAGTGGTAAGGCAGAAAATAAGGCAAGTTTTAAAAACCAACCAAAGATGACCACAAAATGATAAAGCGGGAGAAGATAAGCTGAGGGTAAACTAGCCAGCAATATAAAAATGGACAGTAAGAGCTTCTTTAAATATATAAAAAGGAAGAGAGGGGCCAAAGTGAAAATAGGCCCCTGAGGGAATGAGACTGGGGACATAATAAGGGGAAACCAGGAAATGGCAGAGGAGTTAGTAAACTTTGCACCCATCTTTATGGTCGAAGACATTAATAATATTCCAAAAATACTAAATAATTGAGGAGCAGAAATGGGGGGTTAGGGGGAAATAAATACAATAACTATCACTAGAGAAAAATACTAGAGAAGCTATTGGAGCGAAAGGCCAATAAGTCCCTGGACCTGATGGGTTGCATCCGAGGATATTAAAGGAAGTAGCTACAGAGATAGTGGATGCACTGGTAGTAATCTCCAAAGAATCCTTAAATTCTGGAAAAGTCCCAGGGGATTGGTAAACTGCCAATGTAACACCTTTATTCAAAAAGGGAGGGAGACAAAAAACAAGTAGCTATAGACCAGTTAGCTTAACACCTGTCATTGTGCAAATGTTAGAATCCATTATAAAGTTTGTAATAGCAGATCATTTAGAAATACATAAATTAATCAAGCATAGTCAGCATGGCTTACTGAAGGGGAAATCATGTCTGATGAATGTATTAGAATTTTTTTGAGGTAGTAACAAGCAGGATAGATAAAGGAGAACCAGTAGATGTAATAAACTTGGATTTCCAAAAAGCGTTCGATAAGGTATCACACAAAATGCTACGCAATAAGATAAGATGCCTTGGTATTGGGATGGTATGTTAGCATGGATAGAGGATTGGTTAACTAACAGAAGACAGAGAGTTGGAATAAGGGGTGTTTTCAGGATAGCAACCTGTAATTAGTGGAGTGCCACAGGGATCAGTGCAGGGGGCACAATTAGTTACAATACATATTAGTGACTTGGACGAGGGAAGTGAATATACTATTGCCACGTTTGTTGATGATACAAAAGTAGGTGGGGTGGCAAGTAGTGAGGATGAAACACAGTCTCATAAGAACATAAGAACATAAGAACATAAGAAATAGGATCTCCAGAGGGATATAGACAGGTTAAGAACATAAGAAATATATCTCCAGAGGGATATAGACAGGTTAAGTGAGTGGACAAAAACTTGGTAGATGGAATATAATATAGGAAAATGTGAAGTTATGCACTTTTGGTAGGAGGAATAAAGGAGCTGAATATTATTTACGTGGAGAAAGACTGCAGAAAGCTGCAGCACAGAGGGATTTGGGGGTCCTCGTGCATAAATCACAGAAAGCTAGCATGCAAGTCCAGCAGGTAATTGGGAAAGCAAATGGATGTTGCACTTTGTTTCAGAGGAAATGGAGTATAAAAATAGGGAAGTCTTGCCAGAACTATGCGAGGTACTAGTTAGAACATACCTAGAGTACTGTGAACAGTTTTGGTCCCCTTATCTAAAGAAAGATATATTGGCAATGGAGGCTGTCCAGAGAAGGTTCATTATGTTGATCCCAGGTTTGGATGGATTTTCTTATGAGGAGAGGTTGAGTGGATTGGGCCTGTACTCATTGGAGTTTAGAAGAGTGAGAGGTGACCTTATTGAGACATATAGGATTCTCAGGGGCTTGACAGGGTAGATACTGAGAGGTTGTTTCCCTTGTGGGGGTATCTAGGGCCAGATGGCCTAATTTCAGAATACAGGGTTGCCCATTTGAGACAGATCAGGAGGAATTTCTTTAGAGGGTAGTGGATCTGTGGAACTCTTTATCACAGAGGGTTGTAGAGGCTGGGTTGTTGAGAATGTTCAAGGCTGAGATAAATTTTTAATCAGTAAGGGAATCAAGGTTAGAACCATAGAAAATTACAGCTCAGAAACAGGCCTTTTGGCCCTTCTTGTCTGTGCCGAACCATTTTATGCCTAGTCCCACTGACCTGCACTTGGACCATATCCCTCCACACCCCTCTCATCCATGAACCCGTCCAAGTTTTTCTTAAATGTTAAAAGTGACCCCGCATTTACCACTTTATCCGGCAGCTCATTCCACACTCCCACCACTCTCTGCGTGAAGAAACCCCCCCTAATATTCCCTTTAAACTTTTCTCCTTTCACCCTTAACCCATGCCCTCTGGTTTTTTTCTCCCCTAGCCTCAGCGGAAAAAGCCTGCTTGCATTCACTCTGTCTATACCCATCAAAATCTTATACACCTCTATCAAATCTCCCCTCAATCTTCTACGCTCCAGGGAATAAAGTCCCAACCTATTCAATCTCTCTCTGTAACTCAGCTTCTCAAGTCCCGGCAACATCCTTGTGAACCTTCTCTGCACTCTTTCAATCTTATTTACATCCTTCCTGTAACTAGGTGACCAAAACTGTACACAATACTCCAAATTCGGCCTCACCAATGCCTTATATAACCTTACCATAACACTCCAACTTTTATGAGGATAAGGCAAGAAAGTTGAATTGATGATTATCATATCAGATCAGTCATGATCTCATTGAATGGTGGAGCAAACTTAATGGTTGAAATGGCCTACTTCTGTTCCTAAGTCTAATGGGCTTATATTTTGTCATTCAGGGAGCACTAACATAATGTGTGTCAGATCTTTCCTCCTGATTGAAATATGTTTGTACCTGAATTATGTTTGCCTTGAGGACCTGTTATTGCTCATTTACTGTTTTCCAAGTCAACATTGTGCTCGGTCCCTTCTCAAAACATTGAAATGGATTCTCTTCCAATTGAATATATTCACCTGTGATTTTCTTCTGTTCCTTCTCATCACTTGTTTAAACATAATTTAATCAATATTATGCAGATATCTAAGTGGACAATCAGCACAGATCCATGTGTTTAATAGCTTTTACATTTGTTTTGACCTACATAAAAGCATCATGTCCTAATGATTAATCCATTGTCAAAAATTGTGCATTAAACTCACAGGTGAGTTTGCAAACAATGCAATATCATCTGTAAAGCAGAACTCCATGATACTATCAAGAATGTCTGGAACAGCTACTTCCACATCTGCCACAAAGGGGTGGCAAGGTGGCACAGTGGTTAGCTCTGCTACCTCACAGCTCCAGGGACCTGGGTTTGATTCCGGGCTTGGGTCACTGTCTGTGTGGAGTTTGCACACTCTTCCCATCTCTGTCTGAGTTTCCACCGGGTGCTCCGGTTTCCTCCCACATTTGATTTGATTTATTATTGTCACATGTATTAGCATACAGTGAAAAATATTGTTTCTTGCGCGCTGTACAGACAAAACATACCGTTCAAATAGAAGGAAACAAGAGAGTGCAGAATGTAGTGTTACAGTCATAGCTAGGGTGTAGCGAAAGATCAACTTAATGCAAGGTCGGTCCATTCAAAAGTCTGATGGCAGCAGGGAAGAAGCTGTTCTTGAGTTGGTTGGTACGTGACCTCAGACTTTTATATCTTTTTCCCGACGGAAGAAGATGAAAGAGAGAATGTCCGTGGTGCGAGGGGTCCTTAATCATGCTGGCTGCTTTGCCGCAGCAGCGGGAGGTGTAGACAGAGTCAATGGATGGGAGGCTGGTTTGTGTGATGGATTGGGCTATATTCGCGACCTTTTGTAGTTCCTTGCGGTCTTGGACAGAGCAGGAGCCATACCAAGCTGTGATACAACCAGAAAGGATGCTTTCTATGGTGCATCTGTAAAAGTTGGTGAGAGTCGTAGCTGACATGCCAAATTTCCTTAGTCTTCTGAGAAAGTAGAGGCATTGGTAGGCTTTTTTAACTATAGTGTCAGCATGGGAGGACCAGGACAGGTTGTTGGTGATCTGGACACCTAAAAACTTGAAGCTCTCGACCCTTTCTACTTCGTCCCCGTTGATGTAGACAGGGGCATGTTCTCCTCTAGTCCTGAAGTCGATGACAATCCCCTTCATTTTGTTGACACTGAGGGAGAGATTATTGTTGCCGCACTAGTTCACCAGATTCTCTATCTCATTCCTGTACTCTGTCTCGTCATTGTTTGAGATCTGACCCACTATGGTGGTGTCGTCAGCAAACTTGAAAATCGTATTGGAGGAGAATTTGGCCACACAGTCATGGATGTATAGGAAGTATAGTAGGGGGCTGAGAACACAGCCTTGTGGGGCACCGGTGTTGAGGATGATCTTGGAGGAGGTGATGTTGCCTATCCTTATGATTGTGGTCTGTGAGTTAGGAAGTTCAGGATCCGGTCACAGAGGGAGGAGCCGAGGCCCAGGCCACGGAGCTTGGTGGTGAGTTTTGTGGGAATAATAGTGTTGAAGGCGGAGCTGTATTCAATAAATAGGAGTCTGATATAGGTGTCCTTGTTATCTTGGTGTTCCAGGGTTGAGTGCAGGGCCAGGGAGATGCGCCTGCTGTGGACCTGTTGCGGCGCTGAGCAAATTGTAGTGGATCCAGGTAGTCCGGGAGGCTGGAATTGATTCATGCCATGACTCACCTTTCGAAGCACTTCATAATGATGGATGTCAGAGCCACCGGCTGATAGTCATTAAGGCACGCTGCTTGGTTTTGGTTAGGTACCGGGATGATGGTCATCTTCTTAAAGCAGATAGGGACCTCAGATTGTTGTAAAGAGAGGTTGAAGATGTCTGTGAATACCCCCGCCAGCTGATTCGCGCAGGATCTGAGTGCTCGTCCAGGTACCTCATGTGGGCCAGTCGCTTTCCGTGGGTTGACCTTCGAGAAAGCTGCTCTGACATCTGCAATGGTGACCTCAGTTACAGGTTCATCCAGGGCTTCCAGGGTGGAGGGCATGCTCTCGCTGAAATCTTGCTCAAAACGGGCATAGAATGCATTGAGCTCATCAGGGAGGGGTGCGTTGGAGCCGGCGATTTTACATGCCTTCATCTTGTAACTTGTTATGTCTTACCGACCTTACCATAGTTGGTGGGGGTCGGGGTGGCTAGCCTGGGACTCTAGCTTGGTCTGGTACTGTCTTTTGGCATCTTTGATGGATCTCCTTAGATCGTATCTGGCTTTCTTGTATAGGTCAGTGTCGCCTGACTTGAACACCTCAGACCTGGACTTCAGCAAGCAGTGGATATCCCTGTTCATCCATGGTTTCCAGTTGGGGAACACACGGATTTGCTTCTTTGGCACACAGTCTACACACTTATTAATGAAGTCAGTTACTGTCATGGCGTAGTCGTTCAGGCTGGTCGCAGAGTTTTTAAATACTGACCAGTCCAATGACTCCAAGTAGCCCCGTAGAAGATTATCCAATTCCTCAGACCAAAATTGCACGACTTTCTTTGATGATTCTCCTGCTTCAGTTTTTGCTTGTAAGCTGTCCAAAGATGTGCAGGTTAGGTGCATTGGCCATGCTAATTGTACTGGCAGACCTGACAGTGAATTGAGCACATTATTGATGACTTTGAATGAGGTGGAGAACCGTGGATAATTTTGCCTTGCTCCTCTTCACAGAGGCAGTGGGGCATTCAGCAAATCCATCATTTATCTTTTTAAAGCTGGAATACAAATCTCAGAAACATTGCAAGGTTTGACCATGTGTGCCATAGGTTCTAACTTCCTCAGGGGTAATATATTGAAAGCCTTATGAATATTTACGGAGGATCATGAATGAGTTTCTCCAGAACCTTGTGCTCATGATTTCAAGTTAATATCACGATTTGCCTGAACACGTTCCTCATTAAAAGTAAAATCCAGTCTGTTCATTTCTGCTTACTGCATGCACCTCCTGCTTGCTCCGTATGTCAGATTAATCCACAGAAGCAGTTTCAGATGTTAGCAAGATTCCTTGATCATTTACTGTTTCATTACATTTGGATAGAATAGGTATACTTCCCTCAAATAGAATCCTGTTCTGCAGCCTCAGAAGGAAGAGTCAATGGTTCCTTACACAGTTCATCAGGACTATTGTCGACCTGCCTTGCTACCTCATTTCCTCCCACCTCCATTCCCCATCCATCCTAGAGCATCTTTGAACCATTGGGCAGGAATACCGACCCTTTATAAATACGGCAAAATCCAAAGTCAGAAATCAATCATTCTGCATCTTTTAGATTATAGTTGCTTCATGTGAACACAATATATGGTTCAGATTAGAAAATTTAAATTAAAACATTTTTGAAGTTCTATTCTTCAGCTGACCTAGTTTGATTCAAATTCTCACCTTCATAGCATGACTCAGCGTTTATCTAGTATTGTGTTTGGTAGTGGGGGTTGCATGGTGACAGGGCAAGATAAAATACGGTGCGAGGAGGCTGTGAAGAAGAACCACCACTATCGACCCGAGGCCTTTTGCTGCGTGGTAGCATTCAATGCGATCAAATTGGTGAGTTTTCAGCTGGATGGTGTATGTTGGGGGAGGGGAATTGGACTGGATTGAAAATCTTGCATTCTGATAGGGGTATGCTGCACTGGGTCCAAAGTCCTCTCAAGTGAACTCTTGAATTGGTTTTAGCCAACCTGGGCCTGCATGTGATGGCAGCCAATCAAGGAGGCAGCTTACCACCTACTTCATGAGATAGTCAAGGATAGGTAACAAATCTAGGCTTTGCCAGCGATGCTCAGCATAGAATCATAGAATCCCTCCAGAGGCCATTTGGCCCATTGAGCCTGCACTGATAACAATCCCACCAAAGCCTTATCCTCGTAATCCCATGAATTTACCCTGCTAGTTCCCCTGACATTAAGGAGCAATTTAGCATGGCCAGTCAACCTAACCCGCACATCTTTGGAGCGTGGGAGGAAACCAGAGCACCCAGAGGAAACCCACGCAGGTGTAGGGAGTACGTGCAAACTCCATACAAGCAGTCACCAAAGGCCGGAAATAAACCCGGGTCCCTGGCACTGTGAGACAGCAGTGCAAACCACTGTGCCACCGTGCATGCTATGAAAATGTTTTTTCCTCTGTTTTGCTAAGCAGCTTAATCAGAGGCTGTCAACAATTTCCTGTATTAACCCCACTTTTGCTGCCCCACTATCTTTTAGATGTGCCTATGTGATCACTTCAATCAGTGCCTATGTGGTAACACTGACTTTCATTTCAGTTTGGATGACTCATTCAGCTAGTCTGTTGGATGCTAGGTGGTAAGACTAATGTGCTTTGTAAGCTTGTCAAGGGTGAAGATCTGAAACTGAGCACTTGTGAGGCTGTTCCATTATTAGACACTTCAGATATTCCATGGTGGAAAAGCATTGGTGTAATTTGTCAACTGTAGAGTAGGATGTTGGAGACTTCACCTCAAACACTTCCATCCACTTTGTGCACCAACAAGGAGTAAACACACTGTGCTCATGAATGGACCAAAATATGGACTCATACCTATGAGCGGCAAGGCCACTACCAAGGGTGCAGTGGGCTGCAGTGGGCAATCAGTGCCATTGGCACTGTTCACAGTGCTTAACTCAACTCTCATTGTCAGCATCAATGCCAGTGCATTGGACTTAACTCCTGGCGAGCATCTTCATCTTATATATACCTGGATGGGCACTGTGTAATTCAGCTGGGAAAATCTTTCTTCCTGGAACAGGAACGACTGCTCTTTCTCCCCAAAGTATGATGCCATCTTGGTGACTCAACTCATCTTTTCGTATAAAATACAGGTTCATCTCTTCAGAAACTGGCTTATTGGCACAACCCATTAGTATCCTGTGCCTCACTTTGGACAGCAGTGGGTCCTAACTGGTCCAGTATTTGATCTGTTTCGCCAAGACTGGCAACGTGTCCAAGAAATTCAATGCCATGACAATTTCCTGTGATACTGGGGGTGGTGGAACAGTCCTTAGCAAAGGTAGGCGACTTAAGTGCGTCTGCATTTGCTATGTGTGGGGTTCCAGGCAGGTGCTTGAAGGTATATTCATAGCCGGAGAGGATTAACATCCAACGCTGAATTCTTGCCGATGCAATTGACGGAATAGCCTTGCCTTCTTTAAAAAGACCCAAAAGTGGTTTGCGGTCAGAAACAATGGTTAACCCCTGGGAAGTCGTCCTGCTGCTGGCTACTTAAACATCTGAGAGACGTATAAAACCGATGGGCCCTCTCTAAAGGAGGCGACACGGAACTGTCACTGATTCTCCAGTGAGTAGGTGAGATCCCTACCGCCTGCATTAAGTATGCACCGTAAGGAGTGTTGATCAAAAAAATGAAGATGACCCAATGTGCAGATCAACATAACGTTCTCGGCTCCAAGAAAACTGGGATGCATGATTACAGAGTAGAGAAAATGTTAAGAGATTAAATCATGTTACCTTTGAATCCTCTAGCATTAGATTAATCCTTTAATTATGCCACATACTGTTATAGCTAATAAGGCATAATGCAATAGTAATGTCATTAACTCTGAGCAAAACTAACAATTGGTTAAATTATGTAATGTCTTGCTTCTAGATTAGACAATACTTTAGTTTATAACTCATAAGAAATACTTGTGAATTTCAATATGATATAATTTGGTCAATTTGAAGTCCCAGGTGGGAATGTGACTCATTGACTATAGATACACGACCACAAACCCCCCCAACACTGAACCTATAGATACACCACCACAAACCCCCAAAACTGAACCTATAGATACACCACCACAAATCCCCCTAACACTGAACCTATAGATACACCACCACAAACCCCCAAAACTGAACCTATAAATACACCACCACAAACCTCCCTAACACTGAACCTATAAATACACCACCACAAACCCCCCTAACACTGAACCTATAGATACACCACCACAAACCCCCAAAACTGAACCTATAGATACACCACCACAAATCTGGGAGCTGTAGTGTAGATCGTTTTGTCATCATTTAAACAGTATGTTGCTGGAAGACCTCTTGGCCAAAATAACTTGAAAGTTGCCAGGCAGTGGCTACACAATCATTAAATTTGGGGATGAAGAAACTGCTGCCTGGGGCCACAGGGAATGGTCTAGTTGGCGGGGAAAATAACCACTGCCTGTCTGCTCAGATGGTGCAATATTGTAGCTTTATCCAGTGAGTTTTTCCAGGCAGTTTTATCAGTGTCTAACTGCATTCAGCATGAGGGCCAAACTCAAGCTTCTGTAACTATCAGCCACCTTTGGCATTTTTATCAGTTTCCAACATTTACTCTCCAACAAGAATGTCATGTACTTGCTGAATTTCACCTTCCTCAGGTCACTGTTGGGGTCATGCTCTGCATCGTAGTATTGAAGGGGTGCAAAAAATTAAATCACTTGGCTGGACAGGTTATCTTATTTTAATGTTTTATTGTGATGTGGGTGTTGCTGGCTAGGTCAGGATCCTGAATTGTCCTTGTGAAGGTGAGCAGCCCTTAACCGCTGCTGTCCATGTGGTGTAGGTACGCCCACAGTGCTGTTAGGGAAGGAGTTCCACGATTTTGACCCAGCGACAGTGAAGGAACGGCAGTTATATTTCCAAGTCAGGATGGTGAGTGATTTGGAGGGGAACTTACAGGTGGTGGTGTCACCATGCCCTTGTCCTTCTATCTGGTGGAGATTGCAGGTTTGGAAGGTGCTGTCAAAGAAACCTTGGTGAGTTGCTGCAGTGCTTCTTATAGTTTGTACACTTTGTTGCCACTGTATGTTGATGGTGGAGGGAATGAATGGTGGAGAAAGTGGATGGGGTGCCAGTCAAGTAGGCTGCTTTGTCTTGGGTGTGGTCGAGCTTCTTGAGTGTTGTTGGTGCTTCAGTCATACAGGCCAGCGGAGAGAGTATTCCATCCCACTCTTGACTTGAGCCTTGTAGATGGTGAACAGGCTTTGGGGAATCAAGAGGTGAATAACCTGCTGCAGAACTCCCAGCCTCTGACCTGCTCTTGTAGCCGCAGTATTTATGTAGCTAGTGCAGTTCATTTTCTGGTCAACAGTAACCCTTCCATGATGTTGTTGATTGTGGGGATTCAGCAAGAAAAATGCTATTGAATGTCAAGAGGAGATGGTTAGATTCTCTCTAGTTAGAGATTGTCATTGCCTGGAAAGAACCTATCAGCCCCTCACGCCCGTGCTGATTCTTTCAAGGAGTCTCCCAATAAATCATACTTGTCTACTTTTCCATTTTTCTTTTTGATCGTGCTTCTGTAAAGCACTTTTGGATGATCTCGACATTAAAGGTGCTTCATAATGCAAGTTATTGGAGCAAATTGTTCTGTTTTAGTATTGAGTACTAGCTTTTCCTTCTGCAGAGCAAGTTATTTTTAGTAGCAATGTTTTCCATTAAATCTGGTTTTATTACAAGCAGTGAAATAAATCATTTCTACAGGCCTTGATTATGCATAAATAAATATCTTCCTTTCAATAATAAATGTGCTGAGAAATTGCTTTTGCAAAAAGATCATAAAGAATTCACCGGTGGGAAATCTAAAGGCGGAGATTTCTTTTATATGGTTCTAGTTAGTGTGGGTGATATAGTATTAGTAAGATTTTTTAATGATATTCCACTCTAAGCCATAGTTCAGTCGGTAACACTGTTGCATGTAAGCCAGATGGTTGGAGGTTCGAGACCCACTCCCTGGCATAACACACAAAATTACAGCAGATAGCACTCCAGTGCAGTACCGAGGGAGTGTTGAACTGTCAGAGGTGCCGCTTTCTGATTGTGACTGTAAATCGAGGCCGTGTCTGCCCTCTCTGGTGGGTGTGGAAGATCCCACTGCATTAGCTCCTGGTGTCCTGGTAATAGTTACCCTTAATCAATGTTGCAAAGACAGATTAGCTGGCCGGTATCACATTGCTGTTTGTGGGAATTTGCTGCGTGCAAATTGGCTGCTATGCTTCCTACATTTACAATGGGAACAGTCATGGCCAAGGGATCGGACTGCTGATGGGTAGAGAGAGGCATGTTGTGACTATACAATGAGAGTGTTTTGGAAAAGGCTGAGGAGGAGCACAGCTTCTGGCTAATACAGTGTTGAAGAGAGAAATTCTTCCACTATATTCTTTTTAATATATATATATCAAAGAAAAGCTGATCCCTGGGAAACATCACTGTATAGAACTTTGGTGAGGCCACAGCTAGAGTACTGTGTGCAGTTCTGATTGCCGATTATAGGAAGGATGTGACTGCGCTGGAGAGGGTGCAGAGGAGATTCACTGGGATGCTGCTTGGGATGGAGCATTTAAGTTGTGAAGAGAGGTTGGGTAGGCTTGGGTTATTTTTGTTGGAGCAGAGGAGACTGAGGGGCGACCTGATCGAGGTGTACAAGATTATGAGACACATGGACAGAGTGGATAAGGAGCAACTATTCCCTTTAGTTGAAGGGTCAGTCACAAGAGGACATAGGTTCAAGGTGAGGGACAGGAGGCTTAGGGAGGATGTAAGGAAAAACCTTTTTACTCAGAGGGTGGCCTCGGTCTGGAATGTGCTGCCTGGGTGGGTGATGAGATGTGGGTTACCTCACATTCTTTAACAAGTACCTGGATGAGCACTTGGCTCATCATAGCATTCAAGGCTATGAGCCAAGTGCTGGCAGATGGGATTAGGTGGGAGTTCAGGTGTTTCTAATGTGTTGGTGGGGACTTGATGGGCCGAAGGGCCTCTTCTGCGCTGTGATTCTATGATTCTCCAGTCTGAAAAACACATGTTTGGTACCTCTCTCTGAATTATGTTCAAAATTAATTTTGTAATGATCTTGCCACTGCCTCTTTATTCTCATGGGCTTCCGGTTTGCTAATCAGCCCATTATGTGTCACTTATCAATTATTATCACCTTTTGATTATAATGCAAAACATCAATTGCACTACCTTCAACAACCATCTGCATTTATTTTTTCAAATAGCTCAATCACATTTATCAGGAATGACTTATCTTTTAGCTGTTGTTTATTAATTCACTTTTTCAAGTGAAAATTTGCCCTCGATTATGGCAACCAGCGACTTCCCCAGCAGTGACAGCAGGCTAACTGGCCTGTCATTATCAGCCTGATTGCGCTTCCCATTTTTGTCAACACGCATGGAACATTTTCAACCCAAGAAAAATTAAAAGCTTGCGGACAGAACTTGCAGTGTTTTGTTCTTTATTCTTTCATGGGATCACAGCGCTGCTGGCCAAGTCAGCATTTATTGCCCATCCCTAATAGGCCCTGAAATGAGATTGGCCCTGAACTGAGTGGCTTGCTCTGCCATTTCAGAGGGCGGTTAAGAGTCAGCCACACATTGCTTTGGGTTCTGAATTCACATAAAGGCCAGACCAGGTATTTGATTTGATTTATTATTGTCACATGTATTGGGATTCGGTGAAATGTATTGTTTATTGTGCGTTATACAGACAAAGCATACCGTTCTTAGAGTACATAGAGGAGAAGGAAAGGAGAGGGTGCAGAATGTAGTGCTACAGTCAGAGCCAGGGTATATTGAAAGATCAACATAGTATAAAGTCTGATGGCAGCAGGGAAGAAGCTGTTCTTGAGTCGGTTGTACATGATCTCAGACATTTGGATGGCAGATATCCTTCCCTAAAGGATATTAGATGGATTTTTATGACAATTCATCGTGGTTTCATGGTCATTATTAGTGAGACTAGCTTTTCAATTCCAGATTTATTAACTGAATTTAAATTCCACCAACTGCTGTGGTGAGATTTGAACCCATGTCCCCAGAGCAATAGCCTGTGTCCCTGGATTAATAGTCCCAAGATATTACCACCATGCCACCATCTTCCCATTTCAACCTTTACTTTCCTCAGTGGCCTGGGATGCACCCCACCTAGAGTCATAGAGTCACAGAGGATTACATCATGGAAATAGGCCCTTCAGCCCAACTTGTCCATGCTGCCCCTTTTTTAAACCACTAAGCTAGTCCCAATTGCCCGCGTTTGGCCTATATCCCTCTATACCCATCTTACCCATGTAACTCTCTAAATGCTTTTTAAAAGACAAAATTGTACCTGCCTCTACTATTACCTCTGGCAGCTTGTTCCAGACACTCACCACCCTCTGTGTGGAGCCACCTGACTGGGTGACTTTTCTACTTTGAGCTGCCAGGCTTGGCGATTGAATTTTTATATATGGTATAGCTGCCACCTCTGCCTTAGTTTCTTTGAGCTAACTCTGGGTGCCATACACTTTTGATTGGGTGCTTTGATCTCTTTAACTTTGGCTAGTTTGTATCATATTCTCCTTTCTTTCCATTTTTACTGTAATGACATTGCTTTTGACCTCTGTATTTTAGTAGTTTCCTCTTTATTAGCCTCTCTAATGAGAACTGAAAAACCCCCCGTGATTAGATGGACGGCATTCTCTCTGGGAACCTGCCAGCCCAGACCCAGATACAATTTTATGCTTGGACAGGCAGGGCCTTGGGTGGGGGACCTGCCCTTTCATCTATTAAGACTCCTAAGTAGCCACTTAATGGTCAATTAAAGGCCCTTTCCCTCCCAGCCTCAATGTTTAGGTTGGCAGGTGCAAGTAGGGTGGGAAACAGAGGAAAAATATTCTCACCATCTTGAGTGTGCAACTCAGCCTGAAGGCCCCATTCTGAATTGGGGCACCCTCCCCATCGTGACCTATACCTACCCTCCCCAAAGCCACGATTGCCCCCCCTTCCAATCCCCCCAGTGCCTGGGACGTAACTTTCTAACAGTCCTGGGACTGAGTCCCAGGCAGAGCACTGTCGCACCACTTGTGGCAGTTGTAGTACTGTGCCTAGCCCGGTTGAAGTGCTGTCAGCCAATCAGATTGGCCAACAGCTGTCATGGTTGGGACTTAATTCCAAAGACGGATGGAGGTCCTGTCCATTGCCAACCAACGCTCAAATGAGCGCTAAATGGCAGTGGGCTTTGAAGATGCTCCCAATCCTAAAATTCTACCCAGAGTATGTGTTCTGCAGCACTGCCATTTCAATATCATCTTGTGTGTTTATTTTGCTGATCCATTAGTGGTTCTATCCTAATTCTAGGCAATGGCCTGGTGGCTTTATCACAAGGCAATTAATCCAGAGATTCAGCTAATGTCCTGGGGACTTGGGTTCGAATCCCGCCACAGCAGCTGGTGGAATTTGAATTCAATAAAAAATATCTGGAATTAAGAATCTTCTGATGACCATGAAACCATTGTTGATTGTTGGAAAAACCCATCTACTTCACTAATGTCCTTTAGGGAAGGAAATCTGCCATCCTTACCTGGTCTGGCCTACATCTGACTCCAGAGCCACAGCAATGTGTTTGACTCTCAACTGCCCTCCAAGGTCAATAAAAGCTGGCCTGCCAGTGACGCCCATGTCCCATGAATGAATAAAATAAATCCTGATTTCCCCTGTTAATTTTCTTCTCTTTCCTCCTCTCTTGAAGATGTGGGATCTAGTTCCACACAATTGGAAACAGCACAGGATGCATGTCTCAGGTAAGTCTAGCCCCTCTGACAGCAGGGATGTAGCAGGATGCCTTGTAGAGAGATCAGGGAAGCATGGAATAAAGGAAAAAGCATGATAAGAGGAGATTTTAATTTTCTCACATAGTGGGAAGTGAGCAAGAACTCAAGTCATAAATGTGGAAGGACAGTTTTCTGAAACATTCGCCTTGAATTTAACCTCCTGGGTGGATGTTGGTTAAAAATCTGGGATGCTTAACCCAACCTCAATTCTGCCCTAATATCCAGAAACCAGGCCTTCACCGAGGTTGCTACAAATGGCAGGTGGGATTCCAATTTGGATTCCAAAGACACAGCATAATGACATGGTGGCACAATGGTTAGCACTGCTGCCTCATAGCGTCAGGGACCCGGGTTCATTTCCGGCCTTGGGTCACTGTCTGTGTGGAGTTTGCACATTCTCCCTGTGTCTGCGTGGGTTTCCTCCCACAGTCCAAAAATGTGCAGGTTAGTTTGATTGGCCATGCTAAATTGCTCCTTAATGT
Source organism: Mustelus asterias (assembly GCF_964213995.1). NCBI lineage: Eukaryota > Metazoa > Chordata > Chondrichthyes > Carcharhiniformes > Triakidae > Mustelus > Mustelus asterias. Next base: position 148,650,038 of record NC_135804.1, read on the forward strand.
CAGGAAGATTAGCAGGGTAAATACGTGGGGTTACGGGGATAAGGCCTGGGTGCGATTATTATCGGTGCAGGCGCGATGGGCCGAATGGCCACTTTCAGCACTGTAGGGATTCTATGATTTTATGACAGAACTGGTGCCGTGACATAAATTTAACTGGAAATGAGGGGAGGCCAGAGCTGTCAGTTGCTTGGCTGCAGATCAAAGGTGGAAGGTAGCGACTCCTTAAGTGCTGAAGATCTGCTCTTTTAGCAGCCCTGGTGGACCAGCAAATCCCCTGCACCAGTTCTCACGGAAACCTTCAGTCTCTCTCAGGACAGCGCAGATCACTGCCCATGACCTCTCATTCCAGCCTTGGCCATGTCCACCAGTATGCTTCTCCAGCCTCACCAACCATCTCCTCTTCCCCAGCCACCCCCAACACAATCCTGATCACAGCCTGGAACCGATACTGAATCTGTCCACACAACTCCCCAGCCATGGCCTCCTCACATTAGTGTTTCTTCCTAGACATTTGATCAACTATTGGATGGGAAACAGTGCAGCAGTATAAGCAGGAGGGGCATGCCCCTTGTTCAAGGGATCCTTTAATTGTGCCTTTTCCACATTGTCCCCTGCTCCCAGTTAACATCAGAGCCAAAATGTTTATTTCAGACTGGATTTAGTAATGAGTAAAGAGCTAGGCTATGATTTTTGTCCCCGGATTGGATGCACAGAGACGGGAGATTCCCTGGGCTCTGTGAAGCCAACCTTCATAAATGTCCATCCACAGGTGGGAATTTTGGTCACGGGGTAGGGATATAGGCCACAGTAGGAATCTAGGCGGGCGACTCTGGCATGAGTGCAGAGGCTGTTGGGTGCGGAGACGGGCTGGGTGGAAGGTCTGTCTCTGTGCTCCAGCACTGTGTTTAAATAAAAAATAATAAAACAAAAAACTTCACTACAATCCTCATCCTTCATTCCCCTTCTGCCCCGCCACTACACTCCCAGTGCCCCATCAATGCCAACTCCTCACTCTTCCAAGCCAACTCACGTTAAACCATACCCCCATCCATTGCCCTTATACCCTCCATGCAAACTTTTCCAGTATCTTTGGACATTTTTGACAGTTCCTTGACAGATGGACACTTTTTTGACAGTTGATGGTTCCATGAGTTTGTGCATAAAAAGCACACAATCAATTTCACTTTTAACAATTCAGAAGGTGCCTGACCTCACCCAAGATTTCCCAGTGCCCTCTCCAAAGGGCTATGCGAATGAATTTGCCAAGGTCAGATCCCCTCTTATCTGCTCTAATTTGCACACTCTTGGTTTCACACCCCTGACCTAGCTAAATCTTACTTCATTGGAAGCAGCCGGTGATTTAAATGGCTAGCTATCTTTGCAAATTGCGCACGTGCAAACCCTGGCTGAATCCCACCCCATAATGATGGGAAATGCCGGCTTTGGAGGAAGGCATTTAGAAATTTCACTATTCCTGGAATTTTTGCCATGATGGAGGACCCTAGAATTTATTAAAAATCTGGCACTTAAGAGAGTAGCTTACAAGCAGAGAACATAACATGTTGGAAATTGACATTAAGTTTGAGAAGGGGGAAGGAGCACACTCAAAGGATTTGAACTTATGGCATAACCTAAACACGTTAAACAAGGTTGAGCATTTAATAGGTAAATCAATAAAAAACAAATGTATTTTGCAAGAGTTTTTAGCACAATGCAATGTCAATACTGGAATGACTTTAATCAGACAGTTGAGATGGGCCTGTTAGAATATGAACTTCCTGATTAAGGGCCAAATTAATGGCCAATCAGGGAGCCTTTTGCTTTGTATTTAACCAGGCGTGTCAGTTCCTCTGGGACTCCGAGTGTAGACTGCTAACTGTAAGCACTCTGTATGCTGTTGTCACACTTGTAAATAAAGGGATATTGGTGAAGTGACTTCTGCCTCCGAGGACATATTACAAATTCTAACCCCTACAGAGCAAAAGTTCCACTTACGCAATCAAGCAACAACGCTCAGCATATGAGGTTAGAAGCAGTCTGAAGCTGAAGGAAATGGTTTACACATATGACAAAAAAATGACAGTCCAGCAGACTGGGAGAAATACAGAAAGCAACAGGACACCAAAAGCAGCATAAAGGGGAAATGAAAAAGAAATGTTGCAAGTGACATCAAGGCGAATGGTAAAAGCTTTGAGAAAGGTATTAAGAGGAGAGTGGCTGAGGAGTTGTGGGGCCTATTAAAACAGACACAGCTGATACTATCATTGACAGCAGGATAAAGGCAGATTTCACAAAGAAACAGGGCAAAATACCTGTGGTAGAAGAGAATCTAAAAAAATAAGGGGGTGGAATTTATTGGATTCAAAACAAGTAATAGTAGTGAAAACATAATGTGGAGATGCTGGTGTTGGACTGGGGTAAGCACAGTAAGAAGTCTCACAGCACCAGGTTAAAGTCCAACAGGTTTATTTGGTATCACGAGTTTTCGGAGAGCTGCTCCTTCATCAGGTGAGTGGAGAGTTGGGTTCACAAACACGGCATATATAGACAAAGACACAATTGCAAGACAATGCTTGGTACGTGAATCTTTACAGGTAATCAAGTCTTTACAGATACAGACAATGCGAGTGGAGAGAGAGATAATCACACGTTAAAGAGGTGTGAACCCAGCTCTCCACTCACCTGATGAAGGAGCAGCGCTCCGAAAGCTTGTGATATCAAATAAATCTGTTGGAATTTAACCTGGTGTTGTGAGACTTCTAATAGTGAAAACAGTACAGCATAAAATAGCTAAATCACAATGGAGTGCATGATGGTTTCCAATCCAGGGTATTAAAAGAAGCAGGTGAGGAAAAGCATTAGTCATAATCTTCCAAAACTCTCATGATTCAAGAATTGTGTAATTGGATTGGAAATATTGAAATATTCACTGATGTTCAAAAGGCATGGAAGAGCAAAATGATAGAAACCTAGAAACTAGAAGCAGCAGGAGGTCATTTGACCCTTTGAGCCTGCTCTGCCATTCATTCTGATCATGGCTGATCATCAAATTCAATATCCTGATCCCACCTTCCCCACATATCCCTTGATCCCTTTAGCCCGAAGAGTTATATCTAATTTCTTCTTGAAATCTTGAATGTTTGGATAGTCATAGAAATCATAGAAATAGAAACCCTACAGTACAGAAAGAGGCCATTCGGCCCATCGGGTCTGCACCGACCACAATCCCACCCAGGCCCTACCCCCATATCCCGACAGATTTATCCACTAATCCCTCTAACCTACACATGTCAGGACACTAAGGGCAATTTTTTTTTTAGCATGGCCAATCAACCTAACCCGCACATCTTTGGACTGTGGGAGGAAACCGGAGCACCAGGGTGTTGGTAGACTTCTTACTTTGGAGATATAGGGCAGGACTTTTGCTCCAATGTGGGGGTGGGAATGGGGCAGCTGTAACATGTGAAAGTGTACTGGCACCATCCCACCCCCGCCATTTTGGGAAGGCTGGCTTGGGGTCTGAACTGCTACTTGCCTCCATTTGGCACATGGCTGCTCAAACTAATTGAGATGCCAATTAAGGCCATGGATTAGAGGCCAATTGGAAAATTTCCAGTTGGCCTGTAGGTTTCGGTAGCAAGGGACCAGCACGTGAGGATGCCTTTGAGACATTCCTCCAGCTACCAGGTCACAGCTGCAGCTAATGGCAGCCCTGTGATGGATATCCCCATCCACAATGGGAGCCTGGCTTTCCTCCCATTTCCAATTTGACGTTATCTAACATCATTCCTTTTTTCCCTCTTGGTCTACATCCCTCTAATCTTCCTTCAATCACCCCCTTCTCATGCCTTAGAATATGGCCAATCCAATCTTTGTTCCCCTAATACTATTCACTGACAATTCTTTCTCCTTCACCATCCTGAGAACTTAATTGCTTTAATTTTCTTTCCAACCCTCCTCCATATTTCACACTTTTCTAAGCTTTGGATGTCCACTTTTCTGGAGGGCCAAAATCTGGATTTAATGTTACCTATTGTGACCAGGCCCAGACGTCACATATCAGTCTCTCAGGTGGAAAAACCTCTTGTGATTATGTCAAGAGGCTGGAACAGGCCCAGAGTGGAAACTTGCTCACCGCTAACAGAATATGAAATAGGTTATTATTGAACTCATTGGGCCTGATTTTACCAAAACTTCGCGCCAATTATTGGGCGTGAAATCGCGGTAAAGTTGGGCGCCGGGCCTATACCGCGATCTGCACCCGATTCCGAGCAGATCACGGCTTTACTGACATCCGATTCGGGCACGGGTCCGGCGCGCGCCCGAATCGGGCAGCCCGACGATTTAAATGCATTTGCATGCATTTAAATCGACTTAATGAACCGCACGCCCAACCCTACCGCCAAATCCCACTTTACCGTCTTCTGGTCCGATCCGCGTCCGCGCTGTAACCGACCTTGAAGATAAAAGTCTGAAGTCGCTGCTGCAGCCTCCGAAGAGCGGGGTCAGAGACTGCAACGGCTCTCTGACCCAGGTCATCCTCTGGTCGGGGCGGGAGGGGGGTAGGAGGAGGAGAGGGGGTGTGACGTCTCATCCCCTGAGGGGGCGGCGGGGAGAGGGGGTGTGACATATCATCCCCTGAGGGGGCGGCGGGGAGAGGGGGTGTGACATATCATCCCGGGGGGGGGGGGGGGGGAGGAGGAGAGGGGATGTGATGTATCATCCCTGGGGGGGAGAGGGGGGGAGAGAGAGGGGTTTGACGTCTCATCCTCTGGTTGGGGGGGCTTCGCTGCCTGTCTGCAGCCGATCCCTCCTGGCACCATCACTGGGACACTACCAGCCAAAGATTACTCTTCCCTGCAGGTGCGAGAGAGCGGGAGAGATGGCTGTGGCTGGTAGTGAACCAGTGATGATGCCAGGAGGGATCGGCCGCAGACACGCAGCAGAACCCCCCCCGACCAGAGGATGATACGTCAAACCCCCTCTCCTCCCCTCCCCCCCACCCCTGCAGGGGATGATCGGTCACACCCCCTCTCCTCGCACCCCCCGCCCCCCACCCAGGGGATGAGATGTCACCTCCCCCCACAACCAGAGGATGATCGTTAGAGAGCCGCTCCGCTTTCTGCTTTTTCTTTCACGCCCGGGCGCGCTCTGTCAGATTTTTTTCGAACTGCGCATGCGCAGTTCAGAGCTCCAGTCGGTCCGCCAGCGCTAAGCCCCGCCCACAGTGTGGATCGGGCCGGAGCCGGCAAAACGTGTATGGGCGCGCAGGAAAGAGGATTCCAGGCGCGGATCTATTTGACGCCCAGATCTGGCACTTCGACTCAAAATGGTAAAATTCCCCCCATTGACACCAATTCATAGAATCAAAGAATTCCTACAGTGCAGAAGGAGGCCATTCAGCCCATCGAGTCTGCACCGACAACAACCCCACCCAGAGCCTATCCGCGTCACCCCACATATTTATCTTGGTAATCCCTCTAAACTACACATCCTGGGACACTAAGGGGCAATTTAGCATGGCCAATCCACCTAACCCGTACATCTTTGGAGCACCTGGAAGAAACCAATGCAGACACGGGGAGAATATGCAAACTCCGCACAGTGACCCAACCTGGGAATCGAACCCAGGACCCCAGGCTGGAATTGGGTCCCTGGCACTTTGAGGCAGCAGTGCTAACCACTGTGCCACCATCTCACCCCCTGAAGCCACCAAAATGTTGTGCTACAACTCCTCCATGCCCTTTCTCATGACCTTCTCCCCATCAATGATCCCTGGTGGAGACTCTGACGCTAGCTGCTGCTTGTGGCCATCGCTCCTGATGGGGCTGCTGGCATTGGAAATCCTCTCCCCCCCCCCCCCGCCCCCGCCCCCGCCCCCCTCCACCTCTGGCTGGTGGGGGTGGCGGTGGTGGGGCTGGATTTCCAACCTTTGAGTCCTAAGTCCTGCGGAGGCCTGCTGGTGGCCAGTTAAGTGCCTGAGGAAGACTTTTTTTGTTTATATGTCCAACTCAATCCAATCGAAGTCCAATTCAAAGTCTCAGCAAGTGAGACATTCCCGATCCAAGCTGACAAGACAGGCCTCTCACTTCCTGTCCTGGGCTTGATCTACATGATCCAAGCTGATTGGAGCAGGCATTGCACCTCCTCCAAGGCTTGATCTCATTTGCATCTTAGCCAAAAGGCCGAGATGCCGCTTTAAAAAATTGCTTCAAATGAAGCATCAGTGTAACCACATGACTTCAAACGAGTGCAGGATGTCGATACTACACTTGATCTTAGCCAAAAGGCCGAGAAGCGATGGGAAGACTTTATTCCATCAGTCCTATCCCATTGGAAGTGAAGCAAGTTTCTCACCATTTCTCCAGCTGGTGGATAGGACTTGCATCAGTCACATTAAATTCTGCCTAAGTGTCAGCCCTGTATAACAAGGCACTCTAAATCAAAGTCTTGATGATGTTTATCTTAAAATCCCCACTTATTCCTGTGCTAAACAATTCTTTCCATTTGGATAATGTTTTTTTTTTGACCATTGTTATTCTAACTTTGATTTCATTATGGCACTCACCGTCTTCTGACGAGATAGTTCCCAGGTACTTAAGTTGTTTAAACACCTTTCATTAATCAGCATGATGAGTTAATTCTGTTGCTCAGCCCCTTGCTGCAGTAGAACTGAACTAATATACAATCAAAGCTGAAAAACCCAAGGTTAATAATTAAATCTATGCTGATATTAACACAACCTCTTCCTACCATTCATTTCGCCCTGGTTTATCATCTGCATTTTGTCTCTTGAATAAAGCCGTGGAACCTCATCCATCCAGAAATACTCTGGAGTATTTCCATTGCAATATCAAATTGTTTCTTAGTTCCAGGGTTTACTGCTCTTTCCAAAAGTCCATTCCAACTATTGTTCTTTGGTTGACAAAGAACTTCCGTTTTGCTCATTTGAAGCTATGTCCTCTCGACCTTTTCTTCCAAATAGTTTGCAATAATTTTCTGGATCCACCTTTTGAATCTCATTAATATTATGTATCATTCAACAAAGAACAAAAAAAAAACAAAGAAAATTACAGCACAGGAACAGGCCCATTGGCCTTTCAAGCCTGCACCAATCATGCTGCCCGTCGGAACTAAAACCCCCTAAAACTACTACCCAAAGAACAAAGAAAAAGAGTGTGTCAGAAGTGGGATTCAAATCCACGCCTCCAGTTGGAGACCAGAACAGCCAGCTTATGGCGGAAAGACTTCACTCCTTGAGTCTGGTGCCTTAGACCACTCGGCCATCCTGACACACACCATTCCTATAAGATCATCTTCCTGCCCCTCCTTCTCGAGCTGAAAGGCTTTGCATGTGTCGCTTAGTCTTTCCCCATGTCTCAGACCACTCACACTAGCTTGGACATGTTGACCTTTTTCAAATTCTTCCTTTGGCCTCCAGTCTTGGATCAGCTGTAATTTCCTCCAGCTAAACATTGGAAAGCCTGAAGTTGTCATCCATGTCTACAGCACAGATTCTATCCCTCTCCCTAGCTACTATCTTGGGCCGAACCAAACTGTTTAGGAGCGTCTTGTCCTTTTGACTCTCCAGTTGCAACCCACATTCCGTCTTCCACCTTCAACTTCCACCTCCTGAAATGTTGTCTACTCCTCCCCCTACCTCTGCTGCTTGAAATCCTGAGGTTTTTTGCCTCCAGATGTGCTATTCCAATGTACTCCAGACTGGCTCCCCATCTGACATAACCATCAACCCATCCAACACGCTCATCCCCTCATCCTACCTCAATTCCCAAACTCTTCGTTGACCTACATTGGCTTCCAGCTCTCATTTCATGGAGATTAACGTTCTCATTCCCAAGGCTAAATCCCCTTGTAACCTTGGACAACTGTCAACTCTGTCAACTCTGTCCTCCTGCAATGTCTCTTCCCTTTGATCCATCACTGGTAGATGTGCCTTCAACAACCCAAGAACTTTACTCTAGCATTCCTTCCAAAAGCTCCTCTCTACTTCTGAAAGTCCACTTCTTTGACTTGGCACTTTGGTGGCTTCTTTGGCCCCATGTCCATGTTATTCTTACACCTCTGTGCATTGCCTTGGTTTTCTAACACCACGAGATGTTAGAGGGATCTAGAAACGTCAGTTGTTGCTGGTGTCGGAGAAGCCCTCAGGTTTTCTGGTGCCTAACTGGTAGGGGCAATATTGCTGCCATTATACATTGTAAAGGTTAGTGTTCTTTTCCAGGTAACATTAGATATTAGAAATAAGAATGAAAAGGCCTGAAAATGCAAAACACAAAAGTTTTTGGTATGACCTTTCATCAACATTTTGTTTTCATTTAATGGCAATATCAGAAATCATAGCACAGAATGAGGTTGTTTGGCCCAGTATGCTTGTGCTGGTGGTAATACTGGACCTTCATCTCTCTATTGCCTTCAGTTTTTTTTACAAATTTGTTTAATAAGTTTCTGTAAACACGTAACTTGTGGAAACATGTTGGTGAGAAATTGCACTTGTTTCCTGTTTGCACAGATCTCTCTCTCTCTCTGTCTTCTTGGTAATGATCTAATCTAAGCAAATGAGAACAAAACTGACAATTTCCATGTGAAGTAGCAATGGTGCAGATCTGCCTTTTCTAACACATTGATACAGAATGCACTGGGTTGCCCCAGCATTAACAGTGGACCAAATTACATGTGCCCACCCTCAATCTTTAGGGAACACAAAATTACACAGCAGACCGGGAGAACTCCTATAAAAAACATCAGCCCTGTTGTTAGTGGAGAAAGGGAATAGTTTTCCACAGGTTTAGTAAAGGGATGCTTAGTATAAGAGAAAATTGTAGTACCTCAAAAATTAAGTGATTCCAAATAGACCTGTTGGACGTTAACCTGGTGTTGTGAGACTTCTTACTGTGCTCAAAAATTAACCCTTCCATCCTCCTTCCATGGTATTCAGTTTGATGCTTCCTGAAGCTGGTTTTCTGTGTTACAGAGAGGGGAGGGACACACTTTTAGAATCAAACAGGCTTTGTTGAGATTAGACTGCTTAGACTGGCTGCTGGAGTTCTGTCCAGTTGATGTTAAAACAGCAGGCAAAGGCCAAAGGTGTAATATTAACCTATCCAAAAGGCCAGATCTATCCTTCTCCATAATGACTTCAAAAGTGACGTTTATCCAGCATCTGGAATTGGGTTTTGGTTTCAAGACTGCTAATGCCTCGGCCATTAGCTGTTGACAGGGTTGCCATCTATATTGAGGATCTGATGTTTGGGAGTCATTGTCTTGGCTGACCCACTGACTCTTGCTAGCAAGGTTGGCTTATCACATGCAAATGACATCCCTGTAATTTCCTTTGAAATTGGCCTGAACAGTCACAGATGGGATATGAGTCTGTTAGTAGATCTCTGGGCATAATGGGGTGCGATGTTACAGAAACCAAGAAAATGATTCTTTTTGTCCTTGGCAGCTCCCAGTGATTGGGTGATGTAGCAGCCATCCTAATTTTCTTTCTTTGGCAGAAAAAGTCAATTAAAAATAAAAATAAGCAATAAGGATACCGTTCTTTAAAAAATACACAATGTTGGGTTTCTTTTCCGTGTCGTAGGAACCCAACATTTGCAGATTAGTGCAGACCAGCCTTGTGGGTTTGGAGATTAGAAGGTGAACTGTACATGTGCCAACTGGACTTGGTTCAGGTAATTCAATTATATATCTATAATGTATATACTTTACAGCATTGCTATTAAACTTCATAAAGGCATGCCTTACTTTTAAATAAAAAGCAAGTTGACAATCGGTGGCTGAATGTGGCACTCAGACACTGAAATACATGGACCGAGATGGTGCCTATGGTTTCACCCAGATACTGTGATCTTACAGAGAGAGTGGGGAGGGGTGATGGGTGACGTTGGTTAAGGCATGTGGCAAATTGGCTTCGACCCCTCCTGAAAGATGAGGGAAAAGAATCATAGAATCCCTCCAGTGCAGAAGGAGGCCATTTTGCCCATTGAGCCTACACCAACAACAATTCCACCCAGGCTCTATCCCCCTAACCCCTGCTAGTCCCCCTGACACTAAGGTCAATTTAGCTGATTGGCCAACTTAACCTGCATATCTTTGGACTGTGGGAGGAAACCGAGCACCCGGAGGAAACCCATGCAAACATGAGGAGAATGTGCAAACTCCACACAGAGAGTGACCTGAGGCCAAAATCGAACCTGGGTCCCTGGCGCTGTGAGATAGCAGCGCTAACCACTGTGCTGCCCTCTCCTCGCTGGAAAGTATGTCAATGTATAGACATTTGTGTGAAATCGTAGCCATTGAGGGCGTTGTGAGGAAATCTCAGCTTCTGGGTGATGAATGAGCACTTGTGTAAAGCAAGAGAATGATCAGACTCTATGGAGTCATACACGTATTGAGTTCCAACTCCTGTCTGGATATAACATCAACAACAATCACTTATACAGCATGGTCGAAATAGAAAAATGCCTTAAACTGCCTCACTGAGGTGTGATTGAAATAAATCCTTTTTTTAAAAACACAAAACCGAGGTTGCTTCAGCCCTGACAATCTGACACACTGCCCGAGAGCAGAGCTTAACTCAGATTGGCAAATCTTCCTTCCTCCCAGTAGCTCTCTCTTGGGTGGGAAAGTGACCTAACCACCACTTTCTTAGGGCAACTCGGGATGAGCCAGGCTTGCCAAGCGATGCTCACATTTAAGCAAATTTTTTAAAAACCCTGTCTGCCAACGCTAACTGTCCTTTGAGAAAATGTCACAAACACATTTTCCCATGAGCTGATGTGAGGATCAAATGGGAATCCCAAGCTCACGCTTGCCAGAAGCCAGATTTGAGGGAGCGATCTTCCTGGAGATGGCTGTAGTGTTCAATGATTCAATTGTTCTGTGTTTGATTATGCTAAGTCTGTTTACTATTGATGCCACTGTGTTTGATTAGTTAAGCCTGGTGCAGTGACTCAGAGAGAATTAAACTGACAACACGGAAGCTGCTGGAAGCTGGAGCTGAAGCATGGTGTGGATGTTTTAAAATTTGCATAAAAGCTTGAAAACCAGGTTCCTGTACACTTAGAAACTAGTGTCACTTATGCATTAAAAAAATGTATATACACCAGTGGCCTCCTATTAAGGACAATGGGGAGGTCCCCCTATGCTGCTGGTCTTTTCACAGTGCTGGCAGTTTCATTCATTCGTGGGATATGGGCATCGCTGGTTGGCCAGCATTTATTACCCATCCTTAGGTAGGTGCTGCTGAGGCAGGTCAGTCACAGCGAGGGCACCTCAATGTGGAGGCGGCCTCAAAGCCATAAATTTAAATGGTCAATTCCGAGTGACTACTCATGCAGGCTCTTACTGTTAGTGAGATCAGGTGTGGCCATGGTGCCACAGACTATTGAACTGTCTGGATTCATTGTCTAGGCAGAGTGGATCAGTACCACTGTGAGTCAGAAGGTTCAGGAGAAGAAAACTGTAAGAATCTGATTTGTTGAACAACGGATGTGTTAGGTCTATAAGGAGATATTAAAAGATCACAGATAGTGGGTCACAGTTCCATCTTTTGTTGCCTCTCTTCTGGAATAACCTCTGGTACGTTTGATCCAGAGGTTGGCGACTCCCTCTTTGGAGCATGGAGCCTCCAGCTCCAATTGCCTCCTAACCTGGAGGCAATTGGAGGTCACCTCCATGGAGCTTGTAACCTCCCCACACAGCAGGGGGCCTCTCCACCACTCAGTGAGGTGGAAAGTTTACTCTTAATTGGAGCCTTAAGTATTTAAATAGACTGCCCACCTCCAGTGAGCATTTAATAGGCATCCTGGCCCATCCCTGGGGAAACTTCCCAAGTGGCAGGAATGTGTCGAGAGCCTTGTTGAAACAGCTCCCCATGGTTTTGCTGCCCATCCACCTCACACCCCCAAGCCAATCACCTTGTGGGTGGCACAGTGGGTTAGCACTGTTGCCTCACAGCGCCAGGGACCCGGGTTCGATTCTGGGCTTGGGTCACTGTCTGTGCAGAGTCTGCACGTTCTCCCCATGTCTGCATGGGTTTCTTCCGGGTACTCCGGTTTCCTCCCACAGTCTGAAAGATGTGCTGGTTAGGTGCATTGGCCATGCTGAACTCTCCCTCAGTGTACCCGAACAGGCGCTGGAGTGTGGCAACGAGGGTATTTTCACAGTAACTTCATTGCAGTGTTAATATAAACCTAGTTGTGACTAATAAATAAACTTTACTTTAAAATTCAGCTCAAATGGCTTTGTTTTGTGCATTAAATCGCTAATTCCAAGAGGCTACTTCAATTATTTATTGAGATGGCTAGAAGGTTGCTCTGTATGTTCCTGAAGGGAAGGGTAGAAAGACATGTGACCTTTTAATGCCTCCTTGTAAATGCAACACATCTATAGACTTGTATAAACCGTGTCCCTATATATCTTCCACTAAAATTCTTTCTCCCCTCTCCTGAACCTTCTGTCTGACTGTATTACTGCTCCACCATGCTTCGACATTGACTGTCAGACAGTTCAGTAGTCAGTGGCCACACCTGACCTCTGTGTTGCATTTTCTAGGAGACGTCACTGAACAGCAGAAAGGAATAGGAATTCTGAATGATCCCTTAGCTTCCCTCCAGCTGAGTGTCCCAGCACCGTTTCCCGCTTCAGCCCAGCCTCCCCATATTATTTTATTTCCTGTTTTCCTATTTTTAGCTGCCAGTTTAGAGTATCGACGCAGCTTGCTGTGGTAGTGTGCAGCCATTGATGTGTTTCCATAACCGCAGCAACCCGTTTGTGAATCCATGTATACAACTGTATTCCTGCACCAGTGAGGCCACAGGGAGGATACACTGGTTTCAAGTTGTTTGCAGACTGTGAGTTCAGAGTACTGAAGGCTTAACGCTATCTTTGAGAGCTGAAGATCAGGCACAGAGTGGGAGATGGGCATTTCAAGGTGGAGTATAAAGAACAGGATTAGTAGCAGTTGAGCTGGCTATGGACTGACTGGTTTTAATCCTACTTGCTTAATGGTTGTAGTTAGTTTGTATGTCACACTGATTATCAGTGAAGCATTTTATTGCCTTGTTTGCCGGCTTCAGATGCTTCTAGGCCAGGTGGGCAAGCAGATGGTGCCCTCTGTCAGATGAGAGGACGCTAGGATAATATATATTTTTTGCTGTCTCCACTCCTGAAGGCACTAGCTTGCATTGGGTACAGTTCATCATCTACCACCCTGTGGCATGCCCACATGTCATTCCTCTCAGGGATGAACCTAGACAGGCTCCGTGGTCCGCTGTTCGAGTCTGGAAGTTGTAAGCTAAGCACAAAACATGTTTTCCCACTGCAGGCATTGAACTGCAATCATTAGTTGATGATTAGTATTTATTATACTTCTCCCTAGCCTAGTGCATTGGAGGATCTTCCTTCTGTCTTGATTAGAAATCAGCCTCGTCAACCACAATGCATTTTTTCCTACAGCCTGCCCTGGCCTGTGCACCCTCTCTTCTGCATTCCCCTGAGGCACTAATGTTAAGAATGGTCATTTAGCCGATGAAGAATCATGGATACAAACCTGTATTGTCTACCACCACAATTTTTTGTTTCATATCTTGCCAGCGTCTGAGCATTGGAAAGATATGCACGCCATTGTCAGTGATGACGAGCAATCTAATCCCCATAACCAATAGCTGCCACTCACACTTTGCGATGCAGTTCAGTGTAAGATTTCAATGTTCCCTGTGAGCAGTGTAGCTGCACAGTGACCCAGAAGCTCCTGTGAAGGCTGACCACAAATCAGTCCCCTTTAAGTTATCGTGTCTGTGTGTGGCCACACAAAAAAGATTTAAAGGGTCTGTGCACTTGTATGAATAGGCTACATACAACCAAAAAATATATAGAGAGCATTGTTTGATTCAGCTTCTTCTGTGGGTGCGCAGTGCATTTTGATAACTAATACTATGGGTACGGTAATGCAGTGTTATAATCAGCACAGTATGAAATTAGATCCCACTACCATGTTGTGATAATTTGAATTTGGTTTGTTTTTTAGAAGTCTGGAACAGGGTAGGACAGTGGTTAGCACTGCTGCCTCACAGCAGCAGGGTCCCGGGTTCGATTCCCAGCTTGGGTCACTGTCCGTGCGGAGTCTGCACGTTTTCCCTGTGTCAGCATGGGTTCCCTCCGGGTGCTCGAGTTTCCTCACACAGTCCGACAGATGTGCTGGTTAGGTGCATTGACCGTGCTAAATTCTCCCTCAGTGTACCCGAACAGGCACCGGAGTGTGGCGACTGGGGGATTTTCACAATAACTTAATTGCAGCATTAATATAAGCCTACTTGTGATACTAATAAATAAACTTTAAATGAAAAGTTTGTACCAGTAAAAGTGATGTTTAACTGTTTAATTATTGTAGAAACCCAACTGGTCCACACTGAGGACATCTGTCTGCCTAGGTGGCAGTACTGACATGCTCGGTGCGATAGATGAAGAATAGATCTAGCAGCATCTTTGAGATCCTATAGGCCATCATCAGCTGAATTAGATCATTTTAAAATTCATTTTTAGGATGTGAGCATCGCTGACAAGGTTATTGTTCATCCCTAAGAACCCTTGAGAAGGCCGCGATCATCTTCCAGAACCATTGCAGTCCATGTGGTTTAGGTACACCCACAGTGCGTCGGTCATGGTTTAATACAGCGCATTGGCTTGCTGAGATATTTCGGAGCGTAGCTAAGAGTTAACCATATTGCTGTGGACCTTCACATGTTGATCAAACTAAGTGAGGGTGCAGTACCTTATATACCCCCACATATCCTTCATCCCTCCAATCCTGGCTTCATGAGGAGCTTTGAAGTGCTGGATAATTGTAGCAACAACTGTAGCAGAAGATGAGATTGTGAAGTGGTGCGGCTGTGATACAGAACTCCATACAAGTTAAATGGCAAAAGCAGCATGCTATTAACCAAGCTAAACAATCCTGTGGGTTAGGTCAAAGATCTGCAGTCAATGGTCTCATGCAGCAAGACAGCAACAGCAACCACCTCCCTTCGCATTCAATGACATTACATTGCAGAGTGCCCCATCATCATTGTCTGGAAGAGTGTTGGAGTCAGAAATGATTTTTACGTTTGAAAAATATTTGGATAGGCATTTAAAATGCTATCAACTACAAGGCTACGGACCAAGTGGGATTAAGCTGGATGACTCCTGGTTGGCTGAGTGGGATTTGATTAACCTAGTCAGTGAACCGATGGGGGACACCACCACCATCCCCACCCCACCTACTCCAAAATCAATTCCATGGGAGAGGAATTGTATTGAGGAACAGTATTGAGTGCCCCTCAGGCATGTAAGTGACCACCACCTGGTCTTCCTGGACTCAGGACCTTGATGGCAGAGATCCCGACTATTGGCCTCCCAGCAGACGCCCACAGCTCCTTGTTGCTGTCAGTGCCAGCAGGAGTGGTGGCAGCCACAGATTGTGGAGGGACTGCAGGACAAGGGCGAGATGGGGATGGTGGGTCAGAGGCAAGGGCAGGGGTGTGGCTTTTATCACCCCCTCCCAACACTTGGTCCCTTAATCAGGCATAAAGTACCAGTTAAACAGGGACAACATTTTCTCACACATCTCTGCCGTATTGACAGGATTATCCTGATTATATTTTGTGCTACTGTGCATCATTATGGTTGTCATAAGAATGTGGAGGAGCTAGAGAGGTGTAACAGAAGATTTTTAAGGATGATGAGTTGCACAGGTTCCCCTTTTCTCTTGAAAAGAGAAGGAATTGGGTGACTGAATAGCAATCTTTAAAATGATGAAAAGTTTTGATAGAGTGGACATGCAGAGTGAAATTTAATTTCCCACCCCCTGCGAGACAAGTCTTGACAGTAAGATGGAGTGGAAATGTGCTCTCAAACATTTCCACTCCATCTGACGAAGGAGCAGTGCCCCGAAAGCTTATGGTATTTGCTACCAAATAAACCTGTTGGACTTTAACTTGGTGTTGTGAGACTTCTTACCGTGTTCACCCCAGTCCAACATGGACCTGTCAAGCTGAATTACTTGTTTCTGATCTGTCAATTCTCTGCAATAGCGATCCCAGTAGTGATCTTCTGTTAGATATTTTCCAACAGCACAGCTTCACAGCCTGTAATGCATTATTGCGATAGCTTTTAAGAGTGCAGCAGCCTTTAGCTTTTAAAAAAAACATAACAGCCTGAAGCTGTGGTAATTTTCCTTGTAGTTGCTTTTCCAAAATATTCATTCTGCTTTTGAAATTGATTGAAAACTTAGATAACTTAATATTCTGTTAAATGATGTGCTGGGAAATATATATGGCGGGATTTTCCAGTCGCGCTCGCCCCAAGACCGGAAAATCCGCCAGAATCGCCTAGGGGTGGGTGGGGGGAGGGGGTTACCCCAAAGATGTTAGGGTTCTGAAGACTGTGGAGGAACAGAGAGATCTTGGGGTCCATATCCACAGATCTCTAAAGGTTGCCAGTCAAGTGGATAGAGCTGTGAAGAAGGCCTATAGTGTGTTAGCTTTTATTAATAGGGGGTTGGAGTTTAAGAGCCGTGGGGTTATGCTGCAACTGTACAGGACCTTGGTGAGACCACATTTGGAATATTGTGTGCAGTTCTGGTCACCTCACTATAAGAAGGATGTGGAAGCGCTGGAAAGAGTGCAGAGGAGATTTACCAGGATGCTGCCTGGTTTGGAGGGTAGGTCATATGAGGAAAGGTTGAGGGAGCTAGGGCTGTTCTCTCTGGAGCAGAGGAGGCTGAGGGGAGACTTAATAGAGGTGTATAAAATGATGAAGGGGATAGATAGAGTGAACGTTCAAAGACTATTTCCTCGGGTGGATGGAGCTATTACAAGGGGGCATAACTATAGGGTTCGTGGTGGGAGATACAGGACGGATATCAGAGGTAGGTTCTTTACGCAGAGAGTGGTTGGGGTGTGGAATGGACTGCCTGCAGTGATAGTGGAGTCAGACACTTTAGAAACATTTAAGCGGTTATTGGATAGGCACATGGAGCACACCAGGATGATAGGGAGTGGGATAGCTTGATCTTGGTTTCAGATAAAGCTCGGCACAACATCGTGGGCCGAAGGGCCTGTTCTGTGCTGTACTGTTCTATGTTCTATGTTCTATGTGCTGGCGAATCTTCTTCGAAACTTCATGGGGAAGAGTTTGCACGGCAATTGCACAGAAGTGCTAACTTCCCCAGGGCAATTGCCCTGTGCTGGGAACCATCCGAAAATATGATTTAAATCGCAAACTTTGGATGCTTCCAAATGGGTGACATCAAAAGATACCCAGAAAACGTTAGAAGAATTAAAAGATTGTCGAACTTCTGGGTAACGATTGTTAAAAACACAAACCAACCCCTCGCTGGGGGATTTATCCTGCCTGCATAAAATTCCTCCTCCTTAACACCCCTGCCCCAGGGCAGGTTCAACCAGGCAGAATTGTAGAAAAGTTGAGGTAAATGATGGAGTGGCAACCTGACACTGATTGCTGCTTTGAGAAAGTTCAGGCCCATAATTTTGTTTCCCGTTTTGTGCCCAGAGGAGCTTTTCTGCAGTATTTGCTTTCTGCTTCGTACAAAGGTCAGCACTACGGTTTAAATTTTTACATTTCACCTTTGAACCACGTGAGGAAGGCAATGGGAAACCACCTCATGTATTTCTTTCCCTAGTAAGAAATCTCACAACATCAGGTTAAAGCTCAACAGGTTTATTTGGTAGCACAAGCCACTAGCTTTCGGAGTGCTGCTCCTTCGTCAGGTGAGTGGGATTTCAGTTCACAAACAGGGCACATAAATGAACCCAAGATCCCAGTTGGGATCTTCAACCGGGATCTTGGGTTCATGTCACACTATCTGTAACTCCCACGACTTGCCTGGGCTTGCAAAATCTCACTAACTGTCCTGGCTGGAGACAATTCACATCTCTTTAACCTGTGCTTAACCCTCTCTCCACTCACATTGTCTGTACCTTTTTAAGACTTGATTACCTGTAAAGACTCGTATTCCAACCATTATTTTGTAAATTGAGTTTGTGTCTTTATATGCCCTGTTTCTGAACTGAAATCCCACTCACCTGATGAAGGAGCAGCGCTCCAAAAGGTAGTGGCTTGTACTACCAAATAAACCTGTTGGACTTTAACCTGGTGTTGTGAGACTTCTTACTGTGTTTACCGCAGTCCAACGCCGGCATCTCCACATCATTTCTTTCCCCAGTCATATTGCTAATTGAAATTTGGAAATGCAGGCTCCTATGAGCAATGGAAGGAGATAAGGCAAGACTGCATCAAAGATGAAGACCTGCCCTTCAACTCCAGTATAATTTTTAACATATGTCCCTAAGCACTTCGGAAACTAAGACAAATAACTCAACCTTTTTGGGAGTGTTTGGAGAAGTGATTAAAATGGTCTCGAGGATGCGTGTTTTGAGGACTCTTTTGAAGTGGCCAGGGTGAGGTGAAGCAAAGGGACTTTGGCAGGAATTTAAAAGGAGTAGGGCCAAGATGGCTAAAGCTTTTGGTATCAAACGATGAAAGAGTTTGGAGAAAGGCATTGAGTTGAGAAGGCTAAAGGAAGTTTGACACTGAAGGAAGCTGTAGAGCAAAGTCATTGTGGAATTTGTAAATGGGTATGAGAATTTTAAATCCATCCACTTGGGGATACAGAGAGGGGATAAATAAGGGGATAAAAATGGTGCAGTGTTGGATAATTTGGATTCCATGATGAATAGAGGTTGCAAAAGATGTTGAAATTGAGTTTAGAGGTGGCAGAGGTATGCAAGTGTAGGTGAATAATGTTGTACAGGATAGGATAAGGGGGCTGAAACTCGCCTTTGTGTTGAATAGTCACCCAGTGTTGCGTGCAAACCATTGAAGAAATAGAAAGAAACCCTATAGTGCAGAAGGAGGCCATGTGACCCATCAGGTCTGCACCCACAACAATCCCATCTAGGCCCGATCCCCGAAACACCACAGATTTACCCCGCTAATCCTTCTAACCTAAGCATTCCAGGACACGAAGGGGCAATTTAGCATGGCCAATGCACCTAACCCACACATCTCCTTGGATTGTGGGAGGAAACCAAAGCACCTGGAGGAGACCCACGCAGACACGGGGAGAACATGCAAACTCCACACAGACAGTGACCCAAGGCCGGAATCGAACCCAGGTCCCTGGCGCTGTGTGGCAGCAGTGCTAACCACTGTGCCACCATGACGCCCCACTCTGAACATGCAGTCAGGGAGGGCAGGGGTTGAAATTGATGGCAGGGTTTCATTGGTTTTAACAAGGATTGTAAATATTAGCTTTGATCCTCCTGAGGAAATTCTGACTTACCTACAACTTAATGCCAGAGAGGCAGGTTGACAGAACTGGAGTAGTCTCGGGATTGAGAGAGGTAGTAATAGATAAGCAGAGTTGGGTATTGCCAGCATAAGGGAGCCAAGGTCATTATGGAAGAGGAAGGGTCAAGGGGAGATGATTGAGGTGGGAACTGAACAAGTAAACATTGACCAAGTTGGGACAGATAGGAAGGGGAAGTGAAGGAGGATGAGGTTGAATGATGTGGTGGTGAGCTGCTTTTCTGAACTGCTGCAGTCCATGTGGTGTAGGTACACCCACAGTGCTCCCTCCAGAATCTGAACAACTTTGAGGGAGAGGATGAGAACAGTTTTGGAAGGATAATAGATGGCAATGAATTTTCCCGTCTCACCCGCCACGGGAATTGGAGCAGGCGAGGGGAGGACCATGGTAAGGTCCGTTGACCTTGGGCGGAATTTTATGGTTTTGGGACGAATGCTGCTATAAAATCCCACCCAGAGCGTCTGAACAGAAGAAGCCATTGACCAACTGCATAAAGACTGGGGCTTGGAAAAATGCTTGAGGATCATAAGATTAGTGGAGAGGGGGCAAGGAATGGTCCTCATTGGAAAGATGACCAGGAAAATGGGAGAGAAGCAGCAGAGTAACAGGGGTTGGATTTAAGATCAGTGGAAGGGGGATGGTTTGAGAAATATACAACATTAACTTTATTAACTATATTTTGCTATCACTGAAGGACTCCAGTTATCTTTACTTAGTGGGAGGAAGATATAGGGCAGAATTTGTGTTGCATCAACCTCAGTTTTGCATTTATATTTTGCTACAACATATTAAAAAAAACCTAAGTTTAAGTTTATTTATTATTGGCACAGGTAGGCTGACATTAACACTGCAATGAAGCTACTGTGAAAATCCCCTAGTCGCCAGACTCCAGCGCACGTTTGGGTACACCGAGGGAGAATTTAGCATGGCCAATGCACCTAACCAGCACATCTTTCGGACTGTGGGAGGAAACCAGAGCACCCGGAGGAAACCAATGCAAACACAGGGAAAAGGTGCAGATTCCGCACAGACAGTGGCCCAAGCTGAGAATTAAACCTGATCCCTGGTGCTATGAGGCAGCATTGCTAGCCACAGTGCCACTGTGCCGCCCAACAGAACTACTTCTGTTTGTGAAGTAAGGGATACTATGGTATTTTCTCAGATGTTCACGCATATGATTTATTAAAGGTACAGTAATTGAACACCAATTTGTGAGGGGCAGGAACACTGCATCCATTTCCTTCATACTTTGGGAAGACCAGTATATAGGATAATGGCTGCTTCTGAGTAATTTTTATGAAGGGACACCCTGTTATTTGGATGCTGTTTAAATTTGGCTTGATTAGTTTGCCTCAGTTGATTCAGCATGTTGTTACCGATGCAGTACAGGGGAAAAAATCTTCCTAACCTGTGTGAATGACAACAGGACAAAATAGAACATTTTTGCACTTTGATGTGTAAATGCTGCAAAGGTTCCTTTAAAGCGATTGGTGGATTAGGTAAATGTGCTTGTTAGTGGATTATCCCTACACATTAGCACATGAGTGGCATAGTGACTGTGTGGAGTTTGCACGTTTTCCCCACGTTTGCGTGGGTTTCCTCTGGGTGTTCCAGTTTCCTTCCATACTCCAAAGATGTGCAGGTTAGTTGGATTGGCAGGCTAAATTGCCCCTTAGTGTCCCAAGATGTGTAGGTTAGGAGGATTAGCGAGGTAAATATTAGGGGTTATGGGATGGGGGGGTTGGGCTTGGGTGAGATGCTCTGTTGTAGAGTCTCTGCAGACTTGATGAGCCGAATGGCCTCTTTCTGCACTGTAGGGATTCTATGAATGCAGTATGTCACTGAATGGGGGATCAAGTTTGAACCCTACTGCACCAATAATGCTTTGTCTGTGACTCCTCTTCACTTGATGCCCAAACTAGCTGAGGTCCTGCAGGAAATGGGAAAATGAACAAAACTACAACCTTCCCTTGTACTTTAGTTCTGACGAGCCCAAGCCTGGTAGCTACCCGCAATCTTCCTCTGTTTGTTCAGTTGAAGTGTGCACCTGAGGAGTGAACACATTGAAGTTAAAGCTTTAACAAAAAATCACAATGGCAGCAATCTCTGCTATTGCTGGGGTGGTTTTCCTTATTGACCCTCTCAAAATGGATACGGTAATAATCAGTTTCATGAAAGCGAAGATGCCAATAAGATCTTCAGTGCAGTATAATTTGAAAGTTTCCCATTATCAGCCACATCTGACATGAAACTGCTGAGCACAAGGTTATTAAATATTGAAGAACGAACATGCCACCGGCTGTCAGGAATATTAAATTGTAGTCGTTGAGCTAAATAAAAATGTAATATTAATGGGATGTTTTGTCATT
This sequence comes from Mustelus asterias, assembly GCF_964213995.1. NCBI lineage: Eukaryota > Metazoa > Chordata > Chondrichthyes > Carcharhiniformes > Triakidae > Mustelus > Mustelus asterias. Next base: position 148,671,803 of record NC_135804.1, read on the forward strand.
GTGTTGTTCATAAGGATCACTGTCCTACTGAGCAGGAGGAAAATTGGCTTCTCCGACACACTTATGTCTTCACAGAATATTTACAGTGCTGGAGGAGGCCATTCGGCCCATCAAGTCTGCAATGGCTCTCTGAAGGAACTTTTTACCCGCTCTCCGGTCTTATCCCCGTAACCTTGCACATTCTCTTTTTTCGGATAGCAATCCAATTCCCTTTTGAATACCTCGATCGAATCTGCCTCCACCATCCTTCCAGAAAGTTTGTTCCAGACTCCAACCACACTCTGGATGAACAAATTGTTCCTTACACCACTTCTACTCCTTTTGCCCATTATTTTGAATCTGTGCCCTCTATTTCTAGATGCTGCCTTGAGTGGAAACAGTTTCTTAAAATTTACCCTGTCCAAACCCTTCAAGATCTTGAATACCTCTAATGAATCTCTTCTCAGTCTTATCTTTAAGGACAACAGTCCCAACCCCTTCAATCTATCCTTATAGCTATAGTTCTTTATCCCTGAAATTATTCTTATGAATCTTCTCTGTAATTTCTCCACTGCCTTCACATCCTTTCTCAATATGGAACCCAGAGCTTGACACAGTACTCCAGACAGGAGCCTAACTGGTATTTTTAAAAGTTCAACATGACCTCCTTACTCTCGCACTCAATGCCCCAATTAATCAAAGCTAAGATACTATATGCTTTATTAACTGCTCTCTCAACCTCAACTGCTTCACTACTATGTAGAGTAGTGGTGGACAACCTGTGGCCCGGGGGACACATGCAGCCCACCAGGGTTCTGAGTGCGGCCTATGAAACATTTTGTTGACCGTTGCCACATTCCGCTGGCTTTCATCTGCTTGGATTTTTTCCTACCGGTACGAGTGAAGTGATGCACACACAAAGCAAGGGCACGTGAAGTGAGGTGTGTGCTGATTGCTCACCACATTGACTGTGAGAGCCGAACACTTCCTCTGCATCCAATCGAGTGTAAATATTTATTTTGTTTTTACAACTTGAAGTTGATGACTGTTCTATTAATATATGAATGACGAAGCATTTTCTATAACTTGCTATGAAATATTCGGTGTGTATTAAATGCATTCAATCTTATTCAGGGGTCATGGTTAGTGAAGAAGCCCAATTTCAATCTTACGGCCCACTGAGATGATGGAGGGCCACTCATGCTGCCCACTCACTAGCCTAGGTTGCCCATCACTGGGGTAGAGAATGGACAGCAGGACTTTGCAGATATTGAAGGATTTGATAACTAGAATACATTGAATTTGGAAAATGCATCCAATGCATATCTTGCCTGGTTGTTCGATCCAATTCAATAATAATTCCTTAATAATTGATAATTCCTTCAGGGGAGGCGATGGTATTATCACTCAATTATTAATCCAGAAACTCAGTTAATGTTCTGAGGCCCCGGGTTCAAATCCTGCCACGGCAGATGGTGGAATTGAAATTTAATTTTAAAAAAATCAGGAATTCAGAATTTGCTGATGATCATGAACTGTTGTCGATTGTCGGAAAAACCCATCTGGTTCACTGAAGACTCTTAGGGAAGGAAGTACGCCCGTCTTATCTGGTCTGGTCAACATGTGACCACAGCAATGTGGCTGACTCTCAACTACTCTTGGGCAATGAGTGATGGGCAAAAAATGGTGGCCAACCAGTGACACCCATGTCCCACGAATAAATATATAAAAAAGAAATCTTATAAGCAAAATGTTGATGAATCTAAAACAGTCGACAAGTAACAAAAACTAAACTAAACAAAAATAGTCACTACCTCTGCCAGTTTATTTCTTCATATTATCTTTTGCAGATAGCTGAAGATTAGTTTCCTGCAGTAGCTACTTAGAAAGATTTCTGCAGTTTACTTTTTGTAGGGCTGTGTAACCTTTTGGGGGAGAATGTGCAATTACTGATATTTCAGTGTATATTTCTTCACTGGTTTTACCTTGTCCAAGATGGTGCAGTTGTCATTTTAATTGCTGTAGGAAAATAATTGAAGGAATACATAAATATGCACCTCTTTCATCTTGCAATGCAAAACAAAAAATGATGATTGCAAAATTTGGCTGTGCAGCATCCGTATTTTTGGCACGACAGATGTTGTTGTGTGCCCAAAATACCATCTGTGCCATGCACGTACATTTCTCGTGCAGGCCATGCCAGACACCATCCTGATGTCTGTACCTGTTGCAGACAACCCTCTAGCTTCTGAGCAGGGCGCAGGCTGGCAATGCCAATGGATGTGAAGGTGAGTGTGGGAATCAATAACTTTGCATTGGGCTCTTTCTAGGCTGGATGTTGGAACATCATCTTCATCTTGCAGTTTGCTGTCTAATTTTGTGTAAGGGTGATGACTGAAGCCCTGTGTAGAGGAATGCATTGCCTCTCTCTTCCCAGAGAGAAGCAGGCAGAGTTTTGCTAGGATACTGGGCTTCCTCATGGAGGGTGACATTGGTTTCAGACACATTTCATAGAATCCTTAAAGTGCAGAAGGAGGCTATTTGGCCCATTGAGTCTAGACCGACTCTCTGACAGAGCATCTTACGAGGCCCATCCCACTGCCTTATCCCCGTGACTCCATGCATTACTCTGCTAATTCCCCTAACTTACACATCATGGGACACTTAAATGGGCAAGTTAGCATGGCCGAACCACCTAACCTGCACATCTCTGTGAGGAAACCAGAGCACCCAGAGGAAACCCACACAGACACGAGGAGAATGTGCAGACTCCACACAGTCCTCCGAGGCCAGAATTGAACCTGGGTCCCTGGATTTGTGAGGCAGCAATGCTAACCACTGTGCCACTGTGCCAGTGCTGGATGTAAATTCAGAGAGGTACCGCAACTGCACTGGGTTCCACTTGCTATTATACAACAGTTCCATCCTTTAGCGAGCCTCTGTTTCTGACCATTGTACTGCACTCTGTCGGGAAAAAGATACAAATGTCTGAGGACACGTACCAACCAACTCAAGAACAGCTTCTTCCCTGCTGCCATCAGACTTTTGACTGGACTTACCTTGCATTAAGTTGATCTTTCTCTATACCCTAGCTATGACTGTAACGCTGCATTCTGCACTCTCTCATTTCCTTCTCTATGAACGGAATGCTTTGTCTGTATAGCGCGCAAGAAACAATACTTTTCACTGTATGCTAATACATGTGACAATAATAAATCAAATCAAATCAAAGAGAAATAATCTGAAGCAATTTTTTAAACAAACCATCCAATATTCCATTCAAAAGTCAATGAATCAGCCTTGTACATTCCCTTGGTGTCTGTTTATATGATGATTTGTCTTCAGCCACCAGAAGCTGCATCATTGTGGGATCAGTCACTATGGTAATAGAGTTGCCACCGTGTCAGTGCTGGATAGGGTGACCTGCAAACTCTGCACAAAGGCCTGTGTGTGCAAGTTGGCACTGGACTCCTCCATGCTCCTTGATGGTGAACACAGGCATTCAGGCAGGCCTACCAATCCACTGAGCATTTCTGCCTGCATACCCATCAACCCTTTTTCTTGTAGGCTGCCCCATCAGATTCCTTCCTGCAGTAACAGAACCCACCAGCAAGTTGACATCTGCTTTACCCTTTCCCTCTGCCCTGGCTGTAGGTCACTTATGCCCAATGCCGCATCACATACAGATCGATCCCACCTCTAAGCCCCTGTCAGTTTCTCCAAGGACAATGCTTCATCACATTCAGTCTTTTGTTGTTCTTACACTTTTTTTGTTTCTACACCACTGCCAGGGGAGGTTGCAGTTATTGGGTATCTGAAAGAGGAAAGGCACAAGGCTGGGCAGAATGCATTACCTTCCAGCGAAGAGAGCGGGGGAAAGCAGGAGTGAAATACTTACATCATTGCAGCTTGTGAATCAGAGGGGATCGTGAGATGAGGGGGACCTGGTTGATCTTTCTCTATACCCTAGCTATGACAGTAATACTACATTCTGCACCCTCTCCTTTCCTTCTCCCCATGTACTCTAGAAACAGTATGCTTTATATAGTGCACAAGAAACAATACTTTTCACTGTATCCCAATACATGTGACAATAATGAATTAAATCAAATCAAAAAAGTGTAATGTAAGAAGGAAGAGGATTTTGTCGTAGTATACTGCCATCTTGGATCCCTTCAACTCTGCCTCAGTCGTAGCCACTGTAATGTTGACAAGCACTGTTTCCTCCATTGGAGTAAGGACATGCAACCATACCTGTCCAATGCCAGTTGCCTTCAGTTGTCCTGCAAGGGAAAGGGAAGTTTGACAGTCTGTATGCTGCAGTCTGTCTGGGTGATAGGCCTGTTGTGGATTAACCTAGCAGCATGTGCCAGCTGTGAGATGTGAGCATGAGACTCATGGCGGGTGATGGGAGTCTATGAATATTTGGCATCAGTCCTGATTGATAGAGATTATTGGTAGGTGAACAAAGGGGAGGCGGTGCATTAAGCAATGTGTGTGAGGCTGGTGGTAGAATGTAGCATTTGACGACATAAACTGACCGTGACTACTCGTGTGAGGTCATTGAGCTTCTTTCAGCATTATAAGCAGTTCTCAGGGTTAGACTGCTGTCTCACTGACTGTCAGTTTGTCTGGGGGACCTTCTGGTGCCTTGTGGATAGGGGGCATCTTGCCTTCTATTGACCTCCTGCACCAAGTTCTCCAGTGCAGCTTTAGAGAAACCTGGTGTGCCCACACTGTGTCATGTCACGCCATTGCTTTGTCTGAATCAGCTCAAACCGACTTCTAGAATGACATCCAACTGCTGCTCAGTTAAAATGGCCCTCCCCTTTATGCTGTTCTGGTTGCAAGCCAGCTTGAATTGGTGCCAGCCTTTCATGGTTTTGTTCACCCCCCGTCCCCTCCCCCTCCCCAGTCAGATGCAGCCACACACCAGTGTGCAATCTGCAAACATGTAAATGAGCAGACAAAGTTTGCATGCTGCCTACATTGGAAGCAATGGGCGTGGTGGGCTAATGGTGCATCCCTTCTGTTTTCGGGGCCTCGGGGAACTCCGCTCCCCAGATGCTCCATCACTTGATCTGAGTTAAAGTGATGGTCAGTGAATGACAGATACCCCAGACTGTGGAGGAGAATCCTGGATTCTCAGTGCTATCAGCCACCTCCTCCTGGGGAGTGGACAATGGCTCGGAGCAAATCCAGTCTTTACCGCGCAGTGTGCGGATTAATATTCTGTAAATATTCACCAGTTAGGCTCAGACAATGAGTAATAGTCACTTGAGCAAGTCACTGGATTCCCAGCAGCATCCCATCATCTGTTAGTAGCTTCAGGACAGATGGACAGATATCTTGGTTTTAAATTTAATTGGCATAATAATTAATATAGTTGGTTGGTTCTATTGGCATATTAATGAATATAGTTGGTTGGTTCTAGGGTGAGGTGTGTACCAGCTGGATCCTGGCGTGAGACCCTAGCTATCGTTCTGAGGTCGGTAATCTCTTTTCTGTTATGCTTCCCGAGTGAGGAAGTTACGCTGCTGTTACATAGTCTAGAGATTCACTCCCCTTTTCTTGTGTGTTGTACTATCTTGTTTCCTACTCATTCGCCCTTAATCTGAATCGTATTCCGTGTTTTTAGACCGTGGCCCCGCTGTAAATATATACATGCTGGGGTAATAAGGGAAGCAAGGAGCGAGGGAGGTTTCCACAGCAACCAGCAATGATTCAGAAAGACACTGAGAGTTTCTACCCCAGGCTGTCCTTCAGCTCCAAGCAGCTGCTCAGTCGCCTGGCCAATGAGCGAAGGGTGACATCATATTGAAATGAACGCCAATGACATTATCTGATTTGGGCTCAGCCAATCATTCGGGGATCAATAAATGACAACTTTGCCTGGGGAAGATCAGGGCAGCAGTGGAGGGCTGAGGATTTCTCTGAGCGAGGACTCGAGAAGCTGGGGCGAGAGGAAAATGTAAAATAAAAAGCCAGCAGCCTGGATGAGCTTGAGGTCTGTTCTCAAGGGGGGAAAAAACTTGGTATGCAGTGGAGGTGGAAAAGGTTTAGAATGGCAAGAATGGCATACCCCCCATTTACAGGTAATACTTGTGTGTGTGGATTTGCATGGCTTTATTATATTTTTAAATCTCACTTGGCATAGGTTTATATGCAGAGGCTACTGCCAAACCCGTCTGCCCATCCCGAAAACAGCATTAATAATGAGAATGACATGTCGACAAACTAGTTTTCTTCCCCCCCCCCCCCCCCCCCCACCTCTGCATTTTGGCTCTTGGGTGCAGTCAGTTGGGTTTTTTCATTTTCTCTCTCTCTCTTCCTCAGTCAAGTCTGCACGAGTGAGCTTTCCATTATGACAAATAGAAGTAAGCTTTTAAAAATTCATGCTCTTGAAATCCTGCACCCTTTCTCTTCCCATCCCCCGTCTCTCTCTCTCTCACTGTGCCTTTTTACCTGCACGCCAGGGACTTATTGTGTTGGGTGCGTTTACGGTATAAATGTATTCACATTTGTGCAGTGGTTATCGCAATGTGTTTTCTGACAGTTAATGCAGCGATTGAGTGGACGACAGCATTAGCGAGTGGTGTAATTAGTCATAGATCATTTTTTTTCTTCCTCCTTTTTTTCCTTCCGATTTGAGCTTTTGTCATTGCTGCACGCTGGGGCATTCACCGTGTTTAACTATTTAAATACCTTTTCATGTCTGAGTGATTCTCTCTTTCTTTAACCCCCCCCCCCCCCTCTCCTCAACCAGTTCCTATGTTAATAACCCCGCTGTGTTGGTTGTGCAGAGAGAAAGCAAACAGTTGGTTTTGGATCGCAGCAAATGGATTACTGAATGATGCGTTAGTTTTTTTTTCGCAAGAGCTTGCCATCTGCAAGGGAACACATGAGCTGGCCATCAAGTCATGAGTCCAGATGGGAACTGTGCAATAGTGCAGAGCATTGTCGAAAATTGGTGGAGGAAGGGGCGAGGGAATTGTCCCTACCACTCCCCCAAAAGGGGGGCGGGTGGGGGGGAACTTTGAGCATGTTAGAATAAAAATAATAGCAAGCAGCAGCTAGTAATCGAACAGTTGGATAATGGAAGCCTTACCTTGGTTTTGTTGTACAATAATCCCAGCTGAAGCATAAATAATAATAACGTTGATGGTGAAAAAACAAGAAGCAGTCAAATCATAGAGAAACTGAAGAAGGAAGGAAGGAGTTCATCAAGAAACACTTCATTTATTTTGCATTTGATATCCTGAGGTAACTTCAGTGAAAGCCCATTAAAATGAAATAAATGCACAGCGAATATGGAATTAAAAGAGGCTGTGCAGAACCAGAGATATTGCACAGAAAGAAAGGAAAAAAATTGTACTCTTCATTCTGACAACAAATGGCACTGATCTTTCTGAGGGTGCTCTTTATATTTTGTCAATTCAAATTTGATATCCTGACCACACTCGGCTTGCAAGATGGCTTTTAAAGTGAATGTGTAATGAGGAGAGGTGGTTGTGTGTGTGTGTGTGTGTGTGTGTGGAGTGAATGGGGAACCTCACAGGCCACTTGTTCTGTGTTTCTTATTCTTGCATGTCACTCCCCAGCAGGAGTCACTAAAGACTAGTCTGGAAAGGGAACTTTCGATGCTTTTCCTATTCCAAGGCCCAGGGATGGAGGTGTTGAGGAAAGTTGTACTGCACTCATGACAACCAGGGTCAAATCTGGAGCCACCTTTGTCAGAATGAGTTCCACATTTAGCTGCATATGTCACAACCCAGCCATTAAGCCATCAGAGGTGCTCCTCACTTTTTTTCTTTTGGGTTAATTTTTCTTCCTAAACCTTTTTTTTTGGTCTTCCCATTCAGTCACAGATGTTTGGAAGGAAAAGAGGCAGTCTAATGTTTCTTGTCCACTACCAGTTTAGACCATCAAATGACAACTTTGCCTCTATTCTTTTATCTCTGCTGTTGTCCCCTTTGATATCACAGCTCCATGATATGTATAAAATTCTGGGCAGATGCTGAGAGGCTATTTTCCCTGGCTGAAATTTCTAGAACCAGGGAACACCGTTTCAGGGTGGCAGTTTAGGACTGAGACGATAAGAAATTTCTTCACTCAGCTGGTTGTGAATCTTTGGAATTGTCTATGCCACAAAGCTGTGGAGTTTGTCATTGGCTGGAATTTTACCACCATGGGAATCAGGATGGACAGTGGAAAAGTCCACTTGACTCGGATGGGATTTTACAGTTTCGGGACGGGTGAGGCTGCAAATTCCTGCTTGTTGAGCAAGACTGAGATTGATGGCATTTTTGGACACTGGAGGAATTGAGGGAGGGATATCAGGACACAACAGGAATGTGGAGTTGAGGAAGAAGAACCATGATCTTCTTGCATGGCAGAATGGGCCTTCTCTGATGGATGTCTCAGAGGGTAGTGAATCTCTGGAATTCTCTGCCCATTGAAGTGGTGGAGGCTTCCTCGTTGAATATGTTTAAATCACGGGTAGATAGTTTTCTGATCGATAAGGGAATTAGGGGATATGGGGCGCAGGCGGCTAAGTGGAACTGATTCGCTTCAGATCAGCCGTGATCTTGTTGAATGGCGGGGCAGGCTCGGAGAGCCAGATGGCCTACTCCTGCTACTATTTCTTATGTTCTTATGTGTTCCCCTGTTGAACATTTTAGAACAAGAGGTCATAGGATAAGGAGTGCCAGAATTAAAACCGGAATGAGGAGGAATTACTCACTCAGAGGGTTATGAATCTACCCCAGAGAGCAGTGGACACTGGAATACTAAACAAATTTGAGGAGAGAGGTTTTTAATTAGTAGCTGGATGAAGGGTTATGGGGAGCAGGTAGGAAGGTGAAGATGAGATCAGCCATTGGGATGGCACAGTGATTAGCACTGCTGCCTCATAGCGCCAGGGACTTGGTTTCAATTCTGGCTTTGGGTTGCTGTCTGTGTGGAGTTTGCATGTTCTCTTGGGTTTCTTCTGGGTACTTTGGTTTCCTCCCACACTCCAAAGATTTGCGGGTGCAGTCAGTTGGGTTTTTTCATTTTCTCTCTCTCTCTTCCTCAGTCAAGTCTGCACGAGTGAGCTTTCCATTATGACAAATAGAAGTAAGCTTTTAAAAATTCATGCTCTTGAAATCCTGCACCCTTTCTCTTCCCATCCCCCGTCTCTCTCTCTCACCATGCTAAATTGCCCCTTAGCGTCAAGGAGACTAGCGGGGTAACTAATGGATAAACAGAGAGATCCACTATTTGTTGGAGTCCAGGTCTGAAGCGTCCAAGTTTAAGTAACCCTAACCTATACAAAGCCAGATATGATCTACAGAGATCCAAGCTGGAGTCCCAGCCTAGCCATACAGACCCCTGCTGACTATGGCAAGGTCTGCAAGACATAACAGGTTACAAGATGAAGGCGTGTAAAATCGCTGGCTCCAACGCACCCCTCACTGAGTTCAATGCATTCTATACCGGTTTTGAGCAAGAGGTCAGTGAGATCACGCTCTCCACCCCAGAAGCCTCAGATGAACCTGCGTCCGAGGTCACCATTGCAGATGTCAGAGCAGCTTTCTCGAAGGTCAAACCATGGAAAGTGACTGGCCCGGATGGGATACCCGGAAGAGCACTCAGATCTTGCGCAGACCAGCTAGTGGAGTATTTGCTGACATTTTCAACCTCTCTTTACAACAATCTGAGGTCCATATCTGCTTCAAGAAGACGACCATCATCCAGGTACCAAAAAAAAGCCAGGCAGTGTGCCTTGATGACTGTTGTCCGGTGGCTCTGACATCCATCATTATCAAGTGCTTTGGAAGGTTAGTCAATGCACAAATCAATTCCAGCCTCCTGGATTGTCTGGATCCACTACAGTTTGCCTACTGCAACAACAGGTCCACAGCAGATGCCATCTCCCTGGCTCTGGAATACTTAGATAACAAAGACACCTATGTCAGATTCCTATTTTATTGATGACAGCTCAGCCTTCAACACCATTATTCCTACGAAACTCATCTCCAAACTCCGTGGCTGGGGCTCAGCTCCTCCCTCTGCAATTGGATCCTGAACTTACTAACCCACAATCAGTAAGGATAGGCAACAACATCTCTGATCATCCTCGACTCCCACAAGGCTGTGTCCTCAACCCCTTACTATATTCCTTGTATATTTGCCTATGTGGCCAAATTCCCCTCCAACTTGATTTTCAAGTTTGCTAATGACACCACGTCGTGGGTTAGATCTCAAACAATGTTGAGGCAGAGTAGAGGAAAGAGATAGCCAAACTGATGCAACAACATTGATCCCTCTTTCAATATCTACTGATGACTATGAAATGATTGTCAGGGGGAAAAACCCACCTGGTTCAGTAATGTCCTTTTTTTACGGGAAAGGAAATCTGGCCTATATCTGACTTCAGATCCACAGCAACGTGGTTGACTCTCAACTGCCCTCTGAGCAACTAGGGATGGGCAATAAATGTTGGCCAGCCAGTGAGGCCATGCCCCATGAATGACATTTTAAAAAAGTCAGTGAAACAAAGGAGATAGTAATTGACTGCAGGATATGCCCCTGTCTACATCAATGGGGACGAAGTAGAAAGGGTCGAGAGCTTCAAGTTTTTAGGTGTCCAGATGACCACCAACTTGTCCTAGTTTCCACACACCCGCCCCCCCCCCCCGCCCTCCCCTCACGAGCTACACTCGTCTGTCAGGAAAAAGATACAAAAGTCTGAGGACACATACCAACTGACTAAAGAACAGCTTCTTTCCTGCTGCCATCAGACTTTTGAATGGACCTACCTTATATTAAGTTGATCTTTCTGCACACCCTAGCTATGACTGTAACACTACGTTCTGCACTCTCTCCTTCTCTATGTACTGCATGCTTTGTCTGTATAGCATTCAAGAAACAATACTTTTCACTGTATACTAATACATATGACAATATAAATCAAATAAGTGGGGATAGGGCCTGGGTGGGATTGTGGTCGGTGCATACTCAATGTGTCAAATGGCCTCCTTCTGCACTGCAGGGATTCTACAAAGGTATATATTGGTGGAGCTGAATTGCCTATTCCTAGTTCTTGTTTTCATGCTCTTACTTGAGATTTGGAGCTTCAGTGTACTTGTAAGGGGCCCTCCACACAAGTATAGTTTGCGCTCAGCTGTTACTTTGATTGTGAATGGTAGATGCAACTTAAATATTAGGAAAGGGTTGAGGTTTTAATCTCCTGTTCAGGAATTTAACCATTTTAGAATCTGCACCGAAATGCCATGAGGTTGAAGGAAAGGAAAGCAAAATGAACTTCAATATTTTACACCGTGTAAAAGAACTTTAATGTCCAATATGAATAAAAGCAAAGTTGAGATAAAATTGTGACCTGAGAATAGCTGGTGTGGAAAATATTGCAAAGCAAATTGTGGAAAAATAATATTTGAACTGGTCAGAATCTCCATTTTGGGGATCCAGAAATTTTATATTTGAATCTGTGTATCCAAAAGGAAAGTCATGTATTCTAGGCTAAGATGCTGCAGGGTATTTATTTACCTGGGCACATCAAGGATTTTACTGTGTTTCATCTTGTCAGTAATAAGGGCTATATTTTGGCAGGGGAAATGGGACTAGGGAGGCGAGTTTGTTTAAAGGCCCACCCCTGACAGGAACCAGGCAAAGCTTCCCATTTTGGTGGGGGTGAGGGATTGTTAATTGGTTAGTGTTTGGGAGTGACAGCCAATTCGTGCCTGGAGGTAGGACGCCAGCAAAAGTAGGCCACATTGCGGCCTGGCTCAGCAGGCTTTGTCATGGTTGCCCACCGTGCTTGCTTTTTTTTTTATGAACATGTCTTCAGATGCCTAGAATAGAGTAGGAAAACATTATTGAAACTTCATCACTGGAGTGGACGTTTTTCAAACCTTTCATGTTTTCTATGTTGCCCCCATGTTTGCTGATCCTGTTCCTGATGGGAAGGGACTGTTTAGTTTTACATAGCTGTCCAGCCCCATGAAAACTTTCATACCCCAGAAGGGCAGTTCTCAAGTAACTGCTTTGTCTCAAATGCGCCCAATTAGTAAAGCAGGCAACTTCACTTGCCTGTCTTTACCAAAAATTGGCATTCACTGGAGTGCAGACAGGACATGGGCCACCTTGTTTTTCAGCCATGTCCACTCCAACTGAATCCCAACAATGAAAATTTCTGCTCCAAATATTTGTTTGACAGGTGTGATGGTTCTACATTTTAACGGTGACTATAACTTGAATTTTGTTCTTTGACCATGCATTTCTTCTGGTCAGCATAGCTGAGATACTCTGCATTAAATTTTCTCAAATCTTTTCAGTTGGTGCGTGGTTCCTTGAGTGATGTAAGTTTGTATGGAACACAACAGCTGGCTCTGAAGAACCAAAGCTGTGCAACATGCACCGACTGCGTTTTGCAATCTTGCTCAAGTGTAACTGGAACCATGTTGATGTCTTTACACAAACCCTTCTCATTTGTGCCTACTTTCACTTTGAAGTGTTTATTGTTGGATGAGTGAATTTGTGCACTACCTTTCATGTCCTCAGGATTATAGCACTTTTACTTTGAACTTTATCTCCTGCTATGGTCTCAATAATGGTGACTTGATCTATATGTCCAGTTATAATGGAAGGTGCCAGCAGGAATGTGTCATGCTGTAATCACGAATCATGGCCTAGTGTTGTTATTGCTTGACTATTCATCCAGAAACTCGCCTAATGTTCTGGGGACCCGGGTTCAAATCCTGCCATGGATGGTGGAATTTGAATTCAATTTTTGAAAAAAATCTGGAATTAAGAATCTACTGATGACCATGAAACCATTGTTGAATGTCAGGGAAAAACCCATCTGGTTCATTTAAGTCTCTTTTAAGGAAGGAAATCTGCCATCCCTACCTGGTCTTGCCTACATGTGACTCCAGAGCGATGGCAATGTTGTTGACTCTCAACTGCCCTCCCAAGGGGTGGACAAATAAATGCTGACCAATCAGCAATGCTCATGTCCCATGAATGAATAAAGTGCTTTTATTTTTTCTTGTTGGAATTTATAATGGGGGAAAATAAAATGATTATGACTGTAAAATGGTGTGCACTCTGGATCAACTACCCCCACCTTTTTAAACTTCTTTGCCTGAAAGGAGAGGCAGCAGTGTATTGTCCAGAGACCAGGGTCATCCGCTGAGGACCCAGGTTCAAATCCAAACACAGCCGATAGTAAAACTTGAATTGAATTAAGTCTCATGCCCATGAAACGATTGTCGTTTCTTTAAAAAAAAACCTCTGGTTCACTAATGTCCTTTTTTTTTGTAGGGAAAGAAATCTGCTGTCCTTGCCTAATCTGGCCTACATGAGTGGGGTGGCACAGTGGTTAGCATTGCTGCCTCACAGGACCTGGGTTCGATTCCCAGCTTGGGTTACTGTCAGTGTGGCGTCTGCACATTCTCCCTTTGTCTGTGTGGGTTTCCTCCCACATGCTGGTTTAGGTGCATTGGCCATGCTAAATTCTCCTTTGGTGTACCCAAATAGGTGCTGGAGTGTGGCAACTAGGATTTTTCATAGTAACTATTGCAGTGTTCATGTAAGCCTACTGTGACACTAATAAATAAACTTGCATGTGACTCCAGACCAACAGCAATGTGGTTGACTCTTAAGTTCCCCCTCGAGCGATGATTTTTTTTTTGGCTCAGCCAGTGATGCCCATATCCCATGACGGAATTTAAAAAGAAGAAAGCTACACTTGGCCTCATCCCTTTGAGCAGCACCGGACAGTGACTTGTGACTTAATTAAAACATAAAATAGCGCAAATATGTCAGCATCTGAAAAGAGAACACTATTAACAAGCTTGTGATTCAAGAAGCCTCACTTGGGGTTGATTTCACAGATCACAAAGTATGGATGAGGATATAGGCTAACTATTATCATTCTTCCTTATAAATACATGGTATGCTAATGAAAGTGGCTACCGTCATCTGAATAATTTCTGAGTTTGTGCTTCCCTAGTCAGACAACCATTCCTGGTATTATCGCTCTTTGCGCATGAGGAGCTGTTTCCTGCCATTAATCTTCAATTTGCATTTTATATCCGTGTGCCTGCAATCATTGTGTACAAAATGGAAAAAAAACCTCCAAATATTGCAGAGACTTTCACATCTCTCAAATGCCTCAATCTGCTTTCCAGCTTATTAATTACTTTGAAATGAAATCGCTACTTTATGCTCAAATATGGAATCGATATTCACAGCAATTCAAAAGCGGCAGTGAGGTGACTGGCTAATTTTGGTGGTGCTGCTTCAAGGGACAGAGGTTGGTTAAGGTTTCCAATCAACTCCCGACTCTGTTCAAATAGTGCCATGAAAGATGTCCATATGAACAGGCTGATAGGAGCTCACGAGGGGTCACGGGCTCAAGCTGAGAGGGGCGAAGTATAACTCAGACATCAGAGGGACGTTTTTTACACAGAGGGTGGTGGGGGCCTGGAATGCGCTGCCAAATAAGGTGGTGGAGGCAGGCACGCTGACATCGTTTAAGACTTACCTGGATAGTCACATGAGCAGCCTGGGAATGGAGGGATACAAACGATTGGTCTAGTTGGACCAAGGAGCGGCACAGGCTTGAAGGGCCTGTTTCCTGTGCTGTACTGTTCTTTGTTCTTTGTTCGGTTTCCTGAGTAGTGATTACGAAGTGGAAAGGGATTGGCAGAAAGATTGAGAACCAGAGTTTCAAGGTAATTTGGTAAAAGAACCAATGGCAATATGAAGAAGAACTTTCTTAAACAGTACGTGTATAAATGTGGAATGTGCTGCCGAGTGTGTAGTGGTGGCGGATTCAGTCATGGCATTCAAAAGGGAATTGGGTCATTATCTGAAAAATCATAAATTGCAGGGCTAAGAGGGAAGGCAGGAAGTGACAGGTAAATTGCTCTTGCAGAGAGACCACCAGTCAATTGGATACAGCACAGTAGAAAGCCAATCTAATTCCATGATGTTCCCATATAAGCTGTCTTTGTTCTAAGTAATAGAAGCCACAGGTTTACAACGTGCATTTGCAAATTGTACATGGTACACATTGTTACCATACTGCACAGGTGGTGGAGGCAGTGAATGTTTATAATGGGGTACCAGTTAGGCAGGGTGCACTGTCCTGGATG
The DNA here is from genome assembly GCF_964213995.1 of Mustelus asterias. Classification (NCBI taxonomy): domain Eukaryota; kingdom Metazoa; phylum Chordata; class Chondrichthyes; order Carcharhiniformes; family Triakidae; genus Mustelus; species Mustelus asterias. Next base: position 148,686,946 of record NC_135804.1, read on the forward strand.
GAGTCAAGCTTCTTGTATCTTAGGAGCTGCACTCATCCAGGCAAGTGGAGAACATTCTGATTTTGTGCTCTGTAGATAGTGAACAGGCTTTGGGAGTCAGGAGGTGAGTAACTTGCTGCAGCATTTCTAGCCTCTGATTTGCTCTTGTAGCCACGGTATTTATAAAGCTGGTTCAGTTCATTTTCTGGTCAACAATAATAACCCTATTGATCGTGGGGATTCAGGAATGGGAAAGCCACTGAATATGAAGGGGAGGTATTTAGATTCTCAAGGTGGCCATTGCCTAGCAGTTGATAGTGTAAATGTTATTTAATAGCCCGTGTCTGAGTATTGTCCGCATTACCTGAGGAGCTGTGAATCATAGTGAACACTATAATCCTCAACAAACATCTCTACTTCTAACCTCCTGGATGGAAGAGTGATCATTGATGAAACAACTGAAGATGGATGGGCCTATGATATTAATCTGAAAGTCCTAGGGCTGAGATGATTGACCTCTAATCACCCCAATCATCATCTGTTAACTCGACTCGAGCAGTGGAAAGCTTTCTGCTTATTCCCATTGACTTCAATTTTGCTGAGGCTCCTCGATTGCAAATACTGCCTTGATGCCACGGGCGGACACATTTCCCCACCTCTGGTGATTAGTTGATTGTGGCAATAAACATAGACTCTTTAGTGCAGAAGGATGCCATTCGGCCCATCAAGTCTGCATTGACCCACCTTTTTAAAAAAATCTTGCCCAAGGCCTATCTTTGTAACCCCACATTACCCCGCTAATCCCCCTAACCTACACACTAAAAAACAATTTGGCATGGCCAGTACACCTAACCTGCACATCTTTGACTGACCCGTGGTAGGGAATTGGAGCACCCGGAGGCAATCCATGCAGACACAGAACATGCAAACTCCACACAGTCAATCACCCGAGGCCAGAATTAAACCCAGGTTCCTGGCGCTGTGAGGCAGCAGTGCTAACCACTGTGATTATGGGCAAAGTGGAGAATGTGGGCAAAGGTTGGGCTTTGCTGGGGAGGCAGGTGGGGGCTGAGGTGTCTCCTGATTCGCCTGGCCCACAAACATTGCTTTACAATGCACGCTGTTGGGTCTATTTGCCCTGTCTCCAGTTAGCTGCTGGGTTTCTTCTAGCTGCACTGTGAAGCCTGATTTCAGTTTTAAAATGGGAGTGTCCCTGCTTCCTGAGAGTGAGACACAGGCACGTGTTTCAATGCACCATTGTAAAGATGACAGCAGGTTGGGGGACACATTGAAAAATGTTTAAAACATAACCACAATCAGAACACGGGCTTTATGTCAATGAAGATTTGAGCTTCACACACACACACTCAAGCTATCTCCAGTATCCACAATCTGATATTAGGGGAGGATTTGCAGGGAGAAATCTCAAACCAAATGTCACCTCAAGAACTTGGAGTCACTCGATTCATTAGAGTTGAATATCATCAGCTGTTGAGCTAAATATTTGTTCTGAAGTTTTTAAATATCCAGTGTGACTGGAAAAGAACTGTCAAGTGAGTGCCCCAGTGTACTAACAGTGGAAAGAGCTCTAAAGGATTTAGAGACTCAAGACACCCACCCCCTCCCCCTCCCAACATCCCCATGTCGGTATCAACCCTGACATTTTTATATCACGGCTTCTTACAAAAATCGCCTTCGTGTGAATAGTTTGTGGTTATTCAACAGAATTGGAAGGAATGTGTGTCCTTTCTCTTGGAAAAGCTGTGGTAGCCAGCTTTTCGGGTTACATTAACGGCTAACCAGCGACGCAGCTATTTTTGGGGAGAAAGACTTTGAGGAGAGCCTTACATCACTTTCTTCACGATGTTGTCACACGAGAGCAAGGCAGTGATGTGGCATTCAGCCACGCACAGCGTGTGTCTGGCAGGCAAACAAGAAAAGGCTTTGCCAAGCACTTCTCAGTGACAATGATGCCCCTATAAAGTCGAGGATGGTGGTCTGCCACTGTGTATTGGACACAAACAAAGGAAGAATTTAATGCTTTGTAAGAAAATATTGGCAAGGCAGCAAGAGTGGCTGTTGCACGATGTGATTTACTAGGCAGCAATTGTTATAGTGCTGGATGGGACCATTTGATTGCATCTTGCAGAATTATAACAAAACACAGCCTATTGTACTTATTTTGAGGAATATGAGGCAGCAATGCAAAGGGGTATGGCACCCTGACAAAAATTGAAGAGCTTTTGTCACCGAACAGGGTCCAAAGAGGTTTTGTATCCTAGGGAGCCTGAATCAATGATATTTGTGGTGTGACTATATCTGCCCCAAGTGACCACTGCAATTTAATTTAAAAGAGCTCTTGTAAACATGCCCAATTAATTCTCACATCTGTTGGTGCTGTCCTGCGCCCAGGCTATTCTAACTCTTCTGGGGATTAACACAAACTGCATAAACCCTGGTTGTGGAACAGACACAAAGTATTGCCTAATGCCAGTAGCCGTGGTAGCCCCTCCAGGAACTGGTTGCCTGATGTTTGCTACAGGGAGACCCCAAGTGCAAGTTTTGCAAGCACAGCCAGTTGAGGTTACTGTCATATTCCATTAAAGCAATTCTCCAATAGGTGGGACCACTAGGGCTCTGGAATTTGTCCTGTTATTGCAGATCGGTCTTCATTACATCACAGTTGTGACTTGGTCACAAGCTTCCTTTTGATGGGCTAAGGTGCATTCTGTTTAGTGAGTTCAAAGCCGCATAACTAATCTCCAAGTGCTAAATGTTCAATATCGCCATATTCAGAACAAAATGATGGCACACTACCTACCAGTTTATTTGTTTATGCTTCACACTTGGTGGCACAGAGAGCAGTTCTTGAAATGGTGCTCCATGCTGCTGGAGGTTTAGTATCAGAGGCTGAGCCACTTACTAAGGCAGCGCTGTGATATTAGTGTGGTAATTATGAAGTGTTCACCCTCAGCCCTATCTGTGGGCCACTACTGTTCTGATCATCTGCTGAGGCTTTTGAGTTGTGAACATCAATAGGTGCACCTTCTATACATCATAGCAATATCAATGTGTAAAGATTATGGATGAAGATTTGGAGAAAGTGAGTACTTTCAAGTATCTGGGGTCGGTAGTGCCAGAAGTTGTGGAACAATGAAAATTAGCAATGGCACCAATCTGGTTGGAGTAATCAGTAGAATCACTGAAATTGAAAGGAAGATTCTCCAATACAGTTGTAACATTAGCCTTGTTGCATGGTGCAGAAACTTGGGCAAAATTAGAGGAACAACAACTGGGTAGTAATGAGAGATAGAATCATAGAATTCTCACAGTGCAGAAGTCGACCAATTGGCCCATTGAGCTTGCACCCAGGCAACATCCCCACTATCCTGCTAATTCCTCTGACAGTAAGGGTCAATTTAGTATGGCCAATCCACCCAACCTGCACATCTTTGGAGTGTGGGAGGAAACCCAGACAGGCACTGGGAGCAAGTGCCAGGGATCCTGCACAGAGGCAGCAGTGCTAACTGCTGTGCCACCATGCCAGTGCCATGAATGCTGTGATGTGTGGAGTGACGAGTAAGGGCAGTATCAGGAACAGATGCATCAGAGAGTCGGTGAAGATTGTGGGAGCATCAAAGAACGTAGCCGAGAAGAGATTGAAATGGTTATGGATATCTGTCAGAGGGGGAATTGTGGTGAAGGGAGTTTTGGAGAGGGAGCAGAGGAGGGCCAAAAACCATATGGAAAGATGTGGGGGTGAAAGATATAAATGCAGTGGGATTGGAAGAGGAACGGGTGACCTGGGTGGGTGGATGGAGAAGACTGGATCCACTTGGCGCTGCCACAATGCTAGTTGAAGTGGGAGCAGCTGAAAGAAGACAGAGACCTACCCTTCTATGATGGAGTTAAAATATGGTGAAAAATTTCTGTCTGCAAAACTGGCACTGAAAGGGTTAACATTTCTGTTCCATGATTCTGTATCGGATGTTTAATTTGATACAAGCAGTGTTGATCCTGATTGCCCACCATAGTAATGCATCCTGAGTGACAGTGTAATGGATCAAGGAGCAGAAAGTGGATATTTCGCACATTTTTATCATGACTGTTACTTTTTTCCGGTTCTCACTCTGCCGTTGTCATCAGTTAGGTTAAAAGCCATTTAACTCTCTTTTCGCCGTTCGTTTACAAATGATGCAGATGTTTGCAAGCTCCAGTTTTGTACTGCTGCTTGCATTTGTGTCTCTGTATGTTTATTTCTTCCTCTGGCCTAAGCAATAATCTAATGCAGTGGTTAATGAGAAGGGCTATGAAATTGGATGCTACTGTTAGCTTGTAAAGGAATACGCCGGACTTTATGTACTACCAGTGACATATGGCCGGCTCCTCTTACAAATTTGAATAAACAAAGAATCTATTCAAAGTGGATGTGCATGAGCCCAAACAAGCTCTCGCATTCCAAAGTGTTTGTTGATTGGTTATTTTCTGCTGTTTTACAATAACGTCATTCTGGCTCATGACCCAACACAGCTTATAATTTGCTTCGACTTTCATTAACTCTCTCCTGCCCAAAGCTTCTGCAGCAAGAAGACGGCAATGTTTCTGCGTCTGCCACCTTTTTTTTTGTGGCAGAGTCTACTGTGATCATTGCCAGCTGACTGAAAAACGCGAGGTCAGTTTGCATTTGAAATACTGAGAGATTTAATAGTGATGTACACAGTTCTGCCTTATACACTTAAAAGCATGTGCTAAAATTCATGCTCCCAAGAATTTCCAGGTGCATTGGTATTTCTGGACTGTTTACATGTAAAGGTTGTTCTGTGGTGACTCCTGGCGGGGCCACTAATTGCAGACAACCCTGTTTTCCATTATCAGCCAGAACACCTTCACAACAGCATGTGAAGCTTCAGGCTACATACATCATTGCATCTTAGAATCCCTAGAATGCAGAAGGAGGCCATTCGGTCTATCAAGTCTGCACCAACTCTCCCAAAGAGCATCTTACCCAGGCTCTATCCCCATCACCATGTACCCCGCTAATCCACCTAACTTGCACGTCTTCAGACATTGGCCATGCTAAGTTGCCTCTTAATCAATCTAACCTGTGCATCTTTGTACTGTGGGAGGAAACCTGGAGCACCCAGAGGCAACCAACGCAGAGAATTGAACCCGGATCCCTGGTGCTGTGAGGCAGCTAACCACTGTGCCACCATGTTGCCCCAATTGTATGTTTCTCCGTAACAGGCCAGTGACTACCAAACAGCTTCACTGGCCTGAATGGTCAGGTTCAATGTCCCAACTTGTTGATGGACAATGTAGATGTGGCTTCTTCCCTGGTCACAGATGCAGGTCCTTTTCTGTTGCTGTCATGGGTGTAGTGTGCCTTCAGAAGCCATTTCTTACAATTAGTATGCAGCACCTTATTTCCATTGCCAGCAAATTCTTGCTGGTAAGAAGTTCATTGGAAAGAAAGTAAATAAGTATTAGCAATACACAGTGAGCTCCCATTCCCCAGTCTCTTTCTCTACCCCTGGGTTGATTGCAGAACGTGTTTGAGCAGCAGCTGGTGATCCACTCATTGGAGAGGGCTGAGAAATGAGTTTGTTTAAAGTTCACGCAGTTTAACCTTGCTCTGTCTCTAGAGGTCAGGCTCACAGTTAGTAATTAATTGCAGTATCTCGTGTGTCTGATGTTCATGTGGGCACACTGCGGCAGGAACTTTCTATCGCTGATTCCCTGGACTGCTGGACGCAACACTCGGGTAGGAGCAGACCATTCTGGTTGACTCCATCATTCCAGGTGGATCGGGAACTCTGATTATCATGGCGGTGTGGTGAACCATCGTTGGTTCACCACTGGGGTTGTTATTGTGTTACTGTTGGGCTAGGGTGTTGTTGTTATGGGGGTTGTACTAGGTTGTTGGGATAGGGTGTTTACCTGTCCTAAGTGTTATCATGGCACACTCCAGTGGGGTCCCGCCTCCGGTGGCAGGGTATAAGACCCCCTGCTCCGGCAGGACCCCTTCAGTCTGAACGGGTGAATTTGTGTTAGTAGTTTCATTGTTAATGTATTAAAGCCTTCAGTACTAAAGCCTTGTTTCCGGGTGCTCATTGAGGTGCATCAATTTAATACATTAACTGAGAATATGGAGCAGATCCTAAAACCGGATCGTCTGACACTGGACCCACGTGCGGTCGGTGCAGCTAACACGTTCGAACATTGGTGGAAGTGCTTCGAGGACTACCTGGCAGCCTCGGTAGCTATCACTACGGACAGTGATAGACTCCAGGTCCTCCACGCAAGGGTAAGCGACACGATTTACCTAGCCATTCGTGCAGCTTCCACTTACCAGGGTGCCGTCGAGCTCCTAAAGAATAGGTACATTACGCCACCCAACGAGATTCACGCTCGTTATCTCCTCGCTACACGACGTCGGCAGTCGGGCAAGACCATAGAAGACTACGCCAATGAACTCCTGCAGCTTGCCAGGGCTTGTGACTGTAAGGACGTCTCCGCCGAGCAGTACATGCACGACCTCGCCCGAGACGCGTTCGTAGCAGGGGTAGGGTCCTCGTATATCAGACTTAAATTACTAGAAAAGGGGAAACTCAACTTGACCCAGGCAATGGGGATGGCCGTGAGGTTGGAGGCGGCGTCGAAGAGCTTGGCGCTGTACCCCGAGGACCACGTGCAGTCAACGTGGTTGGAGCAAGCTCTGCTCCCTCCTCGCCCCGCGAACCCGCGCTCCCAGATCGATTCGACGACGGCGGCAGCTCCAGGGGGCCAGCGATGCTATTTTTGCGGTGGGGCTAAGCATCCACGGCAGCAGTGTCCGGCAAGAACGGCAATCTGCAGCCAGTGCGGTAAAAAAGGCCACTACAGCAAAGTCTGCAGGTCCAAACCTAAAAACGGCAGTGCAGCTTGTAACCCTCCAGAACGGAGACCATCTCCTTCGGCGCTGCAGTACCCACGAGGTCCGACCACGTGCGACCTCAGGACGGCGCCATCGTGGCAAACAGAGGAGGAGGAAGACCACCAGGAGTCGCTGCGCTTGGCGCCCTCGCCCATGTGCGATTCATGGGGGCGGCCATCATGGTCCACGACGACTAGGAGCGACCAGCAGGGGTCCTCAGCATCCACATCGGCAGCATGCAGTGACGCCCAGGGGCCAACGGTGGCGTCGATCTCTCTGGATCAGACCAGGCATTTCAGACTGGAACATTCTATGATGGAGGTAAAGGTTAGTGGCAGAACTGTAAATTGTCTGTTTGACAGTGGGAGCACCGAAAGTTTCATACACCCTGAAACTGCTAAAAGGTGTGGACTCCGGGTTCTCCCTGCCAAGCAGACCATTTCTATGGCATCACAGTCCCGGTCTGTACCGATCCAAGGACGATGTATGGTAACTCTTGAGGTACAGGGCACAGTCTACGAGCAATACAGGCTCCTTGTGTTACCTCACCTTTGCGCGCCAATTCTCCTCGGACTAAATTTTATGGTCCACATGAAGAGTGTGATCCTACAGTACGGTGGGCCACTCCCTTCACTGGCCGTAGGGAACCAGCCGCAGCCTCCAAATTGCCCAAAACGCCCCGCGTGCAATCTATCCACCCTGAAGATCACGACACCATCCCTTTTTAAAAATCTGGTACCTGGCTGCAAGCCCATCGCTACTAAAAGTAGGCGTTACAGCGCTGAGGACCGGATCTTTATTAGATCTGAGGTTCAGCGGCTCCTCAAGGAAGGGATCATACAGGCCAGTGCTAGTCCGTGGAGAGCGCAGGTCGTGGTAGTCAAAAGCGGGAACAAACCTCGGATGGTCATCGACTATAGTCAGACCATTAATAGATACACGCAGCTGGATGCGTATCCTCTCCCGCGCATTTCTGATATGGTCAATCAGATTGCGCAGTACCGAGTGTTTTCTACCATAGACCTTAAGTCCGCCTACCATCAACTCCCCATCCGCCCAGAGGACCGACAATATACGGCCTTTGAGGCGGATGGTCGTCTATACCAATTCCTCAGGGTTCCATTTGGTGTCACCAATGGGGTCTCGGTCTTCCAGCGTGCTATGGACCGAATGGTGGACCAGAACGGGTTGCGGGCTACCTTCCCGTACCTGGATAACGTCACCATCTGCGGCCATGACCAGCAGGACCATGACACGAATCTCCAACACTTTCTGCGCACTGCATCTCGCCTGAATCTGACCTATAACAGGGAGAAGTGCGTATTCCGTACGCGTAAGTTAGCCATCCTCGGATACGTGGTGGAAAACGGGGTCATTGGCCCTGATCCAGACCGTATGCGACCACTCACTGAACTTCCCTTGCCCGCTAGCACGAAAGCACTCAGGAGATGCCTCGGGTTCTTTTCGTACTATGCACAGTGGGTCCCCAACTATGCGGACAAAGCTCGTCCGCTCATTAAGTCCACGACCTTCCCACTTACGCCGGAGGCCCAATTGGCCTTCAAGGTTTTGAAAAGCGACATTTCGAAAGCCACGATGCACGCGGTGGATGAATCCATCCCCTTCCAGGTGGAGAGTGATGCATCTGATTTTGCCCTAGCCGCCACACTAAACCAGGCAGGCAGGCCCGTCGCGTTTTTTTCCCGCACCCTTCAAGGCCCCGAAATTCGGCACTCAGCGGTGGAGAAGGAGGCTCAGGCCATTGTGGAGGCAGTCAGACACTGGCGCCATTACCTGGCAGGTAAGCGGTTCACCCTGATCACGGATCAACGATCCGTGGCGTTTATGTTTAGTAACACGCAGAGGGGCAAGATCAAGAACGATAAGATCTTGCGGTGGAGAATTGAGCTCTCCACCTATAATTACGATATTATGTATCGTCCAGGGAAGCTCAATGAGCCCTCGGATGCCCTCTCGCGCGGAACATGCGCCATCATGCAGGAGGACCGCTTGAAGGCTCTCCACAATGATCTGTGTCATCCTGGAGTCACCAGACTCTACCACTTCATAAAAGCCCGCAACCTACCCTACTCGGTGGAGGAGGTCAGGTCAGTTACTAGAAGTTGTCGGATTTGCGCAGAATGCAAACCACACTTTTATCGACCAGACCGGGCACATTTGGTCAAGGCCACTCGCCCTTTTGAGAGGCTGAGTGTAGATTTTAAGGGCCCCCTTCCCTCAACGGATCGGAATGTCTATTTTCTTAACATAATAGACGAATTTTCCCGGTTTCCGTTTGTTTTCCCCTGTGCGGACACGTCGACTGCCACCGTCATCAAGGCATTCAGTGAGCTTTTTACCCTGTTCGGGTACCCCTGCTATATTCATAGCGACAGGGGCTCGTCGTTCATGAGCAACGACTTGAGGCAATTCCTGCTCTCATTCGGGATTGCCTCTAGTAGAACCACGAGCTACAACCCTAGGGGTAACGGACAGGTGGAAAGGGAGAATGCTACAGTCTGGAAGGCTGTCCTACTGGCACTGAAATCCAAGGGCCTTCCAGTCTCCCGGTGGCAGGAGGTCCTTCCAAATGCGCTCCATTCTATCCGCTCCCTCCTGTGTACGGCAACCAATGCTACTCCCCACTAGAGGATGTTCTCATTCCCTCGGAAGTCGTCCTCGGGGACCTCATTGCCAGCCTGGTTGACGTACCCAGGACCCGTCCTTCTGCGGCGCCATGTGAGGGCTCGCAAGTCCGACCCCTTGGTCGAACCGGTCCAACTCCTCCACGCCAACCCTCAGTATGCCTATGTGGCATATCCTGACGGGCGAGAGGACACTGCCTCCATTAGAGACCTGGCGCCCGCAGGGGACGTAGCAACTCCTGTCGCTCCTATTCCCCCAGTCACAGATCCACTACTCCTCATTACTTCCCCAGACGTGGCGCGGTCAGCACCGGGACCAGTGCATAACACTTTTACTCCCATGTACAGCTTGCCTGAGACTCGGAGATCGGCGCCACCATCATCACCACCACCACCACCACCAAACGTTCCAGGATCCCCTGCACCATCGCCTCATCAGGGCCGGCCGGCCCGGGAGTCTTTGAGGGGACAGCCAGATGTTGCTTTGAGAGAGCCACCACAAGCACCTGCTCCGGTTTCGCAACCGGTGTTGAGAAGATCGCAGCGTCGGTGTGGTCCTCCAGACCGTCTGGACTTGTGAATCCTGTTATTTTTTTTTGTCATTGTCTGTTTTCATCCACCCCGCCACCTTTGGTTCCTAAAGGAGGGGTGAATGTGGTGAACCATCGTTGGTTCACCACTGGGGTTGTTATTGTGTTACTGTTGGGCTAGGGTGTTGTTGTTATGGGGGTTGTACTAGGTTGTTGGGATAGGGTGTTTACCTGTCCTAAGTGTTATCATGGCACACTCCAGTGGGGTCCCGCCTCCGGTGGCAGGGTATAAGACCCCCTGCTCCGGCAGGACCCCTTCAGTCTGAACGGGTGAATTTGTGTTAGTAGTTTCATTGTTAATGTATTAAAGCCTTCAGTACTAAAGCCTTGTTTCCGGGTGCTCATTGAGGTGCATCAGGCGGCTAAATAAGTATAGTGAGATGATATTCAGAGGAAAAAGGACTTGTGAAGGATCAGAGAATAGATGAGTCATTTGAACCTCCATTAATCCTGAATCTGCTTTGTTAACTGGAGTTATTTTCAGATTGAGTTTTCTTACTTCATACAGGATTGGGCCCAGATATCCCAAACTGTATCCTGGAAAACATCTGTCAAACTAAGAACAACTCCAAATGAATGTCCCTTTTTCATTTTCAAATGCACAGCTTATGTTTGTTCTAATTCTGCACAGAACTTGAGTGACTATTTATAAGTCACATCTGAGATATCTTTTATGGACATAAATAGAAGATTTCAGTCTCTGATCAGAATAATGGGCCAATATGAATGTCCTGATCTCTTGGAAGTTGGCAGAGAAAACCAAACGTTTTATCCCACTAATCTGATCTGGATTCAACCCAGTTCCCCAGAGGTGAATAAACCATATTCAATACCTCCCTGAGTTGCACTGGGCTCGCTATACTGCAACACCCCTAATTAACAGCAAAGGTCCATCAGAGACCCTCTTGTAAAGAAACCCTTTGATTCGGAACTGTATCCACTCACTTCAGAAAAATCCATGCACTCTGTCAGCCGTGCAAACTCCCAAACGGTTTCATTATGTATTTCAAAGTTTCTCTTTTATTTTTAGTGGAGAGGAATTCTGGTTCGATAAATGAAACCGGTTCCAAAAGCAAGCTGCTCAAATGACTGTGTTTCATGCAAAGCTAGAAATGAGATTTTTAGTTGAATAAGGACTTGCCTGGAGGAGCACAAGGCTGGCTTCACAGAATGGTTATGACCGATGTCTGTCTGCATTATGGCATAGTGTCATTCCCCTGCCTCTTCTCCTGCACTCATGCATATTGTTTTTATTCAAATCATCATCGAATGCCTTGATTGAACCTGCCTCCACCACACTTCCAGGCAGTGCACTGCAGACCCAAACCACTCGCAGCACATTTGGTTGCTTTTGCAAATCACCTTAAATCTATGCCCTCTAGTTCTTGAAGCTTTTATGAGGGTAAAGAGTTTAGAGTAGATGACTGCCTCTACTCCTCCCTATTTTCTGCCTGTTCCAAGGTCAAATCCAACTTCTTTCCCATATCTCTTGCTAGTCCCACTGGAAAAGGGATGAATGTGCCTTCAGTGTTTCCAAGCCTCTGGAGGGTGGGGTTGGAGGAGAAATGGCATTATTGTACATAGCCACTGAAGTTAGGACAAACATGACTGTAAAGCAAAGGAAAAGTTCCAAGTTTAAGCTCTAGTCTTTGCTGAGTCAGTTCTTAATTAAGACAAAATGGAGACATCATATCCAACTTCAGTATCACAGATTTATTTGGTAACTTTTGATGGAAAGTGGTAATCAGATGCGGAGAGGATTAACTTTGACTATAATGCACTTCAATTGAATGTTTAGAGCCAAACTCATGCTAGTTAATGGTGATTTAAACCATGCAAGCAGGCAGCCAATGCCAATGGAAATGAACACCAATGGAAGACACTATAATCAGGAAATAAATAACTCCAAGATAACCTAGTTAACAACCATTCTGGTTGTCCAGGATTTAGGTACAACTACACAACAAAGCATGTGCAAGTCTGTTGGGATATGATATGGGCATTTATGAAACTTGACTAATGTAGAGGGGCTGGGTGGCTGTAGGATTTGCTGCAACTTTTTGGATGAATTGGTTCTTGTAACTCAAGTCCACAGTTGCCAATGTCCCGGAGAACAGCCAAGATGTACTTTGAGAGTCATTTCCTTGGTTTCCATCCAGCTTGGCATTCCATCGGAGAAGTCTGGTTTACTTTTCCTGTAGCCCTAAACAAAATATTAATTGTGTGCCTAGGCCCTGTTTAATCCTCAGCCTCACAGGCATCCTGTAGTTCTCACTTCAGTTTTCATAACTGACAGTTTAAAAAGCAGGCATTGTGCCTTAAACGTTTCACTGAGGAGTCATAGACCTGGATTTTCATTCTCAAGGTGGGTGTTCAGACTCATGATCCCTAGGCTCACTGCAGACAGAGAGAGAGAGAGAGTGAGAAAATGCCCTCAATAATGGTACTTTGGGCGTGTGGGGTGCATGCATGCATGCTAGAGTTGAGCCTGCCATCCCAGAGATGGTGTGAAGGCACCACAGGGGCTACCAAGTGCTGGGGTGGGCTTGTTTGGAAAGGATAGTCCCAGTGCTCTGGGACTAATCATGTACCAGTTGTGTGGCTGAATAATGGGCCCTCTGAACCTCACCCCTCAACCCCTCCTCACAACCCGCCCCATCCATCCCAATCTGTGCCCTTCTACCTACCCCAAATGGTTCCTCATATCCTCCCCATGGCCTCATTCTTACATCCTCCATGCCAACTTGGCCAGCATCCAAGATGGGCAGATTTCAGTAACCATGCTGAGATGAAAGAAAATAAAGCTCCATCTATTGCAGACTTCACTTTATTTTTAAAAAAATTCTCATTTGAAAAGCCTATTCGGTGCAGTTAAATCCCTTTCTGAAACATTTGTATTCCTAACCCTGCATCAAAGACAGCTAATCCCTTGGAGCTGTCAATTGTTATGATCTGACAGATGGTAAATTAAAGTTTATTCATTATTGTCACAAATAGGCTTACATTAACACTGCAATGAAGTTACTGTGAAATTCCCCAGTTACCACACTCTGGCGCCTGCTTGGGTACATTGAAGGAGAATTTAGCATGGCCAGTGCATCTAATCAGCACGTCTTTCAGACTATGGGAGGAAATGTCTGCCATGGAGTTAACCGGTTTCCTCTGGGTGCTCGGGTTTCCTCCCACAGTCCAAAAGACATGCTGGTTAGGTGTGCTAAATTCTCCCTCCTGTGTACCTGAACAGGCGCTAGAATGTGGCAGCTAGGGGATTTTCACACTAACTTTATCTATCCATGTTGGCTCCTGTGGATCAGTCAAGCCTATCCCATTCCCTGATGAGTCCCTATAGCCTTGCAACTTTATTTCTTTCAAGCATCCATCCACTTTTTCCTTTTGGAAGTGTTGATTGAATACTTCTGCTCCGTCCATGGGCAGCGGGCACCAATTCATTACAAATCCCTTATTTTTTTTAAAAACAATTCTTCCTCACAGCTCCTCTTGAACTTCCTTCCCAGAATCTTTAAATCTGTGTGCCCTAGTCATCAGCTAATGGGAGAATGTTTCCTCCTCTACCTTCTTCTAACTTCTGCTCTAGTTGATGTAAGGAACAGATAACAAAAGCCATATGAATGGCTAGTGTTTATTCTTCAGAATGATTTTAGCTACACTTATTTATCCCTTGATAGTCATGGTAATCCTATTTTAAATAAATGCATTGAAAACATTTTTTTCAGATATTGAAAGGAACAGAAAATGTTGCCACAATATAATGAAGAACAATTTGATGTATCAGTAAATTGCAACATTTTCTTGGATGGTTGAGGGAAATATACTGTGGTCCTAAAATCCCTAGGGTCCAAACGTTTGAAAAACTTGATAGAAACATTAAAACTAGAAGCAGAAGTAGGCTCTTCGTGCCTGCTCCGCCATCATTACAATCGTGACTGATCATCAAATTCAAAATCCTGATTTACCCCCCCCCCTAAATCTAATTTCTTCTTGAAATCACAACATTTTGGCCCTTATCCTCAAACTATGACCCCTACTTCTGGACTCCCCCACCATCGGGAACATTCTTTCTGAATCTACCCTAGCTAACCCCATTAGAATTTTAAGTTTCTATGAAATCCCCTCTCACTCTTCTAAACTCCAGTTAATATAATCCTAACCGACTTAGTCTCCCCTCATAAAACAGACCTGCCATTTCCAGGAATCAGCCTGGTAAACCTTCGCTGTACTCCCTCTATAGCAAGGGCATCAAAACTGCACATTGATTTCTATTCAGGAAGTCTTGTGAGAATTTGGGGAGAAACCCAACTATATTCCATTTGCATTGACCCTTTTCACTCCCATTCATTGTGAAGGGAGTTCTAGGTCAATGTCAAGGAGATATTTCTGGGGAATTCTGCCTTTGGTAGGACTCAGCAGAATGGACATCAACTGAAATTGGCATGAGTCCCATGAAAACCTTAAGCAGGCACAGACCTTTACTCGAGCAAGATAATTGACTCTGGAGGGATAATGCCATCGGCTCCCAATGGATCCAATTTTTTTTTAAAAGACCACTTTTTTAATCATTCTTGGGATTGAGGCATTGCTAACAAGATCCATTTATTTTTCATCCCCCAAGTGGACTTGAGAAAGTGATGGTGTGCTTTCTGTAACCACTGCATTCGATGTTATGAAGTGCTGTTCAGGAGGGAGCTTCAGGAATTTGTTCTAGCAACAACGAGGAAGCAATGATCTATTTCCAGGAATGAAAGGGTTGATGTATGAGGAGAGATTGAACAGTTTGGGCTTATACTCACGAGTTTGGAAGGATGAAAGGGGATCTGGTCAAGGTGTATAAAATTTTAAAAGGGATTGATAAAGTAAATGTAGACCAAATGTTTCTTCTCGGGTATAAGTTGAGAGGCAGTAGATTTACAACTTGAGATGAGGAGGAAGTACTTCTCGCAGAAGGTGGTGAATTTGTGTAACTTGCTGCCCCATAGCGCAATGAATTGGTTTCAAGAAAGAGATATTTTAATTTTAAAAAGGATGTGGGGAGGTGGATTTGAGACCAGGGAAAGTTCAGCCATGAATTGATCGAATAGCTCGAAGGGCTGAATTTGCCTACTTCTGCTCCTAATTCCTGTTTCCAAGTCAGGACAGTAAGTGTCTTGGAAGAGATCCTGAAAGTGGTGGTGTTCCCATGTATCTGCATTCCTTGCCCTTCTACATTGTGGAGGATGTAGGTTTGGAAAATGCTGCCAAAGAAGCTTTGGCCAACTGCTGCAGCACAACTTGTAGCTGCTACACTGTTAATGCATGGAGGGAGTGGATAATTAAGCTGGTGGGTTGGCTACTTTTCAAGGGAGCTGCTTTATCCTGGATGGTGTCAAGCTTCAAGTGTTTTTGGGGCAGCACTCACCCAGATAAGCGAGAAGTATTGCGAAGTGATGCATTTTGGTGGGAATAATGTAGGGAGGAGCTACACGATAAATGGAAGAACCATAAAGGGTGTAGAGACGCAGAGGGACCTGGGTGTGCAAGTCCACAGATCTTTGAAGGTGACGTCACAGGTGGAGAAGGTGGTGAAGAAGGCATATGGCATGCTTGCCTTTATAGGACGGGGCATAGAGTATAAAAGTTGGGGTCTGATGTTGCAGATGTATAGAACGTTGGTTCGGCCGCATTTGGAATACTGCGTCCAGTTCTGGTCGCCACACTACCAGAAGGACGTGGAGGCTTTGGAGAGAGTACAGAGGAGGTTTACCAGGATGTTGCCTGGTATGGAGGGGCTTGGTTATGAGGAGAGATTGGGGAAACTGGGGTTGTTCTCCTTGGAAAGACGGAGGATGAGGGGAGACTTAATAGAGGTGTATAAAATTATGAAAGGCATAGATAGGGTGAACGGTGGGAAGCTTTTCCCCGGGTCGGTGGTGACGTTCACGAGGGGTCATAGGTTCAAGGTGAAGGGGGGGAGGTTTAACACAGATATCAGAAGGACATATTTTACACAGAGGGTCGTGGGGGCCTGGAATGTGTTGCCGGGCAAGGTGGTGGAGGCGGACACACTGGGAACGTTTAAGACTTATCGAGACAGCTATATGAACGGAGTGGGAATGGAGGGATACAAAAGAGTGGTCTAGTTTGGACCAGGGAGCGGCGCGGGCTAATTGTTCTTTGTTTCTCGTTTCAAGGCTTCATTCTATGATCATCTTGCTGGTGCCAGTACAGAGCGAGACTGCGGATAGTTGGGAACCTGTCTCGGGGGCAGGGAATTCAGATGGTGTTCGTAAAGCAGAAGTGGAAATGAATAGGGTTGGGAAGCATTTTCTGATCAGGGCCAGTGTGATCCCCTGGACTCGTTTCGATCGCCTCAGGGGGTCGGAGAGGAATTTCCCAGATTTACTTTTCCCCATATTGGCCCTGGGGTTTTCACTCTGGGTTTTCGCCTCTCCCTGGAGATCACATGGTCTGGAATGGGGGGGGTGGGGGTGAGTTAATAGGTTGTGATGAACAAAGCATCGTAGCTGTGAGGGACAGCTCGGTGGATAGGATATTAGGATGTAGATAGGCTGGAAAATTGGGCGGGGATCCTGGATTCAGGATTCAATCCTGGACCGGGGAGCGGCGCGGGCTTGGAGGGCCGAAGGGCCTGTTCCTGTGCTGTATTGTTCTTTGTTCTTTGTTCTATTCCATCACACTCCTGACTTGGAACATGTTGGGTAGTGGAATGGTTTTGGGGAATCGGGAGGATGAGCCCCAGATTTGTAGCCTGATATTCTGCACTAGTACCACAGCATTTATATAGCTGGCCTATTAGAATTTCCATAGATGACCCCACTGGGAATTTGATCATGGAATACTTGGTGAGGGTGCTCCTAATGAATGTAAGGTGGTTACATTTTGCCAAGACATGTTGAACGGCAGTCACTGCATTCAGTTGTAGAACAGCACCAGGTTAATGAGGGGTCGGTTGAGAGCCGCTTGATCTGAAGCACAAGCATTTGCCTCGTGTGCCCTGGGTGCCAGTGAGTGGAACTATGCTCCAATAGAATGTGAAGCATTGACTTTAATTTTCAGGCTAAGAAGATTTCACAAATACTATATTAGTTTGTTTATTAGTGTCACAAATAGGCTTGCATTAACATTGCAATGAAATTACTGTGAAAATCCCCTAGTCGCCACATTCTGGCACCTGTTCGGGTACACAGAGAATTTAGCACGGCCAATGCACCTAACCAGCACGTCTTTCAGACTGTGGGAGGAAACTGGAGCTCCCAGAGGAAACCTACGCAGGCACGGGGTGAATGTGCACACTCCACACAGACTGTGACCCAAGCAGGAAATCTAACCTGGGTCCCTGGCGCTGTGAGGCAGCAGCGCTAACCACTGTGTTGCTGAGGTAGATTCAGCAGTTCTGCAATGGAAAAATAAGTGGTCCCTTGCCTTTTCCCATGCAGACTGATAATTCTGCGTGGCTTCCTTTCTATGCTCACATCCAGGATAAAATGACTTAAAAGGGCCATTTTGCTACCTTTGACTGCTATTACAGTCAATGTGGGCTGCAGTGGTTCAAGGCTGCACACCACCTACTCCTCAGGGGCAATAGGGAGGGCAAAAAAAAACAGGCTTGTGTGTATCTTCTAAACTTTTATTTCTGCTGCTACTGTTAAAGAATTAGATCATGATGTTGTCAGCTAGTAATGCCCAATATTGCAGCCACATGTGGCTGATCTGGAAATTCCAATGTAGCTAATTGCATTTTTGAGTAGTAAATAAGAAATTAGTAATAGATACCATCATTGGGGAGCATTTGAACTTAATACTCATTCCCCCGGTGCATGCAGCTGTACTGTAACATTCCTGTACATTTGTTGGTGAAGCAATGAGGAAGGAGCTTTGTGTAGTTGCCTTTTTGATGTTTGTTTGCTTTATTTTCTTAGTTACTGCCTATTGGCTATCTACTCAGCTGGTTTGTAACATGAGTGAGAACAACAGATATCAGCACCATGGCAACACGGGCATAGCTGTAAGGAGATCAGAGCTGGCATCGTGGCCAGCCTAACCCACTTCAGTCCACCAGAAGAAAGTGACCAGTAATGAGTGGCTCCACCAGAGTACATTGTGACAAAGGGCAAAAAAATGAGAGGTGGCCTTGTCTCACTGAGCATTCATGTTCTTGTTCTCGGTAGTTAATTGAAGTCAAAATGCCCCTTGCAGCTGTGCAATATTAAGTTAGAAGCTGTGCTGAGATGCACCGTGTCTGAGAAATTCATATCAGAATTCCAACTCTTTTTTTTTTTGTTCCTGGGATGTTTTGTAATTTCCCTCAAAGATGTTTGAACTGTCTCCTTGAACCATCAGCATGCATTTGCTGTAGGGCCAGTTCTGTCAGGATGGCATGTGGTTTGGAGGGGAACCTATAGATTGTGGTGTTCCCATGCGCCTGTTTATCCCTTGTCTTTCTGTCATGGATTTGGGAGCTGATGTTAAAGGAAGCTTGGTGGATTGGCGCAGTTCATCTGGTATATACACTGCTGCTCTGTGCTGATGGTGAAGGGGTGAATATTGAAGGTGGTAGATGAGGTGCCAAGCAAACTGCTTCATCTTGGATGATGTCGAGCCCCTTGAGTATTGTTGTGGATTGTTTTTGTGTTTTTTTTTTCTTCATGGGATGTGCATTGCTGGCATGGCCAAATTGATTGCCCTTGAACTAAATGGCATGCTGGGCTATTTCAGAGTCAACCGTGTCACATGCAAGTCAGACAAGGTAAGGATGGCAGACCAACTTCCCTGGCATTATTGAACCAGATGGATTTGAGACTTTTTTTTCCCAAATTTATTGAATTTAATTTTCATCTGCTATGATGGGATTTGAACCTGGATCTCTGAATTACTAGCCCAGTGACAATACCACTATGTCACTGCCTCACTTCCCCATCACTTGTCTAGTCAGATAGTGAATAGACTTTGGGGAGTTAATAGTAGATTTTATGCAGAATTCCCAGCCTCTGACCTGCTCTGATCTCGTAACCACAGTATCTATGTATCAACTGGCAGTAGGCGTAGGCCATCTGGTCCCTCGAGCCAGTTCCGCCATTCAATAAGATCATAGCTGATCTTTTTTGTGGACTTAGCTGCCCGCTCACCATAACCCTTAATTCCTTTACTTTTGGAAAATTCATCTATCCTTGCCTTAAAAACATTCAATGAGGTAGCTTGGATCTCATGGGATAAATGGCTAGATGGGTGGAGAACTGTCTTGGTCACCGAAGACAGAGGGTGGTAGTGGAAGGGTCTTTTTCTGGCTGGAGACCTGTGACTAGTGGTGTTCCGCAGGGCTCTGTATTGGGACCTCTGCTGTTTGTGATTTTCTATAAACGATCTGGAAGAAGGTCTAAATGGGGTGATCAATAAGTTTGCGGACAACACAAAATTGGCAGGACAAGTGAGGAGCATTGTCAGAAGCTACAGAAGGATATAGATAGGCTGGAAATTTGGGTAAAGAAATGGCAGATGGAGTTCAATCCTGATAAATGCGAAGTGATGCATTTTGGTAGAAATAATGTAGGGAGGAGCTATACGATAAATGGCAGAACCATAAAGGGTGTAGATACGCAGAGGGACCTGGGTGTGCAAGTCCACAGATCCTTGAAGGTGACGTCACAGGTGGAGAAGGTGGTGAAGAAGGCATATGGCATGCTTGCCTTTATAGGACAGGGCATAGAGTATAAAAGTTGGGGTCTGATGTTGCAGATGTATAGAACGTTGGTTCGGCCGCATTTGGAATACTGCGTCCAGTTCTGGTCGCCACACTACCAGAAGGATGTGGAGGCTGAGTAGAGAGGAGGTTTACCAGGATGTTGCCTGGTATGGAGGGGCTTAGTTATGAGGAGAGATTGGGTAAACTGGGGTTGTTCTCCCTGGAAAGACGGAGGATGAGGGGAGACTTAATAGAGGTGTATAAAATTATGAAAGGCATAGATAGGGTGAACGGTGGGAAGCTTTTCCCCAGGTCGGTGGTGATGTTCACGAGGGATCATAGGTTCAAGGTGAAGGGGGGGAGGTTTAACACAGATATCAGAAGGACATATTTTACAGAGGGTGGTGGGGGCCTGGAATGCGCTGCCAGGCAAGGTGGTGGAGGCGGACACACTGGGAACGTTTAAGACTTATCTAGATAGCCATATGCTCGGAGTGGGAATGGAGGGATTCAAAAGAATGGTCTAGTTTGGACCAGGGAGCGGCACAGGCTTGGAGGGCCAAAGGGCCTGTTCCTGTGCTGTATTGTTCTTTGTTCTTTGTTCATCTGCTTCACTAGGCAGAAAATTCCACAGATTCACAACTCTTTGGGTGAAGAAGTTCCTCCTCAACTCAGTCCTAAATCTGCTCTCCCTTATTTTGAGGCTATGCCTCCTAGTCCTTGTATCACCCGCCAGCACTCCCTGCTTCTAATCTATTCCCTTCATAATTCCACCCCCCCCCCCCCGCCAAAATCATCCTTGTAAATTCCAGTGAGTGTAGCCCCAGTCTACATGGTCTGTCCTCATAAGCCAACCCACTCAACTCCAGAATCCACCTAGTGAATCTCCTCTGCAGCCCCTCCAGTGGCACAATATCCTTTCTGAAGTAAGGAGACCAAAACTGTACACAGTACTCCAGGTGTGGCCTCAACAGCACCTTATACAGCTGCAACATAACCTCCCTGTTTTTAATCTCCATCCCTCTAGCAATGAAGGACAAAATTCCATTTGCCACCATAGAACACAGAACAGTACAGCACAGAACAGGCCCTTCGGCCCACGATGTTGTGCCGAGCTTTATCTGAAACCAAGATCGAGCTATCCCACTCCCTATCATCCTGGTGTGCTCCATGTGCCTATCCAATAACCACTTAAATGTTCCTAAAGTGTCTGACTCCACTATCACTGCAGGCAGTCCATTCCACACCCCAACCATTCTCTGCGTAAAGAACCTACCTCTGATATCCTTCCTATATATCTCCCACCATGAACCCTATAGTTATGCCCCCTTGTAATAGTTCCATCCACCCGAGGAAATAGTCTTTGAACGTTCACTCTATCCATCCCCTTCATCATTTTATAAACCTCTATTAAGTCTCCCCTCAGCCTCCTCCGCTCCAGAGAGAACAGCCCTCCCTCCCTCAACCTTTCCTCATAAGACCTTAATTACCTTCTGCACCCACAAGCCAACCTTTTACGATTCATGGCTGGCCCAGTTCAGTTTCTGGTCAATGGTAACTCCTAGGATATTGATGGTTGGGGACTTGGTTAGATTGTTTTTCTTGTTGGAGATGGCTATTGCCCGCATTTTGTGTGGTAAATGTTACTTATCACTAATCCTAAATGTTGAGCAGGAGGTAGTGGTTAGCACTGCTGCCTTGCAGCCAGGAACCCAGGTTTGATTCCAGGCTTTGGTGACTGTGCAAACTCCACACAGACATTCTCCCTGTGTCTGCGTGCGTTTCTTCTGGGTGCTCAGGTTTCCTCCCACAATCCAAAAATGTGAAGGTTAGGTGGATTGGTCATGCTAAATTGACCCTAGTGTCCCAAGATCTGAGGTTAGGGGGTAAATACAGAGATTGGGTTGGGGGTGGGCTTCGATAAGATGCCCCGTTGGCGAGTCAGTGCAGACTTGATGGGCTGAATTGCCGTCTTCTGCACTGTAGGGATTCTATGACACAGACTGATTTCAGTAGGGGCGGCACGGTGGTTAGCACTGCTGCCTCACTGTGCCAGGGACCCAGGTTAAATTCCGGCCTTGGGCCACTGTCTGCGTGGGTTTCCTCCGGGTGCTCCGGCTTCCTCCCCAGAGTTCAAAGATGTGTGGGTTAGATTGGCCATGCTAAATTGCCCCTCGTGTCTGGGGATTAGTAGGGTAAATACATGGGATTACGGGAATTAGGCCTGGGTGGGATTGTTGTCAGTGCAGTCTCGATGGGCCGAATGGCCTCCTTCTGCACTGTAGGGATTCAATGGATATACTAAGTATCTGAGGAGTCATGAGTAGCACTGACCCTTGTAGAAACAACAATGAACATCTCCCATTTCTGAACTTGTGTTGGAGGGAATTTATGAAGCATTTGAAGATGGTTGAGCCTAGGACCCTGCCCTGAGAACTCCATCAATGATGTCTGAGGCTAAAATAATTAGCCTCCAGCAACTCGAGCCTTTTTCGTTTTTGTCTTGGGTATGTCTTCAACCAGTGGACAGTTTTCTCCCTGACACCAATTTTGCTAAGGCTCTCACTTACTTGAATGCTACATTGATGTCAATAGCAGTCACTGTCACCTTGCCTTTGGAATTCAGTTCCTCGTCCATGTTTGGACCACAGCTATAATAGGATCTGGAAGTGAGTGACACTGTTGGAACCCAAATGAGTATCAGGACACCAATTATTGCTAAGTAAGTGTCACCTCCATCACTTTGTTTGAGAGTAGGCTGGGTGGTGATTGGATTTGTCTTGTCTTTCTGTATGACTAGGACATACTGGGCCAATTCTCCACATTGTCGGGTAGATGCCAGCTTTTGTAGGAGTGCAGCCAGTTCTGGAGCACAAGTCTTCAGTACTTTTGCCAGAATGCTGTATGGGGCCCTTGGCTTTTGCTGTCTCCAATGTCTTCAATCACAAGATTGGCATTTGAGATGGTGAGGACCTCAGGAGGAGGCCGAGATACATCATTCACTTGGCAGTTCTGGCTGAAGTTGGTTACAACTGCTCCAGCCTTGACATTTTGCGCCGATGTGCTGGGCTCCCTGTAATTGAGCGCTGGAATGTTTTTGTAGCCGCCTCATTCTTGTGTTTGATTATCCAATGCATTTCACAACTGGATGTGGCAGGATCACAGAGCTTTGACCTCGTTTGATTGTGGGATCGCTTGGCTCTGTCTATTGCATGCTGCTTCACCACTGAACATGCATGAGGTCCTTCACCAAGTTGCCATCACATCTATAGATATGCATGGTGCTGCTCCTGGCATGTCCTCATGCATTCCTCATTGAACTAGGGTTAATCCTCTGGTTTAAAATGGTAGAGTGAGTGGTATGCTGGACGATGAGGTTACATGTTGGGGTTGACTACTATTCTGCTGGATATACCCAATTTTGGGTTGGTAGATCTGTTCTGTTTAATATAATGGTAGTGACATGCAGCACATCTCCCAGGACTGTGCAGTAGCCACTCTATACTGTCATGCATCTGCACAGGTAGACTCGTGAGATTGACCCGTGTCATTACCCGATGTGAGAAGGGTCTGGCAGATGTGCCTAGCAGGCTTGATCAGTAATGGTGTTCCCAAGCCACTTCTGGTGATAGACTCCAAGGTCAGCCACTCAAGTGTACATTCTGTGCTACCCTCCAAAGCATCTGTTGAATATGGAGGAATACTGACTCATCAGCTGAGAGAGGGTGGCAATCAGCAGGAAATTTCCTTGTCTATGTTTGGTTTGATGCCATGGTTTATTTTTATTCATTTGTGGGACATGGGCATCACTGGCTGGCCAATATTTGTTGCCCTTGGAGGGTAGTTGAGAATCAACCACATTGCTGTGGCTCTGGAGTCACATGTAGGTAGTCCAGACCAGGTAAGGAGGGCAGATTTCCTACCCTCGAGGACATTAGTGAACTAGATGGATTCAATTGACAATTCCAGATAATTTATTTTATTGAATTGAAATTCCATCATCTGCCGTGATGGGATTCGAACCCGGGTCCCCAGAACATTAGAGTTTCTGGATTGATGGTCTAGCGATAATACCACTGGGCCTCCCTTAAATTCCCATGGTGGGAATGGTTGCACATCTGAAGTACATTTACCTGTATTGTATGTAAAATGTTTTCTATTAAAACTGGTAGCAGATGGCCATTGCAACATTTTAGCCACATCTCTGGATAGCCCTTGAGAACTGGAAGGGTTACCACATGGGTTACACCATGATGTCTGCTCAATACACGTCTTTTTGAGTTATTCCTTTAAACATTGTCAAATTATTTGGCAACAAATATAAACTATTTTTACTTGGTATTCCCAGGACCCACCATTATTTCAGTCAATTCCTTGTCTATTTGTTGGTTATCTATTAGAAAACTCTGCTGTACACCATAGCTCTCGTGCCTTGTTCTGATTTTTTTTTTAGATGGAATAAAACAAGTATTCAAGTAAAAAGCAACATCCCTTAAGAAATATAATTTAATGGTGTTTTAAAAATTCAATTGCCAAACTCAGCACCTAATTCCCCAAATCCTGTCCACCATCTACAAGGCACAAGTCAGGAGTGTGATGGAATACTCCTCATTTGCCTGGATGGGTGAGTTCCAACAACAGTCAAGAAGCTTAATACTATCCAGGACAAAGCAGCCTGCTTGATTTGGCACCACATCTACAAACATTCCATCTCTCCATCACCGATTTCACCAAAGATCCTTAGACAGCACCTTCCAAACCCACAGCCGCTTCCATCTAGAAGGACAAGGGCAGCAGATATTTGGGAACACTGCCATGTACAAGTGCCACTCACCGTCCTGACTTGGAAATACATCACTATTCCTTCACAGTTGCTGAGTCAAAATCCTGGAATTCCCTCCCTAACAGCATTGTGGGTCAACCCACAGCATGTGGACTGCAGCGATTCAAGAAGGTGGCTCACCACCACCTTCTCAAGGATAACTAGGGATGGGCAATAAATGCTGGCCAGCCAGCGACACCCATGAATGAATTTTTTTTTTTAAAAAGCTAAGAATCGTCCATTGAAAACAATGATTTATTGCCGTTTGGACTGCATATGAAGTGAAGCCTTTTGGGGGAGAGAGAGGATGGGGTTCCCTGGGTTGAATGCAAGGAAAATGCAGAGCCTTTCAAAGGGATGATGAAGAGGATCAAAGAGAAACCTAGAAAAAAGTACAGTGGCAGAGGTTAAACGTATAAAACTAAAAATTCGTTCAGAATGATGGCAGTAAGGGAGTAGTTAGGAAAGAGATGAAAGCTATAAGAGATCACAGCTGTAAAAGTTGGTTTAGTCCTGAGGGCCAGTACAAACCTGTAAATATGATCTCTCTAAGTATTCAAACTGAAAGATTTCAACAACGTGCCTCCCTCAATCAGAAACAACACGAGGAAACCTATTTTTACAGTGAGTTGTTATGATCTGGAATACACTGCCTGAAAGGACGATGGAAGCAAATTAAAGGATAACTTTTCAAGTTTAAAGTTTATTTATTAGTGCCACATGTAGACTTGTGTTAACACTGCAAAAGAGTTACTGTGAAAATCCCCTAGTCGCCACACTCCGGTGCCTGTTCAAGTACACTGAGGGAGAATTTAGCACACTCCATGCACCTAACCAGAACCAGTCTTAAGGACTGGGATGAAACTGGAGCACTCAGAGGAAACCCATGCAGACATGGGGAGAACATGCAAACTCCACATAGACAGTGACCTAAGCTGAGAATTGAACCCAGATCCCTGCTGCTGTGAGGCAGCAGTGCTAACCACTGTGCCACCATCTCGGGCATTGAGATTGGGCAAATACTTTTGAAACAAAAACAATTACAAGGCTGTGGGGCAAGAGCAGGGCAGTGGGATTAATTAGATAGTTCATTCAAAGAGCCGGCACCAGGCACAATGGACTGAATGGTCTCTTGAACTGTCACATTCTATGATCCTCTCATTCTAAATAGAGATACCATTTCGACCACTTTTGACTTCACTCAGGGCATGGAAGGCTAAAAGGCAAAATATTAGCAAAATTGATTGTAAGTGGTAAATGAAACAATTATCTGCACAGCAAAACACTAGTAAACATCAATCGACATGGATTGTAAAAGCAAAGATTCTTCCTGACCTCCATCTTTGACTTTGAGGAAGTGGCCCAAAGGAGATTGTGGGAAAACCTTATGATGTGCCCGACCTTGACTTCTAAAAGACTTTTGGTAAAGTGTCCCACGAAAGGTTCAACTCATTATAGGAATTCATGATAAACCTGGGAATTGAAACTAAATAAGCACACTGAATAATAATGAGGTGGAAATTTAACTGATTTTCTTTACCCCTTGGGGAATATATTGGAGAGCTCCTAGAACGCTTGGAACCAAATTACAGCAATCGCCTGCACAACCCTCAGGAAAGGGAAGAAATTGGTGATTTATGTTGTGAAAGGTCAAAAGAAAATGATTAAGGACATATTAAATTAAAGACAAATGTCAATGCAGGAAAATTGTGGCTATCTGATGGTGGGCGGCATCAGTTGTGTTGAGGTATCATTGATCTGAATTTGGTCCCAGCCATCCTTCCAGTCAGAGTGCAGGATTGCCTGAGATGCTGGAATATTAATAAGTAACAGCTGCTGAATACCTTTATCAATTCTGAGTGTGTTAGTCAAGGAGCCTTCATCAAAGCCCCCCAAAAATTGCTTCTCTGGCAATGTGTTTCATAGTCGAGGACTGCACACTGAAATCATTTGTGCAGAAATGCCCCTATGAATAAGGTTGAAATAGTTAGTATTTCCTTCAAAAAAAAGAGTAAAATGCTGTCTTTCAACTGAAGAGCGACCAGCACTTCACAATTATGCAAAATTCTAGCTAGACTACAGTGGAATTTATGTCTACATTTTATGATACTAGTTTTACTTTTCATTGTGTTTGAGGGGCATAGGAATGGTCCATACAGTGCTGGATTTGTGACCATTTCTTTCACAGGTATTAGTGCGCATGTATAGGGATTGCAACTATACTGTGATGGACATGTTCATTGTTCAGAGTTCTCGGTATTTAGTGAGCTCAAATGGGTGAACAGGATGATGCAGTTTGCTGACAATTTCACTGCCCCTCTTTGTCTGAGCTTCATGGAATTGAAGAGCTGGATTTTTCCTACGTCGCTTGCACCTGTAATTTGAACTCAGATAGAATTGTCAGGATGTTATTATTTATATCTAGCTGGGCCAGCCCTGAGGTTCAGAGGCACTTTTTTTTAAATAGCATGAGCATTTGATCTCCCTAAAAGCCAGACCTTTGGGAGCTGACATCCTGCGGGGAATTATGGACAGAACCTATTCCACAAGATGCCGAAAATTCATTAACTCTGAAAAATAAATTGATCAAAATCTCTTTGATTTAAATCACTTCTTCCATATTGACTCCTATAATTTTTGAGCAAAATTTGATACTAAACCAGCCCCAGGATAACAGCAGATGGTTTGTTCCCAGGCAGTGCAGCAGGAATGTTGAGTTGGCACAACAAGGCCCTGGGCTCATTTCTCTCTCCTGCATTTAGTGACTGTCAGTGCCTGTGTTCCAGTTCATGGGGAAGTCCAGTCCCTTAATTTGACGACAAACTGTTTGACTGAACACACAATTCAGTGTCTGGTTCTTTTTTCCTCTTTTTTGGAATGGGAGCAAGGGATGCCCCTAGGACAAATGAGCTCCAATTTCATTTTGTACAAATTTTATTGTTGGTGTTTATAGTACAATCTTTGGACTTTTTCTGTGTTTCTGACATCCTCCTTCAGATTTATTTTCCCAATTAAGTTAAGGGGGGAGGTGGGGGGTTGTATTTAAAGCACCTACAATATAGTATGTTATGGAATCATAGAATGTTTGCAAAAGACGACCATTTGGTCCATTGTGTTCCATGTTAGTTCTCTGAAAGAGCAAGTCACCCAATGACACCTATGTTTGTTCTCAGCTAAGAGCACAATATTAGGTGTGGCATTGCTTTCAGGTGAGTGATGCTTTGGCCAGTATGGGCATAATTCAGTCTCCTTTCAGAGTAGCTTGATATACTTGCCTGATGTCACAACACTAATGCCTTAGCCGGTGTTCTGAGGTGCACACGACTACCATTTGCTCATCCTGAGGTTGATTGCATATTTCTGATTGTCCTTTCCACCACAAACATTGGAAAATGCAAGTATGTCACACCTTGATTGTAGAAGCTTGCTCTGATATAGAACATAGAACAGTACAGGCCCTTCGGCCCTCGATGTTGCGCCGACCAGTGAAACCAATCTAAAGCCCCTCTAATCTACACTATTCCAATATCATCCATGTGTTTATCCAATGACCATTTAAATGCCCTTAATGTTGGCGAGTCCACTACTGTTGCAGACAGGGCATTCCATGCCCTTACTACTCCCTGAGTGAAGAACCTACCTCTGACATCTGCCCTATATCACCCCTCAATTTAAAGCTATGTCCCCTTGTGCTAGCCATCACCATCCGAGGAAAAAGGCTCTCACCGTCCACCCTATCTAATCCTCTGATCATCTTGTATGCCTCTATTAAGTCACCTCTTAACCTTCTTCTCTCTAATGAAAAGAGCCTCAAGTCCCTCAGCCTTTCCTCATAAGACCTTCCCATCATACCAGGCAACATCCTGGTAAATCTCCTCTGCACCCTTTCCAATGCATCCACATCTTTCCTATAATGCGGCGACCAGAACTGTACGCAATACTCCAAGTGTGGCCGCACCAGAGTTTTTTGTACAGCTGCAACATGACCTCCTGGCTCTGAAACTCAATCCCTCTACCAATAAAAGCTAACACACCATACGCCTTCTTAACAACCCTATCAACCTGGGTGCCAACTTTCAGGGATCTATGCACATGGACACCAAGATCTCTCTGCTCATCCATACTACCAAGTATCTTACCATTAGCCGAGTACTCTGTTCTCCTTCCAAAGTGAATCACCTCACACTTTTCCGCATTAAACTCCATTTGTCACCTCTCAGCCCAGCTCTGCAGCTTATCGATGTCCCTCTGTAACCTGCAACATCCTTCCGCACTGTCCACAACTCCACCGACTTTAGTGTCATCTGCAAATTTACTAACCCATCCTTCTACGCCCTCATTCAGGGCATTTGTAAAAATGACAAACAGCAGTGGCCCCAAAACAGATCCTTGCGGTACACCACTAGTAACTGAACTCCAGGATGAACATTTCCCATCAACCACCACCCTCTGTCTTCTTACAGCTAGCTAATTTCTGATCCAAACCGCTAAATCACCCTCCATCCCCTCAGTACGGCCGTGATGCTTTCCCTAATCAAAAGTGCAACTCGCCTTTCTCTCTTACCTCCTGTTCTATCTTTCCTATAGCATCTGTACCCTGGAACATTAAGCTGTTTGTGTGGAGTTTGCACGTTCTCCCCATGTCTGCGTGGGTTTCCTCTGGGTGCTCTGGTTTCCTCCCACAGTCTAAAGACGTGTGGGTTCGGTGGATTGGCCATGCTAAATTGTCCGTTAGCGTCAGGGTGGTTAGAAGGGTAAATATGTGGGGTCCAGGAATAGTGCCTGGGTGTGATTGTGGTTGGTGCAGACCCGATGGGGAAAGTGGCATGAGATGCAATTTTGAGCAGTAACATGTGGACTTCAATTGGAACTGCAGGCAATGTATTGTAACATGCAATTGGGGAGATTCGATTTATTATTGTCAAGTATACAGTGAAAAGTATTGTTTCCTGCACAATATACAGACAAAGCATACTGCTCATAGAGAAGGAAAGGAGAGAGTGTAGCGTTAGTCATAACTAGGATGTAGAGAAAGATCAACTTAATGCAAGGTAAGTCCATTCAAAAGTCTGACAGCAGCATGGAAGAAGCTGTTCTCGAGTCGATTGGTACATGACCTCAGACTTTAGTATCTTTTTCCCGATGGAAGAAGGTGGAAGAGAGAATGTGTGGGATCTTTGATTATGCGGGAAGTGTAGACCGTGCCAATGGATTGGAGGGTGGTTTGAGAGATGATGGTGTACTGGTAAAGTCACTGGACTATTAATCCAGATAGGTGTAACAATACTTGACGATAATAAATCAAATCTCCCCAATTGCATGTTACAATACATTGAACATAGAACATAGAAAACCACAGCACAAACAGGCCCTTCGGCCCACAAGTTGCGCCGATCACATCCCCACCTCTAGGCCTATCTATAGCCCTCATATTGCCTGCAGTTTCAATTGAAGTCCACATGTTACTCAAAATTGCATCTCGTGCATATCGGAGCAAGCTTCTACAGTCAAGGTGTGACATACTTGCATTCTAAGGACATGAATTCAAATCCCACTGTGACTGCTGCTGTCATTTACAGTAATTGTGACCATGAAACTATTATTGATCATTGTAGAACCTCATTTGGCTCTTTAGAGAAGGAAATCTGCCACCCTTATCCAGTCTGGCCTACACACGTGACTCCAGATCATCAGTTACGTGATTGACTCTTAACTACCCCTTTGAAATGAGCTAGCAAGGCAATTGGGCTTGGGCAACAAACACTGGCCTTGCCAGCAACACCCAAGTTCCAACAACAAATTAAAAAACATTTGGGTCATCTACTATCCAGCATTTACCCATCCGGATTCCTTAAAAGAACATAAGAACATAAGAAATAGGAGCAGGAGTAGGCCATCTAGCCCCTCGAGCCTGCCCCGCCATTCAATAAGATCATGGCTGATCTGACGTGGATCAGTACCACTTACCCGCCTGATCCCCATAACCCTTAATTCCCTTACCGATCAGGAATCCATCCATCCGCGCTTTAAACATATTCAGCGAGGTAGCCTCCACCACCTCAGTGGGCAGAGAATGCCAGAGATTCACCACCCTCTGGGAGAAGAAGTTTTAAAAGATGCCATTTTCTCCTGCATTTGTTCCCAAGTCTGGCCTCTATAGATGATGTAGAGTCCACATGCCACCTTGTGCTGGGAATAGCACACTGCCAGTCATTTTGGGGAATAATCCCTCGAGTTCTTCTGTATGGGGCAGCTCTCCTTCCAAGCTGCATGTGCAGATTCCCATGATCCTATGAGTTAAGAAGAGTGCCAATCCACCACTCACCCATACACTGCATCCATGCTTTCATGTTGGCTTTTCAATCCCTTAATTTTGGCCATCACCTCTTCCCACCTGCAGACCCTTTGTCAATCTTGTGAGCCATTTCTGTGCCTTTTTATTAAAAAAAAGCTGCAGGAGCTTTTGGCAACATGTTACATATCCCTTTTTACTTTTGAGTAGCACGAAGTATTCAAGAGTTTCATTAGCTGGTTGTGCTCACTCAATTGGCATGGGAATTGACCCTTGCGCTTTGGTCATAGAATCCGTACAGTGCACAAGGAAGCCATTGGCGCATCATGCCTGCACCGACACTTGCCCAGGCTTACCTCATAACCCCACATATTTACCCCACGAATCCTCCTAACCTATATACCTTGGTACTCTATGGGCAATGTTTTAACATGTCCAACCAATCTAACCTGCACATCTTTGCACTGTGGGAGGAAAGCAGCGCACCCAGAGTCCTGGCTGAACTTTAGCCAGGGTATGTTGTAAAAGGTCTGGTTGTATACAGGGTTAATGTGGGACTGAGTACAGTACCGCCCAAAGAATTATGTAAGAAGGCACATGACACAGACCTAGGGTCAGTGTGGTGTTGGCCAGAAATGTGTTCAGATCTGAACATAGAGGTGGCTCCATGCTGGTACCTTTTACTGTACAAGTGTGTATTGTTGCCGGTAGTTTATGTAGATTGTCAACATACAGAAGATTACAAAGACTTCCTTAACAGACACACTCTGTTTTTGAAAAAAACCATTATAATGGAGTTCAATTAACTTTATAGCAGTATCACCCAATTACATACAATTTTTGAAACATTGGTTATAATGAGAGATGGTGCAAGTGAGGAAGCTACTTTCAATCTGTCATGAGGAAAGTGTCAAATCTGATTTGGCAAACTGCCTCTTACTGGGAGCCGAGTGGTTAATGTCATTAGCTTCGCTTGTGCGGCGATGTGCAGGGGAGATAATATTTTGGGCTGAATTAGAAAAACGCACACAAGGAGAATTTTGTGATAAGATTGATAAAATTATGTTTAGTTTTAGCTGACAGCAGATAAGCAACGGCACGTGGTGGGGGGAGACCTGGATGTTGCTGCATCATCTACTTGTCAGCAATGCTGTTTTCTGCTTCTTGCAAAGTGTCAAGCAACGCACGCTCCTTTTATGGAGCCATCCATGAGCAAGGTTTTGAGAAATGACCGTTACATATTTGCACATATACCACATGAAATTGTGGTGCTGTGACTCTGCCAGACAGCTGTAGTTTTTAAATAGAGACTAAGAGCTTATTGGAAACAAAGCCTAAATTCTACAAATTATCAAGCGAACCAGAGATATGAAACAAGTGGATTGGGAAATGTGAGTCTTGTGACCAAAGAAAAATTGGCACCAATGGTGACGATATTTACAATGCTTGCCATCCCAGAAGAAATACAGAAAACCACTCCAGTCATCCAGGCTCTGCAACCCTGCTAGGTACTACAAAATAATTGTGCTTTTCACCAAGACTATGGTAACCATTAGCTGTAAAGGTGCACCAAAGTATTAAGCAGAGTATAGAGAGCGTAATAGTAATTGTCATTACTGGAATGCACTAACCCACTAACTCTTTTCTGTGCAGTGTAAAATTAGGCAGGGTGGATTGTAATTAAGCAATGGCTTTATAACCATGGGAGCAATTTTCCCATTTCGATTTGGGATTGACTCACTCATTTGTTGCCTGATTGAGGGAGTGGACATCAGGAAACGGAGTTGAGGGCCCATTGAGAGGCAGCCTCTGTCCTCTGTCATCCTCCCTGCCGATGTACCTGGGTCACTCTGTGATCCTATGACTCTGGTGCCTGTCCTTCCTTGAGAAACCACGGCCTCCTCAGTGACTCTGCTGAACACAAGCTGTCAGTCCCCAATTGGCCAGCAGCAGCTCCTGATTGGCAAAACATCTGCCCGACCCTTGATTCCAGGAGAGTGCCTGCTGCTGACCTCGTCACTAACGGATTGGATTGTGGTTTAGTGGGCCTTTCTGAAGAGCAGCAGTGCATGTCTCACCAGTTCTCCAGCCAGCAGCGGAGATGCCCCAACAAGGTTCTGCAGTATGGTTCAATTGGTAGCACTCCCAACTCTGAGTCAAAGTTGTGGGTTCAAGTCACATTCCAACACTCGAGCAGAAAATCTAGGCTGAAACTTCAGTGAAGTACTGAGGGATTGCTGCCATCTTGGAGGTGCTGTCTTTTGGATTCAGCTTTATTCCTTCTTAAGTGGATGCAAAGATTCCATGACACCTTCATAGAGTCCGAGGTTTACAGCATGGAAACAGGCCCTTTGGCCCAACTTGTCCATGCTGCCTTTTTTTAAAAACCCCTAAAACTAGTCCCAATTGCCTGCATTTGGCCCATATCCCTCTATACCCATGTAACTGTCTAAATGCTTTTAAAAATACTAAATTGTGCCCGCCTCCTATTACTGCCTCTGGCAGCTTGTTCCAGACACTCACCGCCCTCTGTGAAAAAATTGCTCCTCTGAACACTTTGTATTTTTCCCCTCTTACCTTAAACCTACGCCCTCTAGTTTTAGACTCCCCTACCTTTGGGAAAAGATATTGACTATCTAGCTGATCTATGCCCCTCATTATTTTATAGACCTCTGTAAGATCACCCCTCAGCCTTCTATGCTCCAGAGAAAAAAGTCCCAGTCTATTCCGCCTCTCCTTATAACTCAATCCATCAAGTCCCAGTAGCACCTTGGTAAATCTTTTCTGCAAACTTTCTAGTTTAATAATATCTTTTCTATAAAGGGTAACCAGAACTGTACACAGTATTCCAAGTGTGGCCTTACCAATGTCTTGTACAACTTCAAGACATCCCAACTCCTGTATTCAAAGAAGCGCAGAGAAATTCCCCCTGGTGTCCTGAGCAATAGTTATCCTAACCTTAGAAAAACATATCTGCTCATCATCGGATTGCTGTTTGTTGGAGTTTGCTGTGCGCAAATTGACAGTTGTGTTTCCTACATTACAACGTTGACAATATTTCCGAAAGTACTATTTGACTGGAAGGCATTTTGGACGTGGTTGTGAAAGGCGCTGTATCAATACAAGTCTTTATTTTGGTGCAAGACATACCTGCTTCTAGATGGAAGGGTAAAAATAATTCTTCTCGCGTTTAGTTTCATCCTGTGTTTGAGAATATCTTTAATCACTTCCCCCATCCCCTCAATATTTTTATCTGCCATTAAAATAAGTTGTAATCAATCAATGATTGTTTTTTTTTAAGTCCAAGTGAAATTTGCAATGCAAATGGAACCAGTTCTTTTCCTTTCCAATACATTTTTACTGGTTTAGGAATGTGCTTTAATGAATGCCTTTGCTATATAAAAATGAGAATCCAGCCAGAGATCACACTTGGCAACACAATGTTACCAATCATGGAACAATTATTCTCATGCCAAGCAATGCCACCGATGTAATCGTATCACCAGTCTGCTCTTCCTGATCAGAACAGATTGGTGATCACACCTGCCTTCACTCTGGCATAGATGTGGCATTGCAAATGTAGCCTATAAGCAACCAATCTGAATACCATCTGCTCCATATTGCAAGGTGCTACGAGTTGCTAAAATGTGACCAATGTGATGCTCCAATTTTATTGGCAATCTCTATGGGATTACTTGTACACATTTGGTTAAAAAGCGGATGCTCGCCCTGTGGTTTAGTCACCTAGTTCCACTCTGGTATGAGCTATTACCCAGAGGACAAGGAGAAGAAGTTTAAATGGGAAAATATTTACTGCATTCATTTCAGTTTCAGTCTGGAAATTGATCTGAACTGTGTCCTTCAAATCCAGACTGATCTTTTGAGGATTTTTAAGTCTTCTACAGAACAGATGCTTACCAGATGTAAGCTGGCAAATAAAACAATTCTAACTCCAACGA
Organism: Mustelus asterias; assembly: GCF_964213995.1. Taxonomy (NCBI): domain Eukaryota; kingdom Metazoa; phylum Chordata; class Chondrichthyes; order Carcharhiniformes; family Triakidae; genus Mustelus; species Mustelus asterias. The sequence goes on from NC_135804.1 coordinate 148,721,840, forward strand.
TGAATCTTATTTAGCCTGACATTGGAGACGGGATAAAATGCTTTTGCCTGGTTTCAATGGTAAATTTGCCCAATCCCATATTGTTGGAGAACCCTGTTGTGCCTGCACCTGTTTATAAATGCACTCAGTCTGCCACACTATATTAGGGGTGTGTTAATTTTTATTATTCCAATATTAGCAAACAGCACTACAGCACGTTGCTATGACTGTTAAAAATACCTTTTGAACAAGATTCTGATGCTACAGACTGCTCACATGCGCCAGTCAATTTCTAAATAGTTACCACATTTGAGGGAGTTTGGCAAACTTTTTTATTTTGACCCGGAGAGGAAAGCTATCCGCATCACTTTTGTGGCAAACACTCTCCGCCCTCCCCCAAAAAGGGAAGTGATGCAATATTGTTTTTTTTCATTAAATCTATTGGGATTTGCTTGAGATGTTGGGTGGAAACAAGGCCCCAACTCTCTGTATAATCAGCAGAAAAAAGAAGTCTCTGAGAGACATCCACGAGTCACTCGATGACATTGACTCATCTTATGAAGAGATCACCTGGCTACTGTCTTGGTTAGAGGGCAGAAAGTAATGGTGAGGAGCTGGAGTGACAATGTTATCATGCAGTCAATGTTATCATTGATCTCTTGAGGAGATAAGGTGAATGATTTTAAACCTTGTGTAGTTGAACTTCAGGGTGGCACAGTGGTTTGCACTGCTGCTGCCTCACAGCGCCAGGAACCTGGGTTCGATTCCAACCATGGGTGACTGTCTGCATGGAGTTTGCACCTTCTCCCCATGTGAGTTTCCTCCCATATTCCAATGATGTGCAAGTTGGTAGGTTGGTCATGCTAAATTGCCCCTTGGTGTCCCATGATGTGTAGGTTAGGGTGGATTAGTGAGGTAAATATGGGGATAGGGTTTGGGTGGGATGCTCTGAGTTGGTGCAGGCTCGATGGGCCAAATGGCCTGCTTCCACACTGTGTCGGGATTTTGATTTTTGAACTCTCCAAATCCTATTTCTATAGAGGCTTCTGTTGAGTGTTTTAAATTCTTGGGTCTTGTGTGCCAGTGACGTGGTTGTGCAGCATGTTTTACATTTCAGACCACACATGAGACAGGGAAAAGATGAAACTTGAGAGAAAAATGCAAAGGATGCATTGAGCTGAATGTCTATAGATGGAAGCAGTAAGACTGCTGCTCTCTGAGACATATTTGATCAAATGGTTGTCCCCCATGATTTTCATCTGCACCAAAACAAGACGGGCAATAGAACAGTCCTGCAGCTGTGTTACTTTGAAAAATTTCTAAAATGGTGCCACACCACCGAGAAGGGCAGGAACTTCAACATATATATTGCCTTTCAGTAATCACTAGCTTTTCTTACCTACATTTCTACAACGTGTAGTTGTTGCAGCATAACTGCAGCTGATGTCAAAGTTTTTTTTTTCAAATCCTTTTCCTGATGGCCTGCAGAGCTATTCTTACTGCTATCCATTAAGTTTATTTATTCGTGTCACAAGTAGGCTTACATTCACACTGCAATAAAGTTACAGTGAAAATCTCCTAGTCGCCACACTCCAGCGCCTGTTCGGGTACACTGAGGGAGAATTTAGCATGGCCAATGCACCTAACCTCTGACTTTACCAAAATCACTGGCAGTTGAAGAATATTGTATGGAATTCTGTACCAGTTTTTAAGAATGGAACTCTGCTTTCACTTGCAAATGGATAGTGTAACTCTATCACTCTCTTCTAGAAAAAAGTATGGTGGTGATATCCAACCAAGGCCAACCGTGTAACTGCAGACATGCAAACTAGAAGTCTCAGAAATATTACCTTAAGTGGGCCTTGCCAGTGCAGATCTAATTTAAGCTGTGTTTTTATAAAAACAGTCAACCTACCCTGCACATCTTTGGACTGTGGGAGGGACCCAGAGGAAACCCATGCAGACACAGGGCGAACGAGCAAACTCTACACAGTCACCCGAGGCTGTAATTGAACCCAGATCCCTGGCGCTGTGAGGCAGCAGTGCTAACCACTGTGCCACCGATTGGCGTAATTGTTTCCCACCCAAACACAGGAACCAATGTTAGTTAAAGATGACTTTTTTCTTTGCAAATAACATTCCGAGGTTAACATGCGAAAGGGATGAGCATTTTGTTTCAGATGAGCTAAGCATTGCCAGCAACAGAAGTGGTTGTATCTGATGGTACCAGTGAGAATGTTAATTTTGCTTTTATTAAAATATTTCAATTCCACCAGCACTTGCAATTAATTCAATGTTCCGTATGCAGACTTACTGAATGGTGAGGAATGTGATTTTCCATAGTTATCGTACAATTTTGTATTTCTAAAACGTGCACTAATTCCTAGCTAATTTTATACATTTTTGTGTTTGGAGATTAAGCAACATTTGGCTAACAGCGCCTTTTCCCCTTGGGATAATTCAGCCTTTCAAAATTTACTTTGATTCTATTCATCCCTTTGGAGATTAACTTAGATGAAGCCCATGACAATACATGTTGTTGCTAATTGCTTCACCCAAAGGAAAATTAGAGAAACCTACAGCCATAACATCATCCTGAATAAATAGTGCCTGTTGACAAAAAGAAAACCCATTTTGCCATCCCCCCCGTAGTATATACTGAAAAGTATTGTTTCTTGCGCACTATACCAACAAAGCATACTGTTCATAGAGAAGGAAAGGAGAGAGTGCAGAATGTACTGTTAGTCATAGCTAGGGTGTAGAGAAAGATCAACTTAATGCAAGGTAGATCCATTCGAAATCTGATAGCAGCAGGGAAGAAGCTGTTCTTGTGTCGGTTGATACGTGACCTCAGACTTTTGTATCTTTTCCTGATGGAAGAAGGTGGAAGAGAGAATGTCTGGGGTGTGTAGGGTCCTTGATTATGCTGGCTGCTTTTCTGAGGCAGTGGGAAGTGTAGTCAGTCAATGGATGGGAGACTGGTTTGAGTGATGGACTGGGCTTCATTCACAATCCTTTATAGTTTTTTGCAATCGTGGACAGAGCAGGAGCCATACCAAGCTGTGATACAACTGGAAAGGATGCTTTCTATGGTGCATCTGTAGAAGTTGGTGAAAATTGTAGCAAACATGCTAAATTTCCTTTCGTCTCTTGAGAAAGTAAAGGCATTGGTGGGCTTTCTTAACTATAGTATCAGCATGGGGGGACCAAGACAGGTTGTTGGTGATCTGGACACCTAAAAACTTGAAGCTGTTGACACTGCTTCCCCCTCTGCAGGGAAACTGGCCCAGTCTTGGTGCATTCACTTTAAATCACCAAAGTGAATGCTATATTCAGGATGCAGGTCAGGGTGGAGTGGGTGTTGGGAGTATTTTAGATTTATAACATCAATACTGCTATATTTCAAATTGATTTTCATTCTTGCTTGTCAACAGTCTAAACATAGACTGATCAGTCTATCTCCTGGGTTGTAAATCTGGATTGACATTTTGCGAGGGACGTCTAGTGAAGGACAGGGAGTGAGATTGCCAATCAATTGTTAGCTGAAACATGTCCCAAAGAGGAAATTACTGCTTTTTTTATCCCCTCAATGTGTCTTGCCTGGTCAGGATATTTTCTGAGTGTGTACATTGCTTCATGTAGATGAACTTCAAGCGGTGTCCTGTTTAAATGCTGAAAATGTTAATGTTCCTTTCTTCACTCTCTCCAGATACATGTGACGACTGCTGAAGATGTCCGATAGTATTGATGCTGAAGAGAAACCACCAGCTCCTCCCTTGAGAATGAACAGTAACAATCGCGATTCATCTTCCCTTAACCACGGCTCGAAGCCTCTTCCATTGGTTCCTGAGGAGAAGAACAAGAAAGCCAGACTGCGCTCTATCTTCCCTGGAGCGGGTGATAAAAGTAATGTATCAGCCTCTCTGCTGTATTTCTAAAATAGTTGTCATGTAAGGAAGATGAAAATCTATATTTTGATGGGACAAGGCTCTGATGTGACCCTAGGCCTTTGTGAATTTAGTGCAGCTTTGCTGGGGTTATGGGGAAAGGGGGCATATTTGACCACAGTGTTCCTGATTTTGGTAGGGAAAATCAAGTTTTTGAGTGTTGGGTGAAGGACAGCATGGCTTATCTTGATGCTTGCTTGCCGCCTGTTGTCATTCACTTTGTTAGCTACACAGGAAATGTAGCATAGAGGGTAACCAATGCATTTCGTAGCAGAGGGTTTTCAATAGTCCATCCATTGTGCTGTTATAAGGTCTCAGGAACTCCTGCCAGCTGAATCTGAAATGATTTTTTTCTTCCTTCCTGTAGCCCCAGAAAGCACTACAGGCAAAGGTAACAGGCTGGCTTCTTGATTCCAAGGAGCATTTTTTTAAAAAGATTTTGGAGGTATAAAAGCTGGAGTCTGATGATGCAGCTGTATAGAACGCTGGTTAGGCCACATTTGGAGTACTGCGTCCAGTTCTGGTCGCCGCACTACCAGAAGGACGTGGAGGCATTGGAGAGAGTGCAGAGAAGGTTTACCAGGATGTTGCCTGGTATGGAGGGTCTTAGCTATGAGGAGAGATTGGGTAGACTGGGGTTGTTCTCCTTGGAAAGACGGAGAATGAGGGGAGATCTAATAGAGGTATACCAGATTATGAAGGGTATAGATAGGGTGAACAGTGGGAAGCTTTTTCCCAGGTCGGAGGTGACGATCACGAGGGGTCACGGGCTCAAGCTGAGAGGGGCGAAGTATAACTCAGACATCAGAGGGACGTTTTTTACACAGAGGGTGGTGGGGGCCTGGAATGCGCTGCCAAGTAGGGTGGTGGAGGCAGGCACGCTGACATCGTTTAAGACTTACCTGGATAGTCACATGAGCAGCCTGGGAATGGAGGGATACAAACGATTGGTCTAGTTGGACCAAGGAGCGGCACAGGCTTGGAGGGCCGAAGGGCCTGTTTCCTGTGCTGTACTGTTCTTTGTTCTTTGTTCTTTGTCTTTCCTCAAGCTTCCATATTTCCTGGCGTCTGTGTCTCCCTTACAGCTGTGTGCTTCTCACCTGAAACAGCACATTGAGTCTGCCCCCACAATGAGACTAAGCTGAGATCTTTTAGTGAGGGTAGATGAATGGGAGTTCTCTTCGGCATAAGAGAGACCCATTTCTCCTACCAGGTCCCAAACAGCAGCCTCCAGAGAGAGAGCGACCTCTTGCTTCTTTCAAAACCTGGCAGTAACTGCTAGCTTAGCTCTTCCCCTTAAGAAGATGACATGTATTTGTAGTCGCAGTCTAACACATACAGTTAGACTTCAATTTGTATTTTTAAAAAAAAGGTAAGTTTGGAACACAAAGTCAGAAGCAAGTGAACCCTGCAATTTGACGTGAATTTGCCAATATGCAAGTCCTCTCAGACTCCTCACTCTATTTATTTTGGAGATCAGTCCCTCTCTTGCTAAAGGCATGGCAGGTGTTCAGAGGAAAAAGTCTAATTAATGTACCTAACCCAAGATTGTGGAACTATCTATCAACCTTCTTTCTATAATATTTTTTAATGAAGTTACTAAGTTTTGGGTGTTGGAAAATTCCCCTCCCTCCATACAAAATACATTGATTTATTGAGCGGTGAATACGCTGGGCAGACTCTCTCATTTCAGCCCAATATTGACTGAAGAAAGTCGGATGTTTTAATTTGGCACTCGGCAGAATTGCTCTTGTTGCCACTTACCATCTTCTGCAATGCGATCGAAAGTCAGTCCAGAGTCACATCTTAATAGAATGGTCTTCAATGACTGCAAAGTTTTGGAGAATGTTTCATGCAAGAAATAAAATAAAACATAAGAGCTTAGGGTGAGGTTGAAAGAGATCTCTAGGTATTAGTAGATTTCAATCATTCCAAGAATTATCAAAACCAAACAGAACAGCAAACTAAAATGGGTATTGCCAGACACCTGCAGCAGATCAGTTGACATTTTGGGTATGACAGGATGCACCTAAACATTAACTTTGGGTTTTTTTTCTTTAGAGAAACTGTTTCTGCCATTTTCTGTTCTAGTGTCAAGTTTCCAAGTGACCAGTTCTTGCCCTCTCTCGCCGCTCCTCCCACCACCCCCAAACTATATACATAAACCAATCGTTCATGTTCAAATGGTACAGTGCCCTAGTCAGACCAGACCATTTAGTAACTGAGACATGGAGAAATTTCAAGTCCTGCAGTTTTTCTGCATGGGTATATATCACAGCCTCAGGGAATCATAAGGAAATACTGGAGAATAGTGTTTGAAGCCTCACCGGGAGGTACTGAACAAGAACATCTTGGGATATACAAGATAGCAAAAAGCAATCTAATAGGGGAAGCGATGGTCACGTGGTATTATTGCTGGACTATTGATCCAGAAACTCAGCTAATGTTCTGGGGACCAGGATTCTAATCCCAGCACGGCAGATGGTGGAATTTGAATTCAAGAAATAATATCAGCATCCTTACAGTGCAGAAGGAAGTCATTTGGCCCATCGAGTCTGCACTGACCACAATCCCACCCAGGCCCTATCCCCATAACCCCGTGCATTTACGCTAGCTAGTTCTCCTGACAAAGGACAATTTGGCATGGCCAATTCACCTAACTCTCACATCTTTGGACTGTGGGAGGAAACCGGAGTACCCGGAGGAAACTCGCGCAGACACAGGAAGAATATGTAAGAACATAACTAGGAGCAGGAGTAGGCCATCTGGTCCCTCGAGCCTGCTCCGCCATTCAGTAAGATCATGGCTGATCTTTTCGTGGACTCAGCTCCACATGCCTGCCTGCTCATCATGACCTTTAAATTTTTGAACAGTAAAGGAGTTATCTATCCTTGCCTTAAACATTCAAATGAGGTGGCCTCAACTGCTTCACCGGGCAAGGAATCCCTTTGTGTGAAGAAGTTCCTCCTCAACTCAGTCCTAAATCTGCTCCCCCTTATTTTGAGGCCATGCTCCTAGTTCTAGTTTCACCTGCCAGTGGAAACCACTTCCCTGCTTCTATCGTATCTGCTCCCTTCATAATATATGTTTCTATAAGATCTTCCCTCATTCTTCTGAATTCCAATGAGTATAGCCCCAGTCTACTCAGTCTCTCCTCATGAGCCAACCCTCTCCACTCTGCAATCAATAGTTCGCACCACACAGATAGCGACCCAAGCCAGGAATTGAACCCAGATCCCTGGTGCAGTGAGGCAGCAATGCTAACTACTGTGCCACCATGTTGCCCCTGGAATTAAGAATTTATTGAGGACCATGCAACCATTGTCGACTGCCAGAAAAAACCCATCTGGTTCACCAAAGTCCTTTAGGGAAAGGAATCTGTCGTCCTTACCTGACCTGGCCTCCGTGTGACTCCAGAGCCATAGCAATGTGGTTGACTCTCTACTGCCCTCTTAAGTTGCCTAGCAAGCCACTCAGTTGTATCAATCGCTACTGCAGTGTTTCAAGAAGACAGCTCAACACCACTTTCTCGAGGGCAGTGAGGAATGGGCAATAAATGCTGGCCAGCTAGTGAGGCCCATGTTCCATGAATGAATTTTTTAAAAAAAATCTGGAACATAATGTATAACTGTAAATCCATAGAATGGCTGTGGAAATTCTTATTCCATTCCTAAGCATATTGTTCCAGTTTGTGAGTATCTTTCAATTAATATTTGGAAGAAGGGTTGCTTGCAATGCAATCCTGTTCTGCTTTGTAACATTGAAAGGACATTATAGCAGATATATTTAGTGTCGGACTAATAACTGCAAATACCACAGTTGCACATTCAGGAAGCAGACTTTGTGGTTGTAATGCATTCATTTCCATTATCCATATCCAAAAAACTTTAACTTCCTGAGCTGGTTACATTAAATAATCCGTTCTGGGTTCTAGTATCAGCTGGAGATGAGTCTGGAAAGGGAATGTTATTTATCTGATGCAGGGAGAATCAAGATGGGATGGATCTTTGACCCAATTGAATGACTTGGCTTGTGTAATTTCTAAATTAAAGGATGCTGCAAACAGCCAAACATAACACTGTTAAACGGCCCATTTAATGAAATTCATAAATGCTTCAATCTACATGTTGTTCACAATGGGTAAGATGTATCCGTTCGTGCAGTTATTGCACTCCTTCAGGGATTTCAGATATGTATTTTTAAATGCCTTTACTGTATATATGAACTTTGTTATGTGGACAATTAATATAGAGAGATGGCTTTCAGAGATGGGCCTTCTATGGTTTGTGCTGTTCAGTTCATGCCTCAACAGGCCATCTGGGCATCATCACCTTCATCTACATTCACTAAGCTCAATTTGCATCCTCATGAAAGAATATTTGGAGGCAAAATTTTCCCAACGCCATTTTAACATTTATATGTGCTCCCTTCCTATTTCTAGCTAACAAGAAGAAAGAAAAAGAACGTCCAGAGATCTCTCTCCCTTCTGACTTCGAGCACACCATTCATGTGGGATTTGATGCAGTTACAGGAGAATTTACAGTGAGTAACCTTTTGCATGAAACATTAATGGGTCTGACAGTCGATAATCAGTGGACCGGATGATTTCAAATACTGAAAATAATTGGAATTTTTTTTTAGCCTGGGAGTTCTGGGCGCATTAGCATTGGTAGGTGTTCTATGGCAGCTAGGTCTGTTGACCCGGGGTTTGAGGGGTGTGGGGGGATTAGATACAACTCCCCCTCCCACAATTCTGAAGCAACTTCCTAATTTCCAGTCACTTGTTCAGGAGGCAACAAATGTGGTGTTGTTTGAAGAGCTATCTATTTTGCTCCCTCCTCACTGGCACAAGGACCATAGGCTCAGGACAAACACAAGCAGTTGGCAGGCCAGACTGAGGTAAATCTTTGGAATTTGGTATTCCAGAGGGTTGCAGGTGCTCAGTTATTGTGCATCTTAAAGATGGAAGCCATAGATTTTTGGGCGATAACAGCATCCAAGAAACTGTACAGGTAGAAAGTACCAGGATCCTATTGACAGGCAGTGCAGGTTTGAGGGCCTGCATGACCTAATCCTGCTCCTATCCCTTGTTCTTGTTTGGAACAATGGTTGTTGCTCCAGATTACCCACAGTGCTCCCGGCCTGACATGGTATCAATGAATCTATCCAGATTTCTGATCAAGAAAGCAAGAATAGATAGATTTTTGAACAGTAAAGGAATTAAGGGTTCTGGTGAGCAGGCGGGTAAGTGGAGCTGAGTCCACAAAAAGATCAGCCATGATCTTATTGAATGGAGGAGCAGGCTCAAGGGGCCAGATGGCCTACTCCTGCTCCTAGTTCTTCTGTTCTTATGTTCTGATTGAGATGTTTGTCCACTGCCCCCTGCTGGAAAGAGCACCTGTGCAAATGTCATGTGTGGACATGGCTTGCCTGAGCTATAGTCGCCTCTGCCATGAACTCACTGGTTGCCAGTTCACTGTCTCAGTCTCCCACATTGAAAAATGAGCACTTGGGTAGGGTGACAAAGAACGAGCAGCAGCCATAGGATTGCAATCCAGCAAGAACTAACCTCTTTTGGTGATGAGAAAATTTGGAATTTTTAATTTAAATTAACATGCAAACTCAGGGTATTTTTATTTTCCATCTATGCAAAAACTATATTTAAAATGAGCCTCAACATCCAGATTCCATAATTTAACTAGTTGAGTATTAAGTATTTTTTTGCATTAATATGACTTTCTGCTTGATGCAATTTTCTTTCAAAAAAAAGCTGACGAATCATAGAATCCCTACAGTGCAGAAGGAGGGCATTCATAGAGTTAGAGGTTTACAGCATGGAAACAGGTCCTTCACCCCAACTTGTCCATGCCTCCCTTTTTTTTAAAAACCCCTAAGCTAATCCCATTTGGCCCATATTCCTCTCTACCCATTTTATCCATGTAACTATCTAAATGCTTTTTAAAAGACAAAATTGTATCTGCCTCTACTACTACCTCTGGCAGCTTGTTCCAGCCACTCACCACCCTCTGTGGAAAAAAATGCCCCCTCTGGACACTTTTGTATTTCTCACCTTAAACCTATGCCCTCTAGTTTTAGACTCCCCGACCTTTGGGAAAAGATATTGACTATCTAGCTGATCTGTGCCCCTCATTATTTTATAGACCACTATAAGATCACCCCTCAGCCTCCTACGCTCCAGAGAAAAATGTCCCAGTCTATTCAGCCTCTCCTTATAACTCAAACCATCAAGTCCTGGCAGCATCCTAGTAAATCTTTTCTGCACTCTTTCTAGTTTAATAATATCCTTTCTATAATAGGGTGACCAGAACTGTACACAGTATTCCAAGTGTGGCCTTACCAATGTCTTGTACAACTTCAACAAGACGTCCTAACTCCTGTATTCAGTGTTCTGACTGATGAAACCAAGCATGCTGAATGCCTTCTTCACCACTCTGTCCAACTGTGACTCCACTTTCAAGGAGCTATGAACATGTACCCCTAGATCTTTGTTCTCTAACTCTTCCCAATGCCCTACCATTAACTAAGTCCTGCCCTAGTTCAATCTACCAAAATGCATCACCTCGCATTTATCTAAATTAAACTCCATCTGCCATTTGTCAGCCCACTGGCCCAATTGATCAAGATCCCATTGCAATCGGAGATAACTTTCTTCACTGTCCACTATGTCACCAATCTTGGTGTCATCTGCAAACTTACTAACCATGCCTCCTATATTCTCATCCAAATCATTAATATGAATGACAAATAACAGTGGACCCAGCACTGATCCCTGAGGCACACTGCTGGTCACAGGCCTCCAGTTTGAAAAACAACCCTCTACAACCACCCTCTGGCTTCTGTCATCAAGGCAGTTTTGTATCCATTTAGCTACCTCACTCTGGATCCCATGAGATTTAACCTTCTGCAACAACCTACCATGCGGTACCTTGTCAAAGGCCTTGCTAAAGTCCATGTAGACAACATCAAAGCCCTGCCCTCATCTACCTTCTTGGTTACCCCTTCAAAAATCTCAATCAAATTTGTGAAACATGATTTTCCACTCAAAGCCCATTCGGCCCATTGAGTCTACACTGACAACAATCCCACCGAGGCCCTATCCCCGTAACCCCAGATTTTACCCTATTAATCCTCCTGACACTAAGGGGCAATTTAGCATGACCAATCCACCTAACCCACACATCTTTGACTGTGGGAGGAAATCCATGCAGACACGGGGATAATGTGCAAACTCCACACAGTCACTTGAGGCTGGAATTGAACCCAGGTCCCTGGCGCTGAGAAAGCAGTGCCTGTGCCACCCTATGGCATGCTTTGTATAACAAATTAAACGATTCACTGCAGATGGATTACAGAGCACTAGAATTCGTGTGTTCAGTCTGTGTGTGTTCCACTGCACTGATTCTTTCTTGCTGATTTTCTAATTCTGTCTGTCTCTTTCCCTTTTTCGGGCTCCTCTATCTAGTGCATGCACGGTGGCACAGTGTTTAGCACTGTTGCCTCTCAGTGCCAGGGACCTGGATTCAATTCCAGCCTCGGGTGACTGTCTGTCTGTGTGGAGTCTGCACAGGGGTAGGGCCAAGGTGGGGTTATTCAGTGCAGACTCGATGGGCCGACTGGCCACCTTCTGCACGGTAGGGATTTTATGATTCATAAGCTTTTTTTGTTTAAAAGAAAATTACATCAAGCAGAAAGTCATATTAATGCAAATGAACTTGACACTCTCAACTAGTTTAATTATGATTTCTGGATGTTGAGGGTGTCTGCATGGGTTTCCTCCCACACACCAATGATGTGCAGGTTAAGTGGATTGGCCGTGCTAAATTGCCCCTTAGTGTCCCCAGATTTGTAGGTTGGGGGGATTAGTGGGGTAAATACTTGGTTATGGGGAACAGGTCTGGGTGGATGCTCCTTAGTGTCAGGGGGATTAGGTGGGGTTAGGAGGATAGAGCCAGGGTGGGATTGTTGTCAGTGCAGACTTGATGGGCCGAATGGCCTCCTTCTGCACTGTAGGGATTCTATAATTTGTATTAATTTTTTTGCTGGAGTCACACTTGTAAATAATACTTTGTCTCCCAAGTCTGACACATGGATTTTTATGTAGCTTTGACAAATTGAGTAAGGAACAGCCATGTCAGACTTGAAAACTTTCAAGGAAGCTGCTGTAATGTTTGGATTATTTCCCCACAACCTAAATTATAACTTGTAATTTTACTTTGTTTTTTTTTTAGGGAAAAAAAATCTCTCTGCTCTAAAATTCTGGAAGAATTTAAGAGTAAAGACAGGTCATTTGTCCAATGCACACTCAACATCATTACACTTCGTTACATTAAGGCCTCAGCGTTAACTTACTGTGAAATGAATGAAGCAGTGGCAGGATTTGATTTATTGTCACATGTATTGGGAAATGGCTTTTCTTGCACACCTATATAGACTGAAACATACCATTCATAGAGCACACGGGTGAAGGAAAGGAGAGAGTGCACAATACAGTGTTGGGGTGAGTTTTCTACATCCATTCTGACTGAGGGTCCCTAATAACTGAAAGAACATATTCATAAATGTCCTATACCTACAATGGTTTGTACTGCATTGATAGGTAAAATAAATGAACACATATAAAACTGCATTCTTCCTTTTTTTTCCTTTAAACTTATAGAAATTTTAAAATTAATTTTCATTTAGGAACGCAAGTACATGGAGAGTGCTTTCAAGACAAGTTTTCCGATCTGACATTATTACTTCCCAGATTTGTCACTCCACTGCTGTTTGCAGGGGAGGCGATGAGCTAGTGGTATTATCGCCAGACTATTAATCCAGAAATTCAGCTGTTCTGGGGACCTGGATTTGAATCCCACCATGGCAGATGGTGGAATTTGAATTCAATAAAAAGAAATCTGGAATTAAGAATCCACTGATGACCATGAAACCATTGTCGATTGTCAGAAATTTTAGGGAAAGAAATCTGTCTTTGCTGGTCTGGCCTATGTGATTACAGAGCACCAGCAATGTGGTTGACTCTCAACTGCCCTCCAGCAACAAAGTTAAAGTTTATTTATTAGTCACAAGTTGACTTGCATTTAACACTGCAATAAAGTTACTGTGAAAATCCCCCAGTCGCCAACACTCCAGTGCCTGTTCCGATACACTAAGGGAGAATTCAGCATGGCCAATCCACCTAACCAGCACATCTCTTGGACTGTGGGAGGAAACCAGAGCACCTGGAGGAAACCCAGGGAGAACGGGCTAACTCCACACAGACAGTGACCCGGGCCTCTGGTGCTGTGAGGTAGCAGTGCTAATCACTCTGCCACTGTGCTGCCCCACGGAATGAGCATATAAGAATGAGCAATAAATGCTGGTTGGCCAGCGACGCCCATGTCCCACGAATGAATTAAAAAAAAGATAATACAGGGGCTCCTTTTTTTATTTTGAGTAGCTGAATAGCTTTTCTATCGAAATGATGCACTTCAGTCAAGGGGCGATGCATAACCCTCCAGATAACAGTGCCTCTCAAAGAAGCATCAGCAGCTGGTGTATTTTTAGAAGTAGTTGAGACTTTTGCTGGCTGACTTTTTGCAAAAGATTTTTTTTCCTTTAGGCTGAGCCCCAATCAATTTCAAATTTAAAAAAAAAAGTGTTTAAAAATGACAATCTGCCAATCAATGTGAAATTAAATTATCAATTTTGGATAGCAGATTTATTTCTATGATGGCTCACATGACTTTTATTGAAAGCGTATGGCTCCAGAGTTTGAAAGATTTTCACAAACATTTCTTGAAAATAGATTTTTTTTTTAAAATGTGGCAATTGCAGAGGTGACTGTTAAAGTCCTGTCAATAACATTTCCCTTCAGTTTTCAAGTCATTGTGTATGGCAGTCAATGATGGCTTTACTCCTGTTGTTCCTTGTTAAAGGAAGATGCATGCTGACCACACTGAGCCTTCTAAATGGCCACAGAATTTCCTGACATGTCTTGTTTTGGTGTGCCAGATGCTGACACTCATTTATAGCTGTAGTGGTCCACAATTTTTCCAAAGTGCCTGTCACTGCCAAATTACAGTAAGAAGTTTAACAACACCAGGTTAAAGTCCAACAGGTTTATTTGGTAGCAAAAGCCACACAAGCTTTCGAAGCTCTAAGCCCCTTCTTCAGGTGAGTGGGAATTCTGTTCACAAACAGAGCTTATAAAGACACAGACTCAATTTACATGAATAATGGTTGGAATGCGAATACTTACAACTAATCAAGTCTTTAAGAAACAAAACCATGGGAGTGGAGAGAGCATCAAGACAGGCTAAAAAGATGTGTATTGTCTCCAGACAAGACAGCCAGTGAAACTCTGCAGGTCCACGCAACTGTGGGAGTTACAAATAGTGTGACATGAACCCCATATCCCGGTTGAGGCCGTCCACGTGTGTGCGGAACTTGGCTATCAGTTTCTGCTCAGCGACTCTGCGCTGTCGTGTGTCGCGAAGGCCGCCTTGGAGAACGCTTACCCGAATATCAGAGGCCGAATGCCCGTGACCGCTGAAGTGCTCCCCAACAGGAAGAGAACAGTATTGCCTGGTGATTGTCGAGCGGTGTTCATTCATCCGTTGTCGCAGCGTCTGCATAGTTTCCCCAATGTACCATGCCTCGGGACATCCTTTCTTGCAGCGTATCAGGTAGACAACGTTGGCCGAGTTGCAAGAGTATGTACCGTGTACCTGGTGGATGGTGTTCTCACGTGAGATGATGGCATCTGTGTCGATGATCCGGCACGTCTTGCAGAGGTTGCTGTGGCAGGGTTGTGTGGTGTCTTGGTCACTGTTCTCCTGAAGGCTGGGTAGTTTGCTGCGGACAATGGTCTGTTTGAGGTTGTGCGGTTGTTTGAAGGCAAGAAGTGGGGGTGTGGGGATGGCCTTGGCGAGATGTTCGTCTTCATCAATGACATGTTGAAGGCTCTGGAGGAGATGCCGTAGCTTCTCCGCTCCAGGGAAGTACTGGACAACGAAGGGTACTATGTCCACTGTGTCCTGTGTTTGTCGTCTGAGGAGGTCGGTGCGATTTTACGCTGTGGCGCGTTGGAACTGTTGATCAATGAGTCTAGCGCCATATCCTGTTCTTATGAGGGCATCTTTCAGCGTCTGGAGGTGTCTGTTGCGATCCTCCTCATCCGAGCAGATCCTGTGTATACGGAGGGCTTGTCCGTAGGGGATGGCTTCTTTAACGTGTTTAGGGTGGAAGCTGGAGAAGTGGAGCATCGTGAGGTTATCCGTGGGCTTGCGATACAGTGAGGTGCTGAGGTGACCGTCCTTAATGGAGATGCGCGTGTCCAAGAATGCAACCGATTCCGGAGAGTAGTCTATGGTGAGCCTGATGGTGGGATGGAACTTGTTGATGTCATCATATAGTTGTTTCAGTGATTGTTCACCATGAGTCTAAAGGAAGAAAATGTCATCGATGTATCTAGTGTATGGCATCGGTTGAAGGTCCCGTGCGGTGAAGAAGTCTTGTTCGAACCTGTGCATGAAGATGTTGGCATATTGGGGTGCAAATTTGGTCCCCATGGCTGTTCCGTGTGTCTGGATGAAGAACTGGTTGTTGAAGGTGAAGATATTGTGGTCCAGGATGAAGCGGATGAGATGTAAAATTGCATCTGGAAACTGGCAGTTGTTGGCGCTGAGCACTGAGGCCGTTGCAGCAATGCCATCGTCATGGGGGATGCTGGTGTAGAGTGCCGAGACATCCATTGTGACGAGGAGCACTCCTGGTTCAACTGCTCCATGTGTGCCGAGTTTCCGTAGGAAGTCCGTCATGTCGCGACAAAAGCTGGGGGTTCTTTGTACAATGGGTTTCAGGATGCCCTCGACATAGCCGGAGAGGTTCTCGCACAGGGTCCCATTGCCCGATACGATGGGACGGCCGGGTGTGTTTGCCTTGTGTATCTTCGGGAGGCAGTAGAGATCTCCAACGCGGGGAGTACGTGGGATGAGAGCACGGAGGGTGTTCTGAAGGTCCGGATCAAAGGTCTTGATCAGAGTGTTGAGTTGACGGGTGTGTTCTTTGGTCGGATCTGCGGGTAACTGTCTGTAGTGTTCCTCGTTGTTGAGTTGTCGGTACACTTCTTTGCAGTAATCTGTTCTGTTCAGTATGACGATGGCCCCTCCTTTGTCTGCTGGTTTGATGACAATGTTGCGGTTGGTCTTGAGAGCGTGGATGGCGTTACGTTGTGCTTGGGTGATGTTCGGGGCTGTCTTGTGAGTGCGGCTGATGAATTTGGTGTTGACGCACCTCCTGACGGCTTGGGCATACATGTCAAGTCGAGGGCAGCGGCCTTCCGGAGGAGTCCAATTCGACTCTTTCCTCTTCGGATGCACTGCGGATCTCTCTGTCGGCTGTTCCGGTTCATTGGCTGTCTCATTGTGTTCGTTGTTGGCCTCTTGGGGTTTGTGGAAGAACTCCCTCAGCCAAATTACACAGATTAGAATTGAGGAACCTGTTTTGGCTGAATATTCTAAAATGTCACCTCAATGGGGTAATTAAGAGTCTGCAGTGATAAATGAGTCATTATAACACTAGGGGCCCAGGTTTTTGTCCCTGTGTCAGTTTTGCCCAACTCAATGAACACAACCTTTAAAAATGGCCACCGGCAGGTGAAAATTCCAGTCAAGTTGGAGTTGACGGAGGTCAGGGGGGGAACACTGACAGCCCAAGTACAAGCATGTAAGCTGATGTGTTGCTAATAGATTTTGAAGAGGAGTTTAAATCTATAAGAAGAAGATTGTTTGTTTGAATTGGAACTGATCGAGATAGATTAGCAGCTAAGATTTGGGTCATGTTTAAGAATTTCAGTTGGTAAAAGATAAGCTGATTCATTTGTATAGTTAAACTGTATTGTTAAATAAAGTTTGTTTTGATAAAAGCTTCCTAGTGTTTCAATAGAATCACACCAGGAATGAAACACCTTATCCTCACGTTAATACCAAAATGTATATCATGTTTCTTGTGGGAGGTATGTTTTGCACGGTGCCAATTTGTCTGTAAAACATGCTGAGAATGCAGGCTAATTAATTGATTTTGGTGAGCAATGTTTGTTTTAATCTGAGTTGATGCATTTGTGTTTATTTGGGTTTTCCCCTGGGGTTTAGAGTAGGTTTTTGATTAGGTTGATTGACAGACGTGCTTAAGGGGAAGAGCTAAGCTTACAGGGAAAAACAGGCAGTTATCATAGTCATAGAGGTTTACAGCATGAAAAGAGGCCCTTTGGCCCAACTTGTCCATGCCTCCACTTTTCTTTTTAAAACCCCTAAGCTCATCCCAATTGCCCACATTTGGCCCAAATCCCTCTATATACCCATGTAACTGTCTAAACGCTTTTTAAAAGACAAAATTGTACCCACCTCTGGCAGCTTGTTCCAGATGCTCACCACCCTCTGAAAAATGCCCCTCTGGACACTTTTTTATCTCCCCTCTTGCCTTAAACCAATGCCTTCTAGTTTTAGACTCCCCTACTGTGGGACTCCCCTTTGGGAAAAGATATTGACTATCTAGCTGATCTATGGCCCTCATTATTTTATAGACCTCTATAAGATTACCCCTCGGCTTCCTATGCTCCTGTGGAAAAAGGTCCCAATCTATCCAGCCTCTCTTTCTAACTCAAACCATCAAGTCCTGGTAAATCTTTTCTGGATTCTATTAAACTAGAAAAAAAAAAATGTCCCTTTCTATAATAGGGTGACCAGCGGTACACCGTATTCTAAATGTGGCCTTACCAATGTCTTGTACAACTTCAAGACGTCCCAGCTCCTGTATTCAATGTTCTGACCAATGAAACCAAGCATGCTGAATGCCTTCTTCACCACTGTGTCCACCTGTGACTCCACTTTCAAGGAGCTATGAACATGTACCCCTAGATCTCTTTGTTCTGTAACTCTCCCCAATGCCCTACCATTAACCGAGTGAGAGAAAGAGATCTACCAAAATGCATCACCTCGCATTTATCTAAATTAAACACCATCTGCCGTTTGTCAGCCCACTGGCCCAATTGATCAAGATCCCGTTGCAATCTTGGAAAGCGTTCTTCACTATCTACTATGCCAGTTACTGCCAGGTTTTTTCGCTCTTGCGCTCACTCTCTCTCTCTCCTTCTCTCTCTCTCCTTCTCCAAAGGGGTTTTTGGAGGCTCCAGGACTGGCAATAGTTTAGCTAATTCATTAGTTAAACTCTGTTCTGATAAAAGCTTCCCAAAATTTAAAAATAATGTGTCAAAATCACACCTGGAGTAAAACATCTTATCCTCACAATGCCAAAATAGAAAAGCTGCTGGTGTCTAGTTGAACTTTATAAACGTACCTTGGGATTTCCGATCAATACCTTAACACTACCTTTTATTACCTCTGGAGTAGAGCTTGGGGAAGTGGTTGTTGGAGGGAGGGGTGAGTGGCCATTGTGCAACAACTCGAGGAATTGGCCATTTAAAAAAAAAAACTGCTTAGATTTTAATTTGGGTTGCCTCTCATGGCGGAATGATTTATAAAGAATATAAGATATATTGGAGAGAAACCTTTGCAATCACTGTTTATTTTCTTGTGGATTTTCTTGCACCAAAATTAAGTGCTGGATCGCTGGAATTTATGGAGGTTCGTCATGTTCTCACAGCAGATGGTTGTAAGATTCAAGATTTCCAATCTTGGTGTCACAGTTGTGCAGAGGGGGCCAAGTATCTGTCTGTGTAAATCAGGGAGTCCTAACCATGTCTGAAAGGATTACCATACATTTGTAACCACCAAGCTGCCTCATTGCTTTATTATTATTAATGCAAGGCTTGCAGAAACCAGGGGAAGTAAGGGAAAAAGAGCCAGTGCATTGGGCATGCGATCCCTGTTCTTATTGAGTAGGATGGGGGGGACTGCAATTTTTCCTCTCTGCTTGCTTTTCCATCTTTTCCAGAAGCCATCAATTCTCTCTCTGGAGAATGATTGCAGGGAAAATTGATTTTTACTTGTGTAAGAGAGCCGAGTGTGACGATACTATTCCTTTTTTAAGAAATGTATTTGAACCATGTTCTTGCACAGGATCTTTGTAGCAGTTCTATGCACTCGGTGCCATTGTGTCCACCTGGGATCATCCTAATTTCTGTGACCATTCTGAATTGTTGCTGCAGCCGCATAATTGCTTCTAGTGGCTCAAATGCTGGTTTTAATCTGAACTAATGCTGTTGTGCTGGGTTTTTTTTTCCCCCTGGGATTTTACAGTGGGGCTTGATTGGGATGATTGGCAAGAATGGTTATGTGATCGGGGAAGCTGGGCTTACACAGTATATTCAAGCTTGGGTGCTGCTTTGGAGTTGAGAGAGAGAGAGCAGTGTCTCTCTTTTCCCCTCAAGTTGGAGACTGGAATCTACCAGAAGATAAGATTCTGCTGTGAGAGAATGGATCTTTCTCTGAGAGTTGCTGGTTTGGAAACTGCTATGTGGATCTCTGTTCATAAGTGTTGAAAATCCAGCATCATGTGAACATACACCCTTCAGAATTAGCACAAAAACAAGTATGTTGTTCCAATTTAAAAGCAATTCCCATAGACCGAGATAGCTAGCTGTTAAGGTTTATACTTTGCCATGTCTGAGTCTTTTAATTGGTAAAAGTTTTTTTGGTTATATTCTAACAGTGTTCTTAAATAAAGTTTGTTTTGATAAAAGCTTCCTAGCCAGTTACTTGAATCATGTGTGGAGTGAAACGCCTTATGTTCACCCTAATGCCAAAATCAAATGTAAAATTTAGGGTCTAGGTTAACTTCATAAAAGACTTCGGAGTTTCTGGTCTGGGCCTTAATATGGGTAAGACACCGTCAGAGCTGTTGCAAATTTGATGGGCCGAATGGCCTCCTTCTGCATTGTAGGGATTCTATGATGAGGATTCAAACAGGTTTCCTGACAGAACAATCTACTGCAAATGTCCATTCCTTGTCTCTGGTGTCCACAGACACACACTGCTATTAGTGCGTTCCTGTACAATGATTGCGAATAAGAACATTGGCTAATTTCCTTCAACTATCCCAGGGACACCACCACTGTGAAATGTAACCGGGGGTTTGTGCCTGGGATCATAATTTCTGTGACCATTCTGACTCCCAGGCTGGAATTTTACCATCCCGCCCACCATGGGAATCGGAGTGGTGAGGGGCGGACCATGTAAAGGTCTGTTGATCTTGGGTGGGATTTTATGGCTTTGAGACCAGGGATTAGCTCCTAGTGTGTCAAGTCCTTTAGAAGAATCTGACCTGTTTTGTCAAAGCTACCATTTTTGGCAGAGGCTCTCATGACTAATGTATCTGTGATAAATCCAGTCATGCTTACGTTACATAAGTTGGAACTCCCACTGGAATTAAGTGTTTAGATCTCCTGGTGGGATTGATTTGCATTTTATTGCAAATGTAAACCGTTGCCTTGGTAACCCAGCTGCTGCTGAACGAGCCTCAATTTCTATTTCAAACTCTCCATAGCACAGGCTTCAGGAAATTGTTACAAGGCAGAATCCTTCTAAGGTGCTTCCGTTTGTAGCCACGTAGGATAAGAAATTAGGTTGTGGGGTTGGGGGAGGAGCAGGTTCTTTTGGCTGTGTCAAGCTGCTAGTTACTGCACATCCCAGTGGTTCCTCTAACATTTTCCTGTGCTGTCTCCAGAATGGAAGGTAAATCAACGTAATGGGCTATTCATGCTAAGTAGATTTTAAATCAATAAGTAAATAAAATCAAACCAGGAGGAGATGGGGAAAGCACAGACACCTTGCCCATCTTGCTCTGAGGCTAATGAGCCTACTGACTTCAGCGAGACATCTAGTGTCTAGTGACTGCATTAAGAACTCTTTTTTAAAAAATAGTGTGGTCCTTCAAGCCTTTGATTTTTCTTTTTAACCTTTTCAACTAGGGTATTCCTGAGCAATGGGCAAGACTTTTACAGACATCCAACATTACTAAACTGGAGCAGAAGAAAAACCCTCAAGCTGTTCTGGATGTCCTGAAATTCTACGATTCCAAAGAGACTGTGAATAATCAGAAATACATGAGTTTTACCTCTGGAGGTAAGGACCTGTAATCTCTCCATGCAGTATCTTATGCAAGTGTACCAGAAATTCCCCAGTATAATTTCTAGGATGCTAGACTGGGACTCTGAATTCATGACTTGCACATGTCTATAGAACTGTAAAATTCACTTTTTTTTATATATATATGTATTGGACTATTTATTTAACATCGCATTTTCCATTTAGCATGCACAAAGTGCAAATTTTTCTGTCATGTTGCTAGTATGCTAAATTTAGTTGTTTGCGGGTGTTGGGTTTGAAGCTGACATTCTAGCACCCGAATCTGTGTATTATGTTGCAAAATGATACTACAATATTGTGAATTCTCACTGGAAGAAGTAACAGACTAATGTTAAATAATTAATCATACACCATTGCTTAATATTTTCTTTGTTATTCTGGGGGGGAAAAAATGTTGAGAGTCAGTTTCATTGAATGGGATTGAAGGCCAAGGGTTTTTTAAACTCGAGTAGGGTTAGAAAGTCGAGTAATAATGCTTGCAAGGGAGTGGTGGGTGACTGAGGATGGGGTGAGCAAGAAATAAGGGTTCCAAGAAGGAGAGCAGTGCAGAGGGTGAGAATGGCCGCAGAACTGCAGATGGGATGAAATTGGAAAAGTTTATTTTGTGTCACAAGTAGGCTTACATTAACACTACAATGAAGTTACTGTGAAAATCTCCTGTTTGGGTACACCTGAGGGAGAATTTGGCATGGCCAATCGACCTAACCAGTGTATCTTTCCGATTGTGGGAGGGAACCGGAGCACCCGGAGGAAACTCACACAGACAAGAGGCAGACTGTGTGCATATTCTGGGAATCAAACCCGGGTCCCTGGTGCTGTGAGGGCGCTGTGCCAATCACTGTGCCACCTTTTGTAAGGGAGGAGCCAACAGTTTGGGAAGAGATGGGGAATAAGGCAAGAGACTAGATCGGAAGGGGACAGGAGAGTTGGAAAGAAGGGCAGAGGGAACAGGTGAATGAGGTAAAGGAGAATGTGAGGGGGAAGGGGGCAAAAAGGTATTGGAAGTGGTGAAGAGATGGCAGGAAGGGAAGAGAAAAAGAAAAACTGGGGAGGGGGGAGAAAAAAAGAAATTTGGTGCTTTTTTTTTTTCAGTTGGCAGAAATATAAAATAAGAGGCTGGAGATTTTCATTCTCGAGTTGGTTCTCCTTTGGAGCAAGGGTTCTTTTGGTGTATCAATACATTTTTGGTTTAGTCTTTCAGTTTGAACGCAGTTTTTAACTTTGATTACAGATCATCCAAACTCTGTGCAGATTGCGATGGAGAATATGTTCACAGAGTTTCAGTTCCATTAGCAGGAAAAGACTTGACTGCCATTTTGCCAGTTGAGTTTAACCAGTCAGAAATGAGAATTATTTTGGCTGTCCTCGTGTAAAGTTATGCTCACTGAGACAAAATTATATTTAATTTTTAAAATTTAGAGCTTCCATCGCACGAAGAGCACACTTAGTGCTGCAGAGGTGGTGCATTGTGGTGACTCAGGGATAAAGAATGGTTAATTGGTTGCATTTCTTAGTGAAGCTTTGCCTTGTCAGGCTGGGAATGTGATTGCTAATGGAATGGACAGCCGGGGGAGGATTTCCTTTTCACATTTAAGGTGAAAATCATATTATTTATGGACAAATACACAATTTTGCTTCACCTCGCATATTGAAAATTCTCCACCCCATACCCATATCTAATTTCAAACATTCCTAAGTCATGCTCAGATACAGAGTAGACACTGCTCAATAATGTGACTTCATCCAACCTCCGAAGACCTGTCCACACCTTGCCCTATATTAGTGTAGCCCCTCAATTTCCACACAAGCTACCCCTGACCCTCTGAGTGTACAATTTACAAGGGCAGTTTAGTTCTCTGAATCTAATCTGGGTAAAGACTATATCTAAGTGCATTTCACTTAAGAGCCCATTACAGGTGGAAGAGTGAGGGGACTTGCATCTCTAGGCAGACCTGAATCAGGTGTACCAACTCATTATATTTTTAATGTTGGGACTCAGTTCTCTATTAACATTGAGACTCAAATTCCAGTATTTGTCAGTGACGTAGATATGAGCGTAAAGCGATATTCCACTACTTCATACTTGCAATTACATTTTTGCTAAAATTAGTGAAGAATTTCAGCCACTGTATTATTCTGTAATTGTTATTGTTGTTTCTTTCTCTATCCTTTTGCTGCGATGGTGAGATATACATTCTGCTCCCAGGCTTCCCTCTGTGCCACTCTTGTACCAACCAGTAAGAGGTATTTTAAGAGTGCTACAATGACTTTTCTTCTGCTTGTTTCTTCGCTACCCCCTCCCTCCCTTTTTGAGGTTCCACTTTGCAGAAGGAAACTGAGGAATCCAGTAAAATAGAGAAGCACCTTCAACCCCTTGCTCAGTAGCATCACCTGTCTGGTGCTTCAAAATGCTAACACTGCCATGCCACTTAACACACAGAGTTTGTGTCACTTGAAGGCCTGCGGCTTAAGTCTGCATTTCTTCGAATCAGAGACCCTTGGGATAATTTTGGCTTTGTCTAGAATGGGAGTTATTGGACCAAGAGTTTCTCTCGATTCTCATCTCCATTGACTCCAGTGTAATTGGGAGAGGTATAATGGACAGCTGATTCGCTACTAGTCAAAGTCACAATTCCCCCACCCCCACTCCACTTCTGTTTCCAAGTGGCAACTGAGGTCATCATTGTGCATTTGTACCTGCCGTGAAGGCATCATTATTTCATCAGCTTGCAGACACGCTCCTTATTATGCCTATGTGCTTTCATTTTTTCATAGCTGGGCTGCACAATGGTCTGTCTGCATGTCAATGTGACATGACAGGGAGAACAGCTTAAATCAAGGAATTATGCACTGCATTTTACCAGGATTTTCTGCAATGAGTACAAGTATATAGTGGGGTCGTGACTACTGGATGCAAAGTATGGAGTTATAACTGGTTCAGTCATGTTCAATTATAGATAGTTATAGCTGGAAGTGAGTTGCATGCAGTAATCCATCACAAACAAGGGGTAGAAATAATTCAGTGTTCCTATTACTCATGTACAATTTTAAGCCTTTTCAACTGGGTTAATACTTTGAAATAGCACATCAGAATTTTACATTTTTGTAAATTAATCAAAAATTGTACCTTTGAGAAATTTCAACCTCGAATAGCCCAGCTTGGCCAGTTAGCATGATGAGATGTAATTACAATCTAAAATCTCCCTTGTGTTCCTTGATGTTTAATTTTCCATGTGAAACGGTAGATGCTTGATCTTTTGCTGCAGTACAGCTATGTTTGGAGAGGTGCAGCATAGGTGAAAGTAAATTGAAGGCAACAGCTGAGGGGTTGGATTTGTTGTTTGCATGACACAGGCAGTATTTGGGTCTTAAACAAAAATGCTAGATTACCAAGAAATAAACCGGTTGTTTTATATTGAAGCATTTTCAATGTCAGACATTTATTTTTGAAACAATTCAAAGGCATTAACCCCTTCAAAGTGATGGTTAAATCTTTTAGAAGAGGCATAGGAGACTGTGTTGCATTTTTACCACAATGATGCCACTTATAAGGGACATTGTGGCAGTTACGATGTGATTTACATTATTTGTGTTGCTTGCACAGCAAGAATCTTGCTAAACACATCTTTGAAGGTGTTGCCACTTCAAGATAACACTGCAGTGGCTTGCACTTCTATTTAAACTTAATATTTATCATGAAGTACAAATTCCAGTGGTAGATCTGACTAAAATCAAATTCCTGTCCCTCCCCTGCTCTCCCACTCCTTTTGAACAGTTTTTTTTTTCAGTCGTTTCTTATGTCTTTATTGAGATAAGTAACCAGTACAATACTGATAAAAGTATATATACTTCGTATGAGACTTTCTGTAATTTCTCTCCAATCACATTGCGTTTAAAAGCTGTTTGAATTTTATTGCAGCAGTCTATTCACTGATGGTCCCCCTTCTAAAGCAGTACAAGTGCGCAGAGATAACTGGTTGGTTGCCTGATTTTTGAATCTATGACATTGATTTGAAAATGACTGGTAGATAGTTGGGAGACAGGGTACGATGGCGGAAAATAAAAGGCAGAAGGGAATCCCTAGGGATGAGAGCCAAATTGACAGTTCTGATCCAGACTGATTCAACCAAGACCCCGACAAAGTCAATTTGGAAAATATAAAGTTTAACTAAATTTGGATTCATACAGATAGTCTTGGAGAAAAAAAAAAGGCCTGCTCCTGTCCGTAGAGGAAAAGAAAATGATCTCTGTGCATATGTGGGATCAGATTTTGCAACCTGCCAGAAAGTTCTATGCGTAGAGAATCTGTAATGGGTCTGCACAGTCTATATATGATTTGCATCCTGTTAACATTTTGATCATGGCATGTCAAATCTGTAAAGGGTCAACGTGCATACAAAATGTTTCTAACTTGGTGCTGTTGAGTAGGGATGCTTCTGATTTGTCACAGCTCCAGCTGGAGGGAGGTTGCATGTGCATGTCTTTGAGGGGTGAACAATGAGCATAGAATTCCCTTGCAGTTTTGGGGAAGGGCCATATCCATCGGATTCCCTTGCAGTCTTTAGGGTGGGAGCTGTCTGGATCAGATTGTTGGGCTCCATTGCAATCTTTGGAGGGAGTGTTAGTTCCTGGAGAGCCATGATCTTTGTGCAGCCATGTTGCAGTACCAAGGCAATGTTTTCATGCCCACATGCTGCCCTAGTTTAAATGTGGAGTTTAGATTTCAATTATCTGAATGTAAACTTCAAAAGTATCTGAATAATCTTCTGGAAGAGTCTCTTTAATGAAGTTAAGCCATGAGCTTTGAGCTAGTTCTCATTTTTTTGGGAAGCTGAACAAGTTCAAATTTGGAACCTCCAATGTGCAATGGAAGCCAGTCTCTGTTTCTCTCTACCCAGTAGTCTTTAATGAAATGTACTAAGCTTCCTTTGCAGGAAACGTGAAGGGTACCATGCTAATTGATCAAAAACTCCTAGATATGCATTTGTGTGGCAATTGAGCAACAAAAGTGTTTCTTGTACTTAATTTAGGTGACAGTTAACAATTGCCTTTCATGTAGAAATTTTCTGGGGGTGCGGGAATTGGGTGTCAGATATCTGGTTGGGAATATTAGGTGCTATTTAGCAGTGCTGAACTTGATCGATCCTTCATTTGACTGGTGGCAAATGAATGATGATAGTTAATGTGGCAGTGGTCTACCTGTACGCTTCATACTGAGAACCCTTCTTGGTCAGTCCGTCCAATCTCTCATTAGTTGCCCATCTCGTCAGACTATATACCATGATGGTAGAAACCCAATTGAAGTTTGTAAGGCAACTGAGAACGATTGACATCAAGGTTAAATTTAAGGGTGAATCTTCCAAGTACGTGCAGCTTGAGAGGAACGTTGCCTGATGCTAGTTAGTATATGTTGGGAAATGGTTGGTAGCACATTTTTCCATGAGATGGTTTGTGGAGATAGTGGGAGATTCCATCCTTGGACCCCGCTCTCTTTTACGCCAAGTTTGTGTCTTAAAGCTGGACCATACTTGATTGGCAAATGCCATTTTCTGCTATGATTCTGAGCAGTAAAACAACTTGCATTTGTATAGCGGCAGGATAATCATAAAATATCCCAGGAGGGTTATCAAACACAATTTGACAGCAAGCCGTGCATGGAGATATTAGCACAGGTGACCAAATTCTTGTTTAAAAAGTAGGTTTGAAGGAGCGATGTAAAGCAGGAGGAGAGGTAGAGATTTTAGGGAAGGAATTAAGAACTTGAGCCTTTGGAGCTGAAGTCATGGCTGCCACTGGTTCACACCAATAGCACAAGGTTTGATGAATTTTCTGATCTCAACTGGGCTGATTATGAAGACATTATAATTGACCTCTGCATCCCTAGACTCAGGAGTAAAGAAACAAAATTGGCCTGATTTCTTGCTATTGATTATTAACCAGTGATCTGAGCTGTAAGAGTATGTTTCAGGCTGTCAGGTGAGGGAGGAGGTTGATTTGGGACAATCCCCACAGTAAAATAGTATTACTTTTTGCTAAGGTTCATGCATCAAGAAATACCCGGGTTCGAATCCTGCCACCGCAGATGATTTGAATTCAACAAAAAATAATACCTGGAATTAAGAATCTACTGATGACCATGAAACGATTGTCAGAAAAACCCATCTGATTCACTAATGACCTTTTAAGGAAGGAAATCTGCCGCCCTTACCCGGTCTGGCCTACATGTGACTCCAGAGCCACAGCAAAGTGGTTGACTTTCAATTGCCCTTGGGCAATTAGGGATGGGCAATAAATACTGGCCCAGCCAGTGACACCCATGTCCCATGGATAAATATATATTTTAAAAAATTGAATGTGGTACTGAATAGCTTCCAAAATTGTTGGAATTATAACCCAATATGCGAAGGAAAGGAGAAGCAAAATTTGAGGCAATAAAAGGGAGACTCTCACTGGACATTTATGGATATAACGTATCAGTCAAGGGTTTTATGGAAAAATGTGATACAATTTGAAGTATTGCTTGCTTTGAAATAATCCAATATTTGACCCACTGGCAAAATTTTTGATTCTTTTCATATGTTGAAACTCTGTTCTTGACCCCAGTCTATGGATGCAATTCTCCAGCTGTTCACTAGTGGTGGATTCTCTGGTCGCGCCGCAGTGCACTCCTGCTGCAGATTTCCCAGTGGTATGGGGTGGCTACAATGGGAAATCCTATTGACAGCAGTGGAACCGAAGATCTGGCCTATATTATTCAGTGGAGTCAAATGATCCTAAAGCAATATTAAGCATACACCTCCCCAACCACCCCTGCTCCGAAAGCATTAGTTTAATGTTAATTTATTTCAAGCATACAATAAGCATTATTGCCTTTCTCTGAAGGACATATCACCATAAATAAAAAATAGGACAGTATAGCAAGTAGTTGTGTAGATGAAATCACATCATGATAAGAGTACCTGACATGAGACTAAACTTCCATGTGATTTCTTGATGAGAGATTGAAAGTTTATAAAAATGTCACATTCTGGAGATTGGTTTTAATATACTAATGGCAAAGTTTTTGCAGATTATGAAGGGTGGTTAAATTTTATGTCGCTAAATATTGATTAGATTGATCAGACAGAGTTCAAATCTCAGAAAAACAAATTAAAAATGGGTAAACTAGAACCAAGATGATTCTCACAATATTTCTTTATAATAAATAAGCTACCAAGGAAGGCCACTGAAGGAGATGTATAAATAAGAGATAGGATTGAGATCAACTAAAAAGAGATGGACTTGGGCCAAGCTACTACTGCTAGTTCCTAAACACTGACAGCAGAATTGGATTTTCAGAATCAAAGATGTTGAATATTGTGTGTAAAATCTGTTGTTTGAATAAAAGATTGCCAAGAATACCTCATACATGAAACTACAGATGCTGTGTATTTTTAACCTTTGCAGATAAACCAGCTGATGGATACATAGCAGCAAATGCTCTGGTGAGTATTAAAGCAAGCTTCAGATAGGCTGATTGACAAACTGACATCTAATTCTCAAGAACATGTGGAAGGTTGTGAACTGTTCAGATTAATTACTCTGTCTCGAGAATATCTCTTACGGTTTGCAGCAATTCGGTTTATATTCCATTCCATGTTTTCTTGTTCCTTCCTCAATTTCTGCCTTTACTCTCCCAAGTACGAACATAAGCCATTTGGCCCCGAAGCCTGCCCTGCCATTAAATAAGATGTTTGTTTCAAATGCCACATTCCCATCTACCCTTGGTAATATTTGATTTCCTTGTCCAACAAGAATCTATATATCTCTGCCTTAAAAATATTCAATCACCCTGTTTCCACCATCTTCTGAGGCAGAGTTCCAAAGTCACACAACCCTCAGAAAAAAAATGGTTCCTCATCTCTGTCCTGTGGTGGAGAGGGGGGGGGGGGGGGGGCTAATTTCAAGTATCCCCTAATTCTGGGTTCACCCACAAGAGGGAACATCATTTCCATGTCCACCTTGTCAATGGCATTCAGGATCTTATGCACTTCTATCATGTCACCCCTTACTCTTCTAAACTCTGGTGGAAACAAGCTCCGCCAGTTAGCTATCCTCACAAGGCAAGCTGCTCATTCCAGGTATCCACCTCGGAAACTAAAAGCAAAATTTTGCAGATGCTGGAAATCTGACATAAAAACAAACTGCTGAATAAACCCAGCAGGTCTGACAGCATCTGTGGAGACAGAAACAGAGTTAACGTTTGAGTCGATATGACCATCTACAGAATTAATCAAGTCAACTTCTTGAAACATCTCCAAAGCATTTGCATCATTCCTTAAATGAGATGTAAACTGCATAACTGGAACATAATGTTCAATTCTTCTCAATAAAGGATATCATTCCATTTGTCATCTTGATTATGTGCTATATATGCCTACTAACTTTGTAATTCTTGCACAAGAATGATTGGAACCCTCTGCACTTTAACATTCTGCAGTCTCTCCATTTAAGTAATACACTGCTTTTTTAAAATTCTTCCTGCCAACTTCACCTTTTCCCAAATTATACTCCAAATGGATTTTTGCCCACTCACTCAACCTATCTATACCCATCTGCAAACTCCATATGTCTCCTTCAGCACATACTTTCCTACCTACCTTTGTTTGCAAATTTAGCTACCATGCCTTCACTCCATCCCGGTAAATTGTAAAACGTCGAGTCTCCTGCGGGACCCCTCATTCTTGGGCTGCTTGCAGCCCTCCAGCAACTCATCCAAATAACGTTTCATGCGTCAGACAAGACGGCAAGTATTGGTAGACAGTTCGATGCACTGGTAACAATGGAAATACGGAGGAGAGTATCGATGCCATTTAAGATGTAGCAAAATCATACAACTGTCTGGGAGAATACACATCTTGTCATTCTGCTAACTTTTAAGATCCCAAGAACAATACATTTGGATAGTCTCGGTACAAATTGAGAGAGAAGTACCAGAGTGTAGAACTTCCAGAATTCCAAATTGATTGACCCAGGATGACAATTGTAAGAAATGGAATTCTCATGCTTGAGTGGGGCAGGAGAAGGCGATAATTCTGGGTGAATCTTGTGCCTTTTCACCCCCCCCCCCCCCCCCCCCCCCCCACCCTTGTTTCAGGCAAGAGGGGGATAGCGGAGACTTGACACCTTCCTGCCCCCACCGTAATTAAATCTGTGGTGGAAAGGACTGTGGATGATCTTCTCACTCTGCCACTAATTGAGGCCCTTGAGGGCAATTAATGCCACTGCCTGTCAACCGACATTTTATCGATTACATAGGGTTTGTTAGTGTGAATTACACTGTTAATGTTAAGAGAAATAGGTGATGGGTATTAATAGTCTTTGAGTACATAAAATAGGGTATTGCTGGAACATTGGCTTGTCATGATGTGGAGATGCCGGTGTTGGACTGGGGTGAACACAGTGGGTGTTGTTAAAACTCTTACATTGGCTTGTGTCAGAGGAGAGCTGTGAGACTAAACAAGTCAACAAACTCTCTCAATAAAAGAAGAGCTTTGTGGGGCGATCTTGTCAAAACAATACCAAGTGCCAAACAAGTGTGAAAGCGGGAGAGTTTCAGGTCAGTTTTTGGGCAAATTTCAAAAATCCAATCTTGTCACTCTGAGCAAAAATGAAGAAAGAGCTGTTTTCCAGCAGTAACAAGAGGGTGGGGCCATGCTCACCATAAAGCCAACTGCTTACCTCAGAGTGCACCACTGTGCATGCATTGATCTCTCTTTCCTGTGCAGTAGCATAAATAGATGCATCAAGCACTCCCACCCTGTTCTCGCTGCCCCCCTTGCAATTGCTGCTCTTCCCCCGTCAATTGCTGGTTGCAGAGTGTGCAGTTTCCCCCACCTCCCATTAGCAATCCCCCCCCCCCCCCCCCCCCCACCTCAGTCCCTGCCTAGTGGCCAGTGCCAGGGTGCCAGACTGGCACTGTCCAAGCAGCACTGCCCCCTCGCCTCCTGTGAGGTCTTCATGGCCTCCGGTCCTCCCGATGTAACAAGCACCATGGCAACACTAAAAGTGTGCTTTTTAACGCTGAAGTGCAGCTTCTTTTCCAACTAATGCACCTTTTTCTATTATAAACTCGAGCACAAAGTCCT
Organism: Mustelus asterias; assembly: GCF_964213995.1. Lineage (NCBI taxonomy): Eukaryota > Metazoa > Chordata > Chondrichthyes > Carcharhiniformes > Triakidae > Mustelus > Mustelus asterias. The sequence continues at coordinate 148,752,998 of NC_135804.1, forward strand.
TTTCATTTTTTCTGTCCTTCATTGTTCTCCCTGCCTTTGTCTTTTAATCTTCAGGTTTTCCCCATAAAATCCCTGGACTGGACTTTAAACGGAGAAGAGAAGGTTGAGCGAAGATTTGATAGAGGTATTCAAAATCATGAGGTCTGGGCAGAGTAGATAGAGAAAGATGTTGATCCTCCTGAAGGAACTCTTCCATGGAAGGCAATAAAATAAAACAAAAATTACTCTAATCTAACTTATAAATCAAAAATAAAGGCCTCATCCTGGGCCATTCCAAGCTCCCCACAAATCCCAACAGGTTCTTATTTATACTGAGTGAGCTGATCATCACATTTTGTCATTGGTTACATAGTTTACTGGGTCAGCTGACCCTTGCAGCTTGTTACCATTGGTCACACTACAACAGACCCCATGTTATCATTGGTTACAGTCTAACAAAAGACTGTTCCCACTGGTGAATAATCAAGAACCAGAGGGCACAGATTTAAAGTAGTTGGAAAAAGGAGCAATGGATGGTATTAGGAAAAACTTTCTCACACAGCCTGGGGTTAGGGTCTGGAATGCACTGCTTGCCAGTGTGATGGAGGGTCAATTGAGGCATGCAAAAGGGAGTTGGATCATTATCTGAAAAGGGAAAATGTGCAAGGCAGGAGAGTGGCACTAGGTAAACTGGTCCTTCAGAGGCTCAGCAGACACCTGCCGAGTGGCGGTCTCCTGTGCTGTAACCATTCTGAGTCTATTCTTTGACTCCAACAAAACAGTTGTGGGTTTGGCTTTAAGGCTGGGCTTTCACAAGTGTGCTGGGTACTTACCATAGCCCTGCTGAGAAATACTTCTGTCTAAATTGTTCCATTCTTATGAAGAAAAAAAATCTCCAAAGAATTGAGTTGAATATTTAAAACTGGACTAACATCATTTGAAACAACATGAACATCACGCAGAGTACATTAGCCAAGTCCTGTGGATACGGGAAAATGAAATAAACACAGAAAATGCTGGAAATATTCAGCAAGTCGGGCAGCATCTGTCGAGAGAGAAACTGAGTTAATGTTTCAAGTTGGTGCCCTTTCATAAGAACTCTATACATATATTTCTAATCTTTAATTGTGATTTGGGTGACTGGAATCATGGTTAGACACTTCAGCTGATTTCTCTTTAGAGCTACGAGGATTGTTAAATTAAAAAAGGCAGTGAACGGAGGAAAACAGCAAAGGCTTTGTCCGTGGTCACACTTGACAAAGCTGAGGGCTATTAATGCAGTGCCGCTAATGCTAATTTATTCATTTCTCATTGTGAGAACTTCTTGCAGTCAAATTAATTTGATTCATAAGTCTTCAAATTTGTAATCGTACCAAAAAATACATTCCAATGGAAAATATGATTAGTTACAATTCACGCTAATTTCTGCCATCTGCAGGTACACTATTCATTCAAGACTGCATTCCTTGTGATAAATGAATTGAAATACTAATAGCTTTAAGCTAGTTATCCGTTTGACTAAAGTTTTTATAAAAAAAACTGGAAATCGTTTGAACTTAAAGTCTTGTTTTATTTTCCCCCAAAAATAAACTTTATTTATAAAATTTGAAAAGTACATCAAGTGCCAAACAGTTTAATTGCTTTCATCTGGTTCACTAATGTCCTTTGGGGAAAGAAATCTGCCGTCCTTGCCTGGTCTGGTCTACTTGTGTCTCCAGAGCCACAACAATGTAGTTGACTCTCAACTGCCCTCCAAGGGCAACTAGGGATGGCCAGCTAGTGATGCCCATGTCCCACAAATGAATAAAAAAGTGTGTGGTACTCTGTGTATTGAGATACCTCAACTACAGGGTATATTTACAATATATATGTACATTTCATGCCAAATATCCGCTGGCGTATACACCCCAGGGTTTTTTAACATGAGTTTCAACCCGTCAGTGCGCTGTGGAGAGGTGGGAATTGTGGCCTTTTACCCATCGAACCTTTATGGTAGTTACAGCAAGCTTTAGTCCATTCCTGGATCTTGGAATATGCCATGCTGTAACACAACCTCAACATATCTGAGCAGACCAGGCCGCAGCTATCGCCAAACAACTTTCATTTTTGCCCCCCTTGAACGAGGGAGATGGTGGTATAGTAATAATATCGCTGGTCTACTAATCCCCAGGCCTAGGCTTATTTGCTAGAGTGGCACAGTGGTTAGCAGCACCCTGAATCCAGGTTCAATTCTGGCCTTGGGTCACTGTCTGTGTGGAGTTTGCACATTCTCCCCATGTCTGCGTGGATTTCCTGCGGGTGGCCATGTTTACTCCGACAGTCTGAAGATGTGCAGATGAGGTGGATTGGTCCATGCTAAATTGCCCCTTAGTGCCTCAAGATGTGACCCAAATTCAGCAGCAGTTGATATTTGCCTCCATGTGCACCTCTGGAAACAGTCCAGAGAGCGTGGCACCTCGTAATGTAGCGGATTGGGATGAACCTCAACAAAAACAACTGCACAATTTCCAGAGCTGCTTTGGAAAGGCACATTCTGGAAGGAAGTTGATGACTATTTCATCCCCACCCCAGCTACCTTGAGGATAGTATGCATTGACCCTGAAACTCTCGGTGTGTATGAAGGAAAACCCTTCTCAGCACCAGCCAAGCTACGTCTTGGTGCTTGTTTGAAAGTTCCGGTGATGAGGAATTTGACCGTCTGCTCCGGAAGCTATCCAAAAGGACCCACCATCTCCTTTTCCTGCAGAGCTTTGAGGGCATTACTTGTAAATGGACTTGTGATCAAAGCTGTTGTTCGCATAACCTTTTCCCTGAGGAACTTGTGGTACAGTAAAGTCCAGCTGAATATATATTTTTTGGGGGGGGGAAAAATAAAAGAAATTTGGTTTCAAAAGATTTTCTAGGTGAAATTTTCCCAAAAATTAACTGTCATTTTTGGGTTAGGAAACCGGTGCGATTCGCGCCAACACATCCAGTACAAATTGGATCACTATCTTCCCGCACTTGGTCATTTTTTGGGAGGGGAATGGGTTTTGAGCCAGTTCTACGAGGGGAAGGATCTAAATGTATCATTAAGCCCGGCATCACAGCAATCGGGTGCCCCTTTTAAAGGGCGCCCCCATCACAAAGTGAAAGTGAAGACTCCCTCCCTCCATACACACACATCGGGACCCTCATTGAAGGCATGTTTCTTACCCCCTCCCCAACATGGATCATTGACCTATTTCCCCAGGCCCCCAACTCTCAAGCCCTGCATTTTGGCACTGCCCCCTGGCTCTGGAGGTTTGGCACTTAAGGCGCAAGAAGCACTACCAGGGTGCCAGGCTGGCAGTGTCACGTGGGCACTGCCCAGCCATGCCCCCAACCATCCAGGGCTTCAATGCCTTCTGAGCCCCTCGGCATAGCCATTACGGCTGGTCTCCATTTGTGGAGATCAGTAGTGATTCACGCCAGGTTCCTGCTGTGCCTGAGGGTCAGAGAATTACGAGAGCCAGGAAAGTCCAGCTTGAAATTGACTAAACTTAATTAATATTTAAATATGCTAATCTAGTTCTCGCCCTCATCGGGTGGAAACCAGATTAAGCCCAGCTGCGGGGACTGGGAGAATCACAAATGGGGTTCTCGCTGGTGTTGAACTCGCTGGTGTTGAACACACTGGTCCCGTCTCCTACGACCTCCGACCCCAGCTCCAGCATGATCTGTGGTGGGGGCAACGCAGCCGTAAAACTGCCCCTTTTCTGTTCTAGTTTATTCAAACACCCGTTAAGTTACCTGAGGAAACCAGCACAAACTGGACAGTTGAGGACAGAAAATTAGCCGCTCTTCCCCTGCCAGATGTCATGTTGGCATCTTCCGCTACAAAATGGCAATAACTGTATAATCTGAGTAGACATATTTACTGAGATTTTGAACATAGATTTCCTTTCACTGTGCCCCAATGCCACATGAGGAACACAAAGGGATTGATTGCGTTACATAAGGCAGCAGAGTAGAAACTGTCTATGGGGTGGCTAAACTCTTTCCCTCTATGTCCTTCCCTGTTTTTGCTTTTAATTCTATTTTGACTTGCATTCCTTTTACCCTTTCCAACCCCTTGCCTGAAATATTCATTAGCTTTGCTTCTGTTTAACTTTCTCACCCTGATGTGTTTTAGTTGTTCCACTAGTTCTTCTTTACCTTGGTCCTTCCAAATTTCCAGCTCTCTTGTTTTTTCTTTCTCGCTCACTGCCTTCTCCTGCTGCACATGCACTTGATCTCTCCATTAAATAAATGATAAATAGTTGTGAATTCATGTTATATTTCAGCTATTGGGGAATTTACTGGGTTAAAAAGCTAGCTGAATGCAATATCCAGTTGAAGGTTTGGTACATTTTGTGCTAAAGTTGGTGGAATACGAATTTATTGATTCAGGAGATTAATTTAGAGTCCATTGGTATGTCATTGAAATAGTAAATTGTATATTGATAAAGTAAGCAGTTATGTGGAGGTGAAAGGAGTTCAACCTTGTGTTCTCCTCTGTCCCCTCTGCCCCCTTTACAATAGTAAGAAGTCTCTCCACACCACTAGTGGCTTTTGCTACCAAATAAACTTGTTGGACTTTAACCTGGTGTTGTGAGACTTCTTACTGTGTTTATCCCAGTCCAACGCCGGCATCTCCACATCATGACTACCCTTTACAATACACCAGACATTAAGTTCCTTTTGTCCATTTCTTATCTATTTGATATGGTACAGCCGGCCCTGGCAGGACAGGGGAGTGGGCAGCAAAGGAGACATTGTGAACATCTGGCAGCGCATTGTTTTTCTCCCAAATGGCAGCAAACCCAATACACTTGAGTGCAAACTCTTCCAAGTTGCATCTGAGCATTGCACATTATTCCCCACTCCTTTTGTAAGGCAATGCTTAAAACAGGAAAAAGAAAAATGGCTTCTGTTGTAGCTGTCCTTCCTTTTAATAAAAAACCTCCAAACTATTAGAAAGAATTTATTATTTTAAATAGTCTTTGAAGATTTCTGCCTTTTTTTGTTCTCCCTAATGAACTTCTTTACAGAGTGACACACTGATCACAACCTCCCAAGGTGACTGAATACAGGGTGGGATTTTATGGCCTCGCTCATCCCAAAACCAAAAACTCCCACCCAAGGTCGATGGACCTTTCTATTGTCCGCCCCTTCGCTAGCTCCAATTCCCGTGGCAGGCGGGGCGGTACAGTTCCAACTAATGATTCAACTGCAACAGGAAGTTGTATTTGTATAGCATCTTTGATGCAATAAAACGTGTCAAGTTGCAGTGGTTAATGGAGAAACGTGAGGTTGAGAGGCAGCGACATGTAGGGAGGGAATTCCAGCATTTAGAGCCTTGGCGACTGAAGGCACGGACACCAACGGTGGAGCAATTAAAGTTGGGAATGCGCAAAAGAACAGAATTAGATGAGTGTAATACAACTTCAGTTGTTATTGTTACCCTCAGTACATCTAGAGTGTCAACATTTACTGCTGAGGTAAAGTGTTTGTAACATAAAGAAGGAACTTTAAGGGCAAATACAAGGAATTATAAATATCACAAGATCAGCCACTTACAACCGGGTCACGTACGAGTGCTTCTCCTGACATCAATTTGCAGCAATGAACTAGGGCTATCTACTTGGAAACAACTTGTTTCACTGTTTTCCCTCAAACAACTCTCAATTTAGTTTGAATAAATTCCTGTTTTGAAGGTCCATAATAGCATTGCCACTTCTTGTATGTTTAGTTAAAGGAGTAACTATTTAAACCTAGCTCAATCAATTATAATATTGCAGCACAGGTTAATAAGGCTTCTAAATATGTAATAATTCAACCTTGTTTGGAAAAAGCTTACTGTCCAGAACTATATTCTCATCAAAGTTTTGCAGCAAGATAATTTTAGTATTGACCTCCTCAGCACCTGTACTCTACATGAAACAGAGACAGAAAGTGGAAGTTATAATTTCAGGTCAATAAGCCTCTTCCTTCCTCCTCAATGCTACGCACTTACATTTATGGAGCAAGCATAGGATGCTACGGTTTTTGTTATATTCCTTGATGGAGCATCCTTTCTCAGAAGATTTAAAATTAAAATATTAACACCGCTCTGTCTCTCACAGAACACAAAGATAGCGTCAGAGCCACCAATTGTACCACCGGTGTCGGAGGATGATGATGAAGATGACGATGATGACAATCTGCCACCGCCAGTGATAGCACCGCGACCAGAACACACAAAATCGGTCAGTAGAACTTATTTCTGCAGATGTGTCAGAGGCCAGCAAATGTTCTTGATCACAGAGTTAATATAAATATACAGTCCTGGTCAATCATGCTTAACGATGACCAACTTCATTAAGTGTTGAGCTGATCATCGAGAAACTCCTCATGTAACAAAATTAAAGTTTTAAAATTTATTTATTAGTGTTACAAGTTACTGTGAAAATCCCCTAGTTGCCACACTCCAGCAACTCTGTGGGTACACTGAGGGAGAATTTAGTACGGCTGATGCACCTAACAAGCACGCCTTTTGGACTGTGGGAGGAAACTGGAGCACCCAGAGGAAACCCACGCAGACACAGGGAGAATGTGCAGATCCCGCACAGTGACCCAAGCTGGGAATGAATCTCGGGTCCCTGGTGCTGTGAGGCAGCAGTGCTGACCACTGTGAATTAAAATTAGAACATGAGAAAAAGGAGCAGAACTTGCAAGGGGGATTGGAGTAGGGAAATCTTGCTATAACCATACAAGACATTGCCATCTAGATTACTGTGTACAAGTTTGGTCTCCTTACTTAAGGAGAGATAAACTTGCATTGGAAGCAGTTCAGAGAAGACGATTCCTGGGATGAGGGGTTGCCTTATGAGGGAAAAGTTGAAAAGGCTGGGCCTACACTCATTGGAGTTCAGAAGAATGAGGAGTGATCTTATTGAAATGTTTAAGGTTCTGAGGGGGTTTGACAGATGCTGAGAGGATGCTTCTTTTCATTTGGGAATCTCATTCTAGGGGGGACAGTTTAAAAATGGGTTAAGATGGGGATCAAGAAGAATTTCTTCTGAGGGTCATTCGTCTTTGGAATTCTCTTCGACAGAGAAAGGTGTGGCTGGATCATTGAATATATTCAAGGTTAGGCTGGACAGATTTTTGATTGAGAAGCAAGTCCAGTGTTATGGGGGAGCAAGCAAGAAAGTGGAGCTGAGGCCACAATCGGGTCAGCCAGAATCTCATTGAATGGTAGCAGAACAGGCTCAGTGGGCTGAATGGCCTACTATTGCTCCCATTTCTGATCCTATGAGTAGGCCACTTGATGCATCAAGCCTGTCCCCCCCCCCCCCCCCCCCCTAATAAGATCCTGGTTGTTCTGCCTGTCTCCCATAACTTTTAACTCCCTTGTCGGTCAAAATCTTTCTGAACCAAAATTCGGCCTTGAATACAGTCAATGACGCAGTCCTCATTGCTCCCTTGACTACAGAATTCCAAGGATTAATGAGCCTCTGAGAGAAGAAATTCCAGAGTACCTCTTATTTTGAAACTCTGCCCCCTGTCTAGGTTCTGCCACTTTCCTACCTAAACCACAATAATCGCGTGCAGAAAAGCCTCTGGATGGCCTTCCAGCCTGTCGTCACTTGAGACCCTAACGTGGGCAATTAAAACGGTACACAAAACTCCAGGTGTGATCTGACCAATGCCCTAGAGAGTTGTAGGAAGACTTCACCTCTTTCATACTCCACTTCTCTCACAATAAAGATCAACATTCCATTTGCCTTCCTCATTACTTGCTGTACCTGCATGCTAACTTTGTGATTCATATACAAGGACACCTGGATCCTTCTGTACTCCAGCATTCTGTGGTCTCTCCCCATTTAAAAAAAAAAAAAATCTGCTTTTCTATTCTTCCTACCAAACTGGATAAACTCTTATTTTTCCATATTGTATACAACCTGCCAAACGTTGCCTACTCATTTAACCTTTCTACATCCCCTTGCAGAGTGTCTGCCTTCTCTTCACAACTTGCTTTCCTACCTATCTTTGTATCATCGGCAAATATGGCTATGATATGCTCAGTCCCTTCATCTAAGTCATTAATATAGATCAGAAATAGTTAAGGGTCCCAGCACTGATCCCTCTGGCATTCCACTAGTTATAGTTTGCCAATCAGAAAATGACCCATTTATCCTGATTCTGTTTCCTGTCGAAAGTAAATGGTAAGGCACTTGGGCAGGACTGTCCTCTCTCGACCACATTGTTAAAAATGTTACTAAGAAACAGAGAAGAGCCAATTCACTATTGTTTTTATTTTTGTTAGGAGTGCCCTACTATAGGACAGCCTTTGACTGCACCCCTATCTCCGCCTGTGTCTGGGTGCTGTTGAACTGTTCCTGTTGATTCAGGAAACTGACTGGCCTGCATTGAGAGTAGGCTTATAGACCTTCTAGACCAAAATAGCTGGGGTCAGGAAAACAGCAACCGGCCTTGGTGATTTTTAGGGCCCTGTTTGCTTCCATGGGAGGAGTTAAAAATTCAGGCCTACATGTTAAAGATACATCACTGACTGCAGAGGGTTTGGTATGACCTGACAGTATGCAAGAAGCCACAGACATGCAAGTGTCTGTAATAAGCAAAATACTGCGGATACTGGAATCTGAAGCAAGAACAGGGAATGCTGGGAAAACTCAGCAGGTCTGGCAGTATCTGTAGGGGGAGAGAACAGGGTTAACGTTTCAAGTCCGCTTGGCTTTTCATCAGCACAGAAGAGGGGGAGAATGCATTAGATATTGAATTGTAGCTGGGAGAGATTACAACAAGATGTAGCAACCTTAAGAATAAAAAATGGCTTGGCATGGGAGGGGGATGGAGGGTGAAAAGGAGGGATTTTTGCAATGAGACAATATATGTATGGGATACTTTTCAGAAAGCTCACAGCTTAAAGTTGTTGGAACTCTAACATGCCTAATCGGAAGATGGGATGCCATTCCTCCAGCTTGCATTGAGCTTCACTGGAACATTGCAGCAGGCTAAGGGCAGACGTGGGCAGGAGAACAAGGTGCTGAGTTAAAATGGCAAGCCACAGGAAGATTTGGGTTTTGCTTGTAGATTGAGCAAAGGTGTTCCATAAAGCAGTTACCCAGTCTGCGTTTAGACTCCCCAGTGTAGAGGGGACGTCATTGGGAGCAGCAAATACAGTAGATCAAATTGAAGGAAGTGCAAGTGAAACGCTACTTGTCCTGAAGGGAGTATTTGAGGCCTTGAATGGTGACGAGGGAGTAGGTAAAGGAGTAGGTGTTGCATTTTCTGAAATTGCATGGGGAGTTGAGCATGATGGTCACGGAGGAAACAGACCCTGTCACATCTGGGTCATTGCTCTGTACTTACATCCACTGTATTTAGTGCTATTATAACATTTTGAAATGTGGATGGCAAAGTGACTTGGTAATAAGAAATGCAACAAGTTTTCTACAGTACGCTGTGCTTTGAACACCACATAAGCACACGGATTGCATAATTTCATCTGAAAGGGAATTTTACAAATAATGTTCTCTTCCTCCAATTGATATTTTAATAACAGTCTTGATGACTGATTTGTCCAATGTTAAAGGCTGGACTGGGACAGTAGGTTGGCCCATTCCCACTGCTATCCAGGCCTTCCTTTGTAAATGCGTTGTAGATTTGGGTGGCATGGTGGTACAGTGGTTAACACTGCTGCCTCACAGCACCAGGGACCAGGTTCAATTCCGGCCTTGGGTCACCGTCTGTGTGGAATTTGCATCTTCTCCCCATGTCTGCGTCAGTTTCCTCCCAGATGCTCCGGTTTTCTCCCACAGTCAAAGATGTGTGGGTTAGGTGGATTGGCCATGCTAAATTTCCCCTTAGTCTCAGGGGGATTAGCAGGGTAAATGTATGGGGTTATGGGAATAGGCCCTGGGTGGGATTGTGGTCGATGCAGACTCGAAGGGCCAAATGGCCTCCTTCTGCACCGTAGGATTCTAGAATTCTATGCTGGTGGGTTACTTCACTGTTACCCTCGGTAATTCATCAGAAGGCTGTGTCTTCCTCAGTGAAGCCATAGCTAAGTTGTTCCAGCAATTAAACAGCTGAAACACAGTCTCTCCCCATTTGGGCTATCATCCAACCAAAGTCCAAGCCCACAGCACCCTCTTGGAAACAAAAATGATTAAAATTGTTCGTTGACAATGGGCTCTCCTCCCAAGCTTTCAGCATGAAGATCACACAGGCAAGCCTCTACGTGACTGCAAATCTAGAACTATAGGTCGAGTGAAGGTAGATTTAAAACTGAGATGAGGAGGAACTTTGGAAGAAGGTGTAACTGGTGTAATCAGCAAGTTTGCGGATGACACGAAGATGGCTGGAATTGCGGATAGCGAAGAGCATTGTCGGGCAATACAGCAGGATATAGATAGGCGGGAAAATTGGGCGGAGAGGTGGCAGATGGAATTTAATCCGGATAAATGCGAAGTGATGCATTTTGGAAGAAATAATGTAGGGAGGAGTTATACAATAAATGGCAGAGTCATCAGGAGTATAGAAACACAGAGGGACCTAGGTGTGCAAGTCCACAAATCCTTGAAGGTGGCAACACAGGTGGAGAAGGTGGTGAAGAAGGCATATGGTATGCTTGCCTTTATAGGACGGGGTATAGAGTATAAAAGCTGGAGTCTGATGATACAGCTGTATAGAACGCTGGTTAGGCCACATTTGGAGTACTGCGTCCAGTTCTGGTCGCCGCACTACCAGAAGGACGTGGAGGCATTGGAGAGAGTGCAGAGAAGGTTTACCAGGATGTTGCCTGGTATGGAGGGTCTTAGCTATGAGGAGAGATTGGGTAGACTGGGGTTGTTCTCCTTGGAAAGACGGAGAATGAGGGGAGATCTAATAGAGGTATACAAGATTATGAAGGGTATAGATAGGGTGAACAGTGGAAAGCTTTTTCCCAGGTCGGAGGTGACGATCACGAGGGGTCACGGGCTCAAGGTGAGAGGGGCGAAGTATAACTCAGACATCAGAGGGACGTTTTTTACACAGAGGGTGGTGGGGGCCTGGAATGCGCTGCCAAGTAGGGTGGTGGAGGCAGACACGCTGACATCGTTTAAGACTTACCTGGATAGTCACATGAGCAGCCTGGGAATGGAGGGATACAAACGATTGGTCTAGTTGGACCAAGGAGCGGCACAGGCTTGGAGGGCCGAAGGGCCTGTTTCCTGTGCTGTACTGTTCTTTGTTCTTTGTTCTTTGAACTACTTCTTGCAGAGGGTGGTGAATTTGTGGAACTTGCTGCCCCATGGCACGGTGGAGTCTGAATCATTGAATGGTTTCAAGAAGGAGATCAGATATATTTCTAATAAGAAAAGGAATAAGGGGACATGGGGAACAGGTGGGGAGGTGGATTTCAGACCAGGGAGAGATCAGCCATGATCTGATTGAATGAATGGTGGAGCAGGCTCAAAAGGTTGAATTTGCCTATTCCTGCTCCAAATTTCTATGTTCCGATCATTCTGCCCATAATCTGCCAGTGACAAAAACAAATCTGCCGAGTTTGAGACCAGATTTCGGAGTGTTCACTTATTGGATGATCAAATTCCAGGACATTTTGAAATGGCTTTATGTACAGTAACTATTTGCATCAAATAAATGAAATATCTCCAGCACTTCCCCAACCGTCAGAATTACATGTTGTTTTAATCTGAAACCTAACTGAACCACTTTGTTTTCAATTACTATCTTGGAACCACAGGCTAAGTCATTGCCAGCTCTTTGATTTTTAATCTTCAGGGGCAATTACCAGCAAACGGGTGGCCTTTTAGCAAATTTGGTGATCTCTCTATTGATTTTTAATGGGAGGGGGTAGAGGTTTGAAATATTGGGTGAGGGTGGCAGTGGAGTGTTGCAATTGACCCAGGAAACTTTGGCATAATTAATACACATATTCACTTGTGCCTAATTGCCTAGAGCGCCTGCAGTAGATTAAAGGCATGCCTTTTCCATGCATCATTACTATGGCACAAGTTTGGAGGAAATTCCAGGACAATTAGTGGTGCGGTACTTGATGTGCCTGCCATTCCTTTAACTAGTGTAATGTGTTTTGGATCTAGCTGCTGAAGACAGTGTTACGTTGAAAGTTCTGAGTGGCAGGTAAAGTTTGAAATGAGTCGCATATTTTTCATCCCAAAGCAGGAAAAAATGTAAAAAGGCAAATAATGAACAGAAGGTGGAGGGAGAAAAGGAATGTAGATTTACAGAAATCTTGCCTGTTTCACGGTGGCACAGTGGTTAGCAATGCTGCCTCACAGCACCAGGGACCCAGGTTCAATTCCTGCCTTGGGTGACTATCTGTGCGGAGTCAGCGCATTCTCCCCGTGTCTGCATGGGTTTCCTCTGGATGCTCCGGTTTCCTCCCACAGTCCAAAGATGTGGCTATGCTAAATTGTCCCTTAGTGTCAGGTGGATTAGCAAGGTAAATACATGGGGTTACGGCGGTAGGACCTGGGTGGGATTGTGGTCGGTGCAGGCTTGATGATTCGAATAACCTCCTGCTGCACTGTCGGGATTCTATTCCATGGTTCATATTTTCTCCTCCCTCCACTTTCCTCCTGATTCAGCTTGTGGCTGAAATATAATTCCCTGGAGTCTCACCGTGCACCATTTTTTGGCAATGTGAACCTAACCGGTTAGTATTGGCTGATAATTAGCAATCAGCGGCAAAGTGATGGCCCATGCTTGTCGTCCTCCACCAAACTGGCCACTTGCCTAATGTGACCTTCCAGGCACTGGAAGACCCAGAAGATATGTCCACGGTAAGGAACCCAACAGATCTCTTCCAGGTAATGGGCTTGTATAAATCCAAGCACATGGGGCAGTGAAGAGAAGTCACACCGACAGACAAAACCCACAGGCAATGTGTAGAACAGGCATGTTTCTCCATCACAAGCCTTTACTTTAAGCTGTTGCAGCATCTCCATTGAAACTAGAAGCAGGAGGCCCTTTGAGCCTGGTCCGCCATTCATTCTGATCATGGCTGATCATCAAATTCAATATCCTGATTCACATCCCCCCCGCAAAAGGGATCCCTTGATCCCATGATCCTTTAGCCCCTTTAGTCCCAAGAGCTATATCCAACTTCTTGAAATCGCACAATGTTTTGTCCTCAACTACTTTCGGTGGTAGTGAATTCCATACATTCACCACTCTCTGGATGGAAAAAATAGAATCTGTTTAAAAAATAAAATGAAAACATTATTATAATAATTTCTGGGTAGTCACATGCAAATATGCAGGGCTTTAAGTCATATAAATTTGAACCAAGATTTTTAAAACATTAGATAAATGTGAAGAATCTCATTCTTGTTTCTTGCAGCTGTTTAGAAAGTGCTATTCCGTGTAGGAATCCTTGTTCCGATACAGACGGTGCTATCACTAGATATTTCTGATTGCCAGAACAGGCTCCTTGTGCCTCTTAACACTCGTCCTTATGTTTTCTGATAAAGGCAATCCATAAGAAGTGGGCAATTAGCCAGTGTCATGTTTTCTGAATTAGTTTCAGTGTCAGGGTTAGTAGCACATCTGTACATGAGGAATGCAGAATTGGCCACAGCAATTGAAGATTTCTGTGTAACTGTGCTGAATTATACGCATGTGTTGAACCCCATATCTGGACTCCAAGGGAAGAAGGTCTGCCCCACAATTATTTAAGGGCCAATTGTCCATTCATGGGGCAGATGCAAGATTTCCACCCCTCAGCCTGGAAGTCTTGCTACTGAGAGCTGCCAGCCAATCATAGGCTAGCAGCTTTGGATCTACCAGTATTGCTAGTGGGAGTGGAGGCCACAGCTGACACTGCACTCGTTGATGTTGAGAAGTGTTTGGGGGGTCCATGAAGTGGCTGGGCAATTGGTGGGGAATTTGAGGCCACTGGGGGAGGCCAGAATCATAGAATCTCTACAGTGCAGAAGAGGTTATTCAGCCCATTGGGTCTGCACCGACCCTCCGAAAGAGCACCCTACCTAGGCCCAATCACCCACCCTAACCCTGCACATGGCCAATCCAAGTAACCCGCACATCTTTGGACTGTGGGAGGAAACCGGAACACCCGGAGGAAACCCATGCAGACACAGGGAGACTGTGCAAACTCCACACAGACAGTGACCCAAGTCAGGAATCAAACCCGGGTCCCTGGCGCTGTGAAGCAGCAGTGCTAATCACTGTGCACCTTAAGCAGCATTTCTTTGGGACCAGCGGGCCAGTTAGGGAGGAATCCCCTCCAGCCTGTGGAGGGAAATTTGGTTGGCTAGCTGCTTGGCATGGGCCCCTCACACTGGCAGCTAAATGCCCACTGGCAGGGGAGGGTTAGATCTAGTTGATTTGTACGCACTCTTGAAACTGCTGTCAGTTTCAGCTGCTTTGTTGTCATTACCACCATAAAATCTAGGTCATTAACAGGCTGGAGGAGGAAATGACTGCAGAAGCTCGCTCTATGCCTGACCAACATTCAGATACGATGGAGGGAATGTTCAAATTGGACATGGTTGTAACACAAACAATTGTACACATCAGCAATTAGAGGGCAAGAGAGTGAATATCAGGGTGCACAACCCCGGTCATCAGTTTTCCGTGTGTGCCCAAAGTGAAAATGATCTCCCTTTGCTCAGTAAGTGATTAGGAGGAGAGGTGAGTGCGTTTCCATCCCCACTGTCACCCCAAGGATACTGACGCATTGTGAAGACCACCTTGGTGTGTCCAGCTCAATTCCATGTTGATGGAGATATTAGGGAAGAATTTATGGATAACTCATGAGTTAATTGTAATGAGGCACTGACTGTCATTGTGTTCTGCAGATTTTTACCCGATCGGTGATTGAGCCGATTGTGCCAGTGGCTCCGGCTAAAGATGTAACAACCTCTCCAGTGACGACGCCACCAGAAAATATAACCAGTTTGAACAGTCAGCTTTGCAGGAACACTGACAAGCAGAGGAAGAAATCCAAGATGACAGATGAAGAGATTCTTGAAAAATTAAGTATGTATTTAAAATTAAACATCTTTTGATTTTAACTGAGGATCTGTTTAGAGTGATTTAAATCTATTTCCTTGCATCACATTTGAAGACCTGTTGGGCTAATAGCACAACTTTATACTCATGTTTCCCATGGGCTGAATTTTACAGAAATATTGTTGCCCTCCCCAGCTCCTCCCTCACCACTACAAAAGTTGGTTCCAAAATGGCCCACTTCAGCAAAGGCTGCCCTCCCTCCCCTATTCCCGCACGAGGGGTGGCAGTGGCAGGCAGAAAGTGGGACTCGCACCCTTTAGTGTGAGGAGGTCCCATCCTCAAGAGCCAATCTGATTGGCTGGTAGGTTCTAGCCTTGGCAACAGCACAGCTCTGTAGTGTGTGCTGTTGCCAGGACTGCAGGCTGTCAGAGCAATGGACTTTGGGCGAAGCTAAATCCTGGGCTGTTAGGGTTGGTAGGGATCGGGCATTCTGGTGCGGGGGCTGGGAGGGCACAAAAGGGGGGCTTAACATCTTGGGGCACGAGGATGTCCTCCAATGTGCACAGGGCACCTGCGAATTGGCATTCACCACCCCTTCCTTCCTGATGGTTAAGTGAGTTTAAAAAAAAGGCCCGCACACTTCTGCACCCTCCCCTGGTCAGAGCAACCATATTATGGCATTGGGCAGCATTTCATTCGAGTCAATTGGCTTGTTAGAAAGCTCAATTGCTAATTGTGTTTTTGAAATGATTATTTCAGCAAGTGGCCATTTTTAGTGACCGAGTTAGGAATGGGTAGGAAGGCAGTGTGTAGACACCAGCCATCATTTCCATGCCCAACCACTGCCTCTCCGACACACACAGCCACGCTCCCCAACCCCCCCCCCCACAATCCACCGCACTCGCCTAGCTGCATCCATGTTAACTGAAAACACATCTGACGGAGGGACCACAAAATCCATGTCATGGATGATTGAAGAGAGAGAATTGTAACAATGTGATGAGTCTGTCTCCTTAATATTCAAGCTTCAAATAAAATGTTGTCCTCATTAAAAAGAAGCTGCTTTTGAAATGTCCTACGTGTTATGATTTCAATATCTTTACACTTGATGTGACTTTTGTTTCAGGAAGCATAGTAAGCGTGGGTGATCCCAAAAAGAAATACACAAGATTTGAAAAGATCGGGCAGGGGTAGGTGCAAGTCTTTTTATTAATTAAGGCTGGCCATTTTCAATCTAACGCAGTGCCGCCATATTATAAAACACCAAATGTGGCACCAACAATAACAATGGTCTTTCAGGACATCATTCTATCTTTCCTTCAGAACCCATGACTGTGACTGGTCATTTCTGACATGGTTTTGATCCTAAAAACAGTCTGTCTGATTAACAGCTATCAATACACAGAATTTGAATAAACAGCAAGCTACCTTTCAATTCTGTACAGTACAATCAGAGCCGGTGTGATTTGAAGACCATAAGATATAGGAGCAGAATTAGGCGATTTGGTCCATTGAGTCTGCTTCACCATTCAATCATGGCTGATAAGTTTCTCAACTTCATTCCCCTGCTTTTTCCCCGTAACCATTGATCCCTTTACCAATCAAGAACCTATCTATCTCTGACTTAAATACACTCAATGACCTGGCCTCCACAGCCTTCTGTGGCAATGAATTCCACAGATTCACCACTCCCTGGCTGAAGAAATTCCTCCTTATCTCAGTTCTAAAAGGTCATCCCTTTACTCTGAGGCCACCCCCGTCCTATTTTGTCTTACTAATGGAAACACCTTCCCCCACACCCACTCTATCCAGGCCTTGCATTATTTTGTATGTTTCAATGAGAAACTGCTGCCCTGTGGATCCAGAACTGGCTTGCCCAAAGGAGGCAGAGAGTGGGTATAGATGGGTCTTTTTCTAAATGGAGGTCGGTCACCAGTGGTGTGCCCCAGGGATCTGTTCTGGGACCCTTGCTGTTTGTCATTTTCATAAATGACCTGGATGAGGAAGTGGAGGGATGGGTTGGTAAGTTTGCCGATGACACGAAGGTTGGTGGGGTTGTGGATAGTCTGGAGGGATGTCAGAAGTTACAGAAGGACATAGATAGGATGCAAGACTGGGCGGAGAAGTGGCAGATGGACTTCAACCCAGATAAATGTGTAGTGGTCCATTTTGGCAGGTCAAATGGGATGAAGGAGTACAATATTAAGGGAAAGACTCTGAGTACTGTAGAGGATCAGAAGGACCTTGGGGTCCGGGTCCATAGGACTCTAAAATCGGCCCTGCAGGTGGAGGAGGTGGTTAAGAAGGCGTCTGGTGTGCTGACCTTTATCAATTGAGGGATTGAGTTTGGGCGTCCGGGGATAATGATGCAGCTATATAAGACCCTCGTCAGACCCCACTTGGAGTACTGTGCTCAGTTCTGGTCGCCTCATTACAGGAAGGATGTGGAAAAGATTGAAAGGGTGCAGAGGAGATTTACAATGATGTTGCCTGGATTGAGTGGCATGCCTTATGAGGATAGGCTGAGGGAGCTCGGTCTTTTCTCCTTGGAGAGACGTGGGATAAGAGGAGACCTAATAGAGGTATATAAGATGTTGAGAGGCATAGATCGGGTGGACTCTCAGAGGCTTTTTCCCAGGGTGGAAATGGCTGCTACGAGAGGACACAGGTTTAAGGTCCCGGGGGGTAGGTACAGGGGAAATGTTAGGGGGAAGTTTTTCACACAGAGGGTGGTGGGCGAGTGGAATCGGCTGCCGTCAGTGGTGGTGGAGGCAAACTCAATAGGGTCTTTTAAGAGACTCCTGGATGAGTACATGGGACTTAATAGGATGGAGGGTTATAGGTAGGCCTAAAAGGTAGGGATATGTTCGGCACAACTTGTGGGGCCGAAGGGCCTGTTTTGTGCTGTAGTTTTTCTATGTTTCTATGAGATCCTGCCTCATCCTTCTAAACTCCAAGTACAGACCCAGAGTCCACAGACACTCCTTATATGTCAAGCTTTTCATTCCTGGGATCATCATTTGTTGCAATTGGTGCTGTATTCCACATGTTAACAGTGTGTAGTAGCGTCAATCACACAAGGTAGTAGGTCAGGAACACTTATTGGGACTTGAGCTTTGCCACTGTGGATGTTGGCAGTGACCTCTGTGCCAAGTAAGTGATTGGCACATACTCTGGTTACAATCATCATCAGGTTTCTTGACTTCACCATTTTAACAATTGGACACCAGGGTAATGGGCATGAAGAAGATGCTGTGGAAGTGACACCATTCGGGTCTAAGCTTGATCTACTCAACATCCACAGATGTTCTCCAACATACTGATATGCAACAGCCTGAGTATTCCAAGAGGCCAGAGTTTAATTAAATGCACCTTTGGCAGTTCCTGCAAAGTGCTAAGCATCTGATAGAACACTAGGAGTGATGTATATATTATATTATATATAATTTTGAGAAAGGAAGTGGGTGGAAGTATATTCAATTATGCAAGAACTGGCCTTTCATTATTGGGCAATGAGAGCAAGAATAAATATTGAGATGCTGTAAGATTCATGTGTCAAATAATCTTAATGATTATCACTTTTAAATTATTTGACAGATCAGCAAAGAGTAAGTTTTAGAATGTCAGATTTGTATCTTCTGTAATGGATAAACATGCAAACTTTGCATGCAAAAAAGGTCCTCCTGACATCCCTCCAATTTCAGTTTGCTCCATTTAATCATTCACCGGGTTTATTCACTGTGTTAATGCACTTGATTTTCAGCTCCGATTTCATTTCACCGCAGAGATGATGGGTGGAATTTTATGACCTGTGTGGGGAGTGTGTGTTGCTGGGCTGGGGGCGAGCAGAGTTCTTTAAACCCTCCATCTGTCTCTTCCTTTCCCCAAAATCAACTCCTTCCCCTCTTCAGATTGACAAGATGACTTTTGCAATACAACAATTAATCTGCATAAATTCATAAGTTATAGGAGCAGAATTAGACCATTTAGCCCATCGAGTCTGCTCCATCATTCGATCATGGCTGATATGCTCCTCATCCCCATTTTACTGCCTTCTCCCCATAACCCTTCAATCCATTACCAATTAAAAATCTGTCTAACTCTTCCTTTAAATTGACTCACAGCATCCACTGCACTTTGGGGTAGCGAATTCCACAGATTTACAATCCTTTGGAAGAAGTAGTTTTCTCCTCAACTCTGTTTTAAATTTGCTACCCCTTATCCTTAAGACTATGACCTCTCATCCTAGAATGCCCCACAAGAGGAAGCATTCGCTTCACGTCTACTTTATCCATACCTTTTATCATCTCAATTTGATCTCCCCTCATTCTTCTAAATTCCAGAGACTATAGGCCTAAACTGTTCAATCTCTCTCTCTCTCTCTCTCTCATCTCTCCAGATTAGGTCATTCAGTTTTTTTGCAGGACTGCTTCCTAGTTCTGGCCAGTTCCCCTGCACTAGTGCATGCTGCCACTGCCTCCTAGGTTGCATTTCCATCCCTTTCCCCTGGGACGGCGTCCTGCTACGGTGAAGAGGGTGTTCCGCCTTGCCTCCACCGGCTCCAGTAACCTGGCCAGGTCAGCATCCGAAAAATGTGGCACTGTCTTCCTGGAGGCCATTTCCTTCTGCACTGCCTGCCTGTCTGTCCATCCTTGGTGTTTTTATGGAGCTGTCCCTTGTTAGAGCAGATCAGCTGCAGGCAGTTTGGGCGAGTCATGCGCTCATTAGAGTATTCCAACAAGTTTAGTGCGGTTTGCCATGTTACTATGGAGGGGAAACCAAGTCAGCACTTGCAGATGCGCTGATGGAGGAGGGGGGTGGTGCGTGGATTTTTGCCTCCTATAATTTGGTGCCGCAAAACTGAATGACCTAATCCGGACAGCAAGTCCAGCAAGATGATTAACCTCATCTGGCACCTTCCCCCTAAATGACACTCAGATCTCCCCGCTCCCCCCAGCACCCTGCATGTTTTCATCCCCTGACCCCCTAAGCACCTCCCCTCTCTTCTCTCTCTCTCTCTCTCCGCCCCCCCCCCCCCCCCATTGTGAGGTCATGGTGCCCAGCGGGGAGCCCGCAAAATGGCCTCCGCTTGAGTCCCATGGCCCACTGCGCTACAAAAACAGCGCAGCGGGCTGGGAGAATCACCCCCGTGGTTTGGTACATTTTTGATTTTTGTAAGATGGCAAAACCAAGAGATTGGTGACCCCCTCTCCCATTCAGAAAATAATACCAGTGTTAAAGTTTTTACGTCTCGCGTTTTCTCCCAAACAGCAATCAATATTGTGCCAATTTATGCCAAATTAAAAGTACATGAAATAATGGTGTTCATCAAGCCTGGTAATTCCATAGATAATGTACAATCCCACTGCAGCAATTTTAATCTTCTAAATTATATCAAGTACATCCTAATCTTAAACAAGACTGCACAATCCATATCTGTGCTCATAACTCATTATTCAACACTAATCTAAAGCCAGTATAATGTGGTTATGACTACCTCAAATTCAAATTTATTTCGCGTAGGACCCATATATTATATTTAAACGTGCATGGTTAAAAACAGACAGGATTGAATTGGCTGTGGATTTATACAGTGACTGTTATTGAGTTCCATTAACTGCATTCTATCCTGAATATTTAGAGTAGCAACAGTGTCTATGATATCTAACCATTTAAAAGATCTGAGGCAAAGGTGTCAGTGAGGTTTTAAGTGCCTTGCCAGCTCTGTCACTTTGTGAATTTTTAATTTTTAAAAAATCACTATGGATGGGATTTTCCAGCCCCTCCGTACATGGCGTTTTTTCCGGTGGTGTAGACGGATCACCACTGGCTGCCGGTGGGATCTTCCGGTCCCACCAATGCCATGCTGTTTTTTTTTGTGGCGGAGGTGGGGGCTCGCCTGTCTCACCACTAGGGAACCCACTGGTGAGGGGGACAGCAGGATCCCCAGCTGGCAGGAAGGGCTGGAAAATCCTGCCCAATGTTTTTTTTTTTCATCCTATTTACACGGGGATGGTTCCATCATTGATCAGAATGTACCTTTAATGTTCCCGGACTGGGGCCACCTTCCCTACTCCTCCTAGTGAGGAAAATGTTGGGGAATTTTATAATTTGCTGTTAACATGTCTGTGCATTTGTTGTATATTGGACAGTCCAAATGCTACACATTTAAAGTTAAAATTTATTTATTAGTCACAAGTAGGCTTACATTAACACTGCAGCGGAGTTACTGTGAAAATTCCCTAGTCGTCACACTCCGGTGCCTGTTCGGGTACACTGAGGGATAATTTAGCATGGCCAATGCACCTAACCAGCACGTCTTTCAGACTGTGGGAGGAAACCAGAGCACCTGAAGGAAACCCACACAGACACGGGGAACATGCAGACCCCACACAGTGATTCAAGGCGGGAATCGAACCCGGGTCCCTGGCACTGTGAGGCAGCAATGCTAACCATTGTGCCACCGTGCTGTCCAATTTACCTCCAGCCATGAAGTTCTACCTCCGCTGTATTAGTTCTTGAGTGCGATTACTGATCCAGTCCAATAGTAAAACTTCGATCATTGAATTGTGCCCATTAAGAATTGAATTGAGATTGCCCCAAGTTCATTTCATTCAGCAGATTTATGAGAGGAAATGTCCCTTCTGTCATTCAGAACCACATTGTACTCCCCGAGACTGAACCCCATGCTTCCCAACACCCTTGTTTTAAATACTTATTTCTGTATAGGATTTCCCAATTTTGCTCCAATCAAATTAGGAGGATGTGAAAAGAGGTCATCAAATTACTCCGGTTTTCTCCCACAGTCCAAAGATGTTTGGGTTAAGTAGATTGGCCATTCTAAATTGACCCTAGTGTCAGGGAGTTAGCAGGGTAAATGTGTGAGGCTACGGGAATAGGGCATGGTTGGGATGTGGTCGGTACAGACTTGATGGGCCGAATGGTCGCCTCCTGTACTGTCGGGATTCTAAATTGGAAAGCGACATCTTGGAAAAACTGTCATGGGTTGATTGTAGCACTCAGTAAATGAATCCAGCTGTATTTACTTTGAATCACTTTAAACTGTTCATTTGGTTTCTCACTGTTCCTCACCATTATTAATTATCAGATCAGTTTTTACCTTCTAATTTATTTCTGTATTTAAAAAGCTTTCTTTATCACCAATACCAATAGTAACGGATCTACAAGATCGTCATCTGTGCCCAATTTGAATATTTAATAGAGAGTTTGCTGTCTTCTGGCAGGGAAAGGCATTGGGATTGGTGCAGGGAAGACACATCCGCCATTTTAAAAGCCCACCAGCCCAGTTTATGCCGGCCAGTCTGTGTACCAAAGAAGTTTGGGTGGAGTCACCTAGAGTCCCCTTCTTTCTCCAGGATAGGACTATCTTTACCATTCCAAACAGAATTTTGCCTGCATATTTCCAGTGAAAGTAATCTTTTAGACCATAAGATATAGCAGCATAATTAGGCCATTCAGCCCATCGAGTCTGCTCTGCCATTCAATCATAGCTAATATGTTTCTCAACCCCATTCTCCTGCCACTTCCCCATAACCATTGATTCCCTTACCAGTAAAGAGCCTACCTATCGCTGATATTTGCTTTCAATTATGTTCTATTCTCAAATGGTTAACTCTGCCGAGAGGCATGCGCTATTTGGGATTTTGCTTAATACAAATTATTTGGAACACCAGTCAGCTAAGGATTATGTGTTCTGACACATCAGAGCAGTGTGAGACAATACAGATCATCCAGCATTTCCAGAGACATTTGTGCCATTAATGTTGGAATGAGTTTTATTTCAAAATGCGGAGCAGAAGTATTACCTAAATAGACAATGTTAGTGCAGCAAAGCCAGGGTGGAGGCAGTTCCTCATTTGAAATGGTAGATTTAATTAGCAGCTCCAATTCTTGACCCATGGAGCTCTGGAAGAGTGAAAGATGAAGCACAGTCTCTCTGTCTGGTCAATGAGGGAAGCTATAAGCTTAAGTTCAGTATGTACACATCAGCTTCTTAAAGCAAGGTACGCAATTCAGTTCAGGGATTGTTGACTTGTAAAGTGAACCCAATAATAGTGGTAGAAATGGTAGTTGTGTATTTCATTTATGTTTAATGATGTAGGGAACTGATTCAATCAAATTTAAAAAGTAGGACCACAAAGGTGGTAATTTCAGAATTAGTAGCAGTGCCATGTGCTGGCAGGAGTAAAATAACAGGTCATACCAGATGGATGCATGGATGGAGAGATGGTGTAGGAGGGAGGGATTCAGATTCTTGGGACATTGAGACCAGTTTTGGGGAAGGTGGGACCAGTACAAGGAGGACGGGTTGTATCTGAGCAGGGCCAGGACCAATGTCCTGCGAGGGGAGAAAGGGGTGTCATCCTTCATAAGAGGTTACTCGGCAAAATTAAAGCACATGGGATAGGGGATGTAATGCATTGGCATGGATCGCAAAATGTTTGACAGACAGAAAACAGAGAGTGGGAATCTGGGTTTTTTTTCACGTGGCAGGCAGTGAATAGTGGGGGGTCACTGCAATCAGTGCTTGGGCCCCAGCTGTTCATGATGTATATAAATGACAACACACAACTGGGCGGGATTGTGAGTTATGAGGAGGATGCAAAGAGGCTTTAGTGTGATTTAGACAATGAGTGAGTGGACAAACACATGGCAGATGCAGAACAACATGGCTTAATGTGAAGTTACACGCATCTGTGTCCCTACCTAACAAAGGATATACTTACCATTTGAGAGAGTGCAGCAGAGGCTCACTAGGCTGATACCAGGGTTGACAGGACTGGCCTATGAGGAGAGCTGGTTTGACTGGGTCTATTTTCACTGGAGTTTAGCCCTTTGTCAGAGCCATCCAGACTCAACGTTACCTCTATTCTCTCTCCACAGATGCTGTGAGACCTGCTGAGATTTTTCAGCATTTTCAGTTTTTGTTTCGGATTCCAGCATCTGCAGTGTTTTGCCTTTTATCTGTATGTAGGGAGGATGTTTTCCCTGGATGGGGAATCTAGACAGTAAGAAGTTTAACAACACCAGGTTAAAGTCCAACAGGTTTATTTGGTAGCAAAAGCCACACAAGCTTTCGGAGCTCTAAGCCCCTTCTTCAGGTGAGTGGGAATTCTGTTCACAAACAGAGCTTATAAAGACACAGACTCACACACACTGAGTCTGTGTCTTTATAAGCTCTGTTTGTGAACAGAATTCCCACTGAGTCTGTGTCTTTATAAGCTCTGTTTGTGAACAGAATTCCCACTCACCTGAAGAAGGGGCTTGGAGCTCCGAAAGCTTGTGTGGCTTTTGCTACCAAATAAACCTGTTGGACTTTAACCTGGTGTTGTTAAACTTCTTACTGTGTTTACCCCAGTCCAACGCCGGAATCTCCACATGGGGAATCTAGAACCAGGGGACACAGTCTCAAGATATCAGAGGGATCATTTAGGACTGAGATGAGGAAAAAATTCTTCACTCAAAGTGAACCTGTGGAATTGTCCACCATAGAAAGCTGTGGAGGTCAAGTCACTGAACGTATTCAAGAAAGGGAGAAATGTTTAGATTATTATGGCACCAAGGGGTATGGGGAGAAAGCAGTAATATGTCATTGAGATCAAGGATCAGCCATGATCATATTGAATGGTGGAGCAAGCTCGCACAGCCAAATGGCCAACTGCTCCTCCTAGTTTCTGAGGTTTAAAGTTTATTCATTAATAGCACAAGTAGGCTTACATTAACATTGCAATGAAGTTACTGTGAAAATCCCCTCAGCGCCTAGATGCAGCCTTCTCAGGAATCAGTCTGATGAGCACTCCCTCCATGGCAAATATATTCTCCTTGGGTCAGGAGACCAAAACTGTGCCCAATATTCCAGGTACAGTCTCACCCAAGGCTCTCTACAACTACAGCAAGACCTCTTAACTGGCTGAGCTCTCACATCCACTCCCTCAACCTTTTGAGTGGGATGGAAAGGTCCAGAGAGAGGAAGAAAAAAAAACTTCTATTTTTAAAATGCAACCTTTCATGCTGATGCCTTAAATGTCATTGATAGAAGACAGAGTCAATTACTGTTCTTGAAATTGAGCAAAGGGTTGAGATAACCATTGATTAAATGCTTGGAAAAACGTATCTTTCCTATAGCAATCTTGTAAAAGGATGAACTGATGCTTGTTTATTCAAAGTCTGAAGAATATTCAACCCTTTGAGAACCTTTTGGAATAATGTTCATCTGTGTTACAAAATAATTATCTTTATTATACATTTATACTAAATAATACTCCATATTTAAGTCTGGCTTTAAAGTGAAGTTAATAATAGCAATGTTCTTTCAATCTTCCCTGTAATTTTAAAAATAAAAAACCCCTCTTCAGTGATATCTTCTAAGCTGTAACAATTCTGTGAATAAAATGTAAATGAATGACTGATTTCATTCTGACCCTGTCGTGCATCGTGGCACAAATTAACGTGATCTTTCCAGTTTAAAAAAAAATTAATATAAAAAGTCAGCTTCACTAAAGATTAGGCCTCGCAATTTCTCAGTGCAAACTTGTCTCGACAGCAAACACGGCCGGTTCTAGGACTATGGAGTGCAGAAAGAAATTGAGACAAGTGATACTGCTTGAACTTTCTAAACATTTCAATTGAACTGTTAGGCAGGGGAGTTAGAGTTTCGGCCTATTGCTTGGCAATAAGGGGAGGCAATGGCCCAGTGGTATTTTCACTAGACTATTAACCCAGAAACTCAGCTAATGTTCTGTGGACCTGGGTTTGAATCCCGCCACGGCAGATGGTGGAATTTGAATTCAATAAAAAATAACTGGAATTAAGAATCTACGAATGACCATGAAACTGTTGTCGGAAAAATCCATCTGGTTCACTAATGTCCTTTTAGGGAAGGAAATCTGCCGTCCTTACCTGGTCTGGCCTACATGTAACTCCAGAGTGACAGCAATAGAACAAAGAACAAAGAACAATACAGCACAGGAACAGGCCCTTCGGCCCTCCAAGCCCACGCCGCTCCCCGGTCCAGGATTGAATCCTGAATCCAGGATCCCCGCCCAATTTTCCAGCCTATCTACATACCAATATCCTATCCACCGAGCTGTCCCTCACAGCTACGATGCTTTGTTCATCACAACCAATGTAATTGACTTTCAACTGCTCTTGGACAACTAGGGATGGGCAGTAGCGACACCCCATGTCCCACAAATGAAAATTTTTTAAAAACTCGTGGTACAGTGGAATTTGATAGATTCACTATAAATGCAACTTTAGGGATTGTTCTTTGTATTGCACTTTGCTCTGATTTATGTTTACGATTTACATAGATGATTTGGAGTTGGGGACCAAGTGTAGTGTGTCAAAATTCGCAGATGACACTAAGATGGGTGGAAGAGCAAAGTGTGCAGAGGATGCTGAAAGTCTGCAAAGGGATATAGATAATCTAAGTGAGTGGGCGAGGGTCTGGCAGATGGAGTACAATGTTGGTAAATGTGAGGTCATCCATTTTGGTAGGAATAACAGCAAAATAGACTATTATTTAAATGGTAAAAAATTGCAGCATGCTGCTGTGCAGAGGGACCTGGGCGTCCTTGTCCAAGAATCTCAAGGAGTTTGTTTGCAGGTGCAGCAGGTAATTAAGAAGGCAAATGGAATTTTGTCCTTCATTGCTAGAGGGATGGAGTTTAAAAACAGCGAGATTATGTTGCAGCTGAACAAGGTGCTGGTAAGGCCACACCTGGAGTACTGTGTACAGTCTTGGTCTCCTTACTTGAGAAAGGATATACTGGCACTGGAGGGGGTGCAGAGGAGATTCACTAGGTTGATTCTGGAGTTGAGAGGGTTGGCTTATGAGGAGAGACTGAGTAGACTGGGGCTATACTCCTTGGAATTCAGAAGAATGAGGGGAGATCTTATAAAAACATATAAGATTATGAAGGGAATGGATAAGATAGAAGCAGGGAAGTTGTTTCTACTGGCGGGTGAAACTAGAACTAGGGGGCATGTCCTCAAAATAAGGGGAAGCGGATTTAGGACTGAGTTGAGGAGGAACTTCTTCACACAAAGGGTTGTGAATCTGTGGAATTCCCTGCCCAGTGAAGCAGTTAAGGCTACCTCATTGAATGTTTTTAAGGCAAGAATAGATACATTTTTGAACAGTAAAGGAATTAAGAGTTATGGTGAGCAGGCAGGTAAGTGGAGCTGAGTCCACAAAAAGATCAGCCATGATCTTATTGAATGGCAGAGCAGGCTCGAGGGGCCAGATGGCCTACTCCTGCTCCTAGTTCTTATGTTCTTATGTTTGAGATAGTTGTGGGACTGGATTCTCCAACCTTACCCGTGGCTGGGATTCTTCTGTCCCGCTGCTGTAAATGGAGATTCGGTTGAGTTCCACATTCTTCATTCTCGGTGGTAGTGGGGCATGCAAGACCGGAAAATTCCGGCCGTGGTCTTTTGAAGCTGGACGTGAGACGCTACTCTGTTCCTCACAGGGTGAAGTCTCTGTAACATTGCTATTTGTGTTATACCCACAGGAAGTTTTGATAATGAACATACTGATCATTCCTGTTTTGCTTCATTCCTTTAGAGCATCAGGCACGGTATACACAGCAATAGATATTGCCACTGGACAAGAGGTAAGTCCCTGTCCTTGCATATGATATTATTATCAGATAATGTGTCCCTACCCTGTTTATTTTGCATTGGTGGAGTGTGGCAGTCTTCCTGTATTATTGTCAATTCATAGAATCTCTACAGTGCAGAAGAGACTTTCATTAATTGCCCACTTGAGGGGTTCCATTACGTATTGGTCTCTTCCTCGCCCCCCCCCCCCCCCTCCAAAAACAAATGCCCATTCTGCCAATATTCACCTCCTGGGAGCATTAAATTTTGCTCCCTATGTGTAACCTAATACAAAGATTTTGCTGGACCTTGGGTGGCACAGTGGTTAGCACTGTGCCCCACAGCGCTAGAGACCCGGGTTCAGTTCTGGCCTCGGGTTACTGTTTGTGCGTTCTCCCCATGTCTGCGTGGGTTTCCTCCGGGTGCTCCGATTTCCTCCCACAGTCCGAAAGATGTACAAGTTAGGTGCATTGTCATGCTAAGTTCTCCCTCACAGTACCCAAACAGATGCCGGAGTGTGACGACTAGGGAATTTTCACAGTAACTTCGTTGCAGTGTTAATGTAAGCCTACTTGTGACACTAATAAATAAACAAAACATTCCAAACCTTGTGCAAATATCTAAAGTTAGAAAGCAGCAGATCTAGTTTGATCTGAATTGCCATTGCCTTTTAGAAGCATCGGTAGCACAGTGCTGCCTCACAGCGCCAGAGACCCCATTCAATTCCCGGCTTGGGTCAATGTTTGTGTGGAATCTGCACGTTCTCCCTGTGACTGCGTGGGTTTCCTCCGGGTGCTTCGGTTTACCTCCCAGCCCAAAGGACATGCTGGTTAGGTGCATTGGCCATGCTAAATTCTCCCCCAGTGTACCCGAACAGGCGGCCGGAGTGTGGCGAATAAGGGATTTTCACAGGAATTTCATTGCAGTGTTAATATAAGCTTACATGTGACACTAATAAATAAACATTAAAACACCTTTCGCTGCGTGCATTCAACTTTCAAACCTTTTGTTTGGCTTATAAAATTATCACATCTGCACTGTGTAGTTACAATGGATAAAGTGCCTGGTGATTATTACACACACCATTTTCTCAGATGGGATCCAAATTGAAACAATATTTGGACATTTTCCAAATATTAATAAATTGTCCCAATCCATTAGCATTTGTATCTAGAATAAACACTCAGCGTCAGTGAGGCTGAATGATGCCCTCTCTCTGCCTTCGTTACATGAGTAATATTTTCCTTCACAGAGCTCTCTCACCTCTCCGATGTTGATTTACATTTTTAGGCCAGTTCCAATCAATTACCAGAATATTCTGCATAATTTCTCTGAGGAGCTTTGAGTCCTTTCCAAATACATGGCATTTGTTTGACATTTTGAACTCCGGAGCTGACAGCCATCTCACTGGATAGCATTTAAATTGATTTCCAGTTCAGCACATTCCTCATCTGACAGTGAAGAGCAGACATTTTATCCCCGGGGCTTTTATCTTGACGGGAATTGTTGAACATCGGGGTGGGGTCTTGGCTATGATTGCTGTTGTTACAATCCCAGCTGATAATACAGGACAAATCAGAGCCCTGGGTGAAACTTAGCTTGATAGATCCTAACTTTGTTTTTTTTAAAATATAAACCATGGAAAGCTACTGAATAAATTCACAGGAGTTCACTAATGAACTTCTAATATAAAAGAACAAAACATTTGTTATAAAAGGAAAAATGAAGTATATTACACCAGACCAAGAAGGTTGGAAAGATCATGAGACAAATACCAGAAAAGGATTCAAACTCCCACCAGCCTTTTTATTCCAGCAAAACCCTTACAGACTCGGAACCCAGTGAAGATTTACCACTATCTTAACACCGAGACTTCTTGCTTGGGCTGGCCCAGTTACAAACTTTTTCTAAATGTTTTACTCCATCCTTAAAGTTACACAACCAATACTTGAAATGGACCAGGCAAACCCAAATCCATTCCTTGCTTGCTCCAAAATCCAATTCATGGTTCCTACAAGAGAGACAAGCAAGATCCAAGCTGACAAGATAACCCAAGCCCACATCTTGGGCTTGATCTGACATTTGAACTTAGCCAGTTACCTTCCGGTGGATTTCTCAGCATTCACTAGATGCTTCTTCCCCAGCTGGTACATTTCCCTGAGACACCCAAAACCGTACTCTAAGTTCACTATTACTGCAACTGCAGAGCAAACAGGAGTTCCCTAAATAAAAGCAAAATACTGCATATACTGGAAATCTGAAATAAACACAGAAAATGCTGGATAAATTCAGCAGGTCTGGCAGCATCTGTGGGGAGAAACAGAGTATCCTAAATTCAATCTCCTAGCACCCTTTCAGTGTTTCTATCGGAGAGCTTAGAACTCCTGTCTTCTCTTTCTGACGCATGCACTCTGAACTACTTCTTTGTCTTTCCCTGTGTCTCTGTGTGTCATTGGTTCTCTGTCACAAAACACATGATATGTGATGCTGTCTCAACTTGAAACATTGGTTCGTGGTAGTGTACAGTTTTTGGAATGGTGTGAGGAGTCGCATGAAACCCCCAGTGAGAATAACCAGCCCAGGTGTCGTATAACAATTACTAAAAACTACTTATTAAACTAAAGAGACCAATACATACAACTAGAACTATAGCACTCTAAGATAATTAAATACATGAATTGCTAAACACACACAATTTATACAGAAATTACCCTTTTGTTCCAAAATCTATATTTTTGTGATCCCTGAACTCCTTGAGACTTTCCCAGTCCCAAACAACCTCCAAATTTAATAAATCTATTAAGTCAAATCCAGCTTATAGTTACCACACTATATGATGTGGATGATCGAGTCTGGGAAACTACTTTGCTTGGTCCAGCGAAGATATTTAAAGTGCCTTTGAGAAGGTTCCTACGTTGTCTTGGTGCTAAGACTGGATTTTAGATATTCTCAGGTTGTAAGCTGTAAAACTGGCCTCTCCAGCTCTTAGATAATACAATGCCTTCTTGACCGTTAGATGCTAAACTCACTTCCAGCTGTGAGATATTAAAATAGCCTGCCTCTGCAGGTGCTGAGAATTATATCCTGTTTCCTCTATAATTCCTGCCTCTCTGTATTTGGGCTGTCTGGACCTCTCACATTCTGTGACTCTCAAAATTAGCATCAGCATGCCTCCCCTGATCTCTTAGCCATCCAGGTAAGCTGTTTCCTGATGATAGCTATTTACACCTGATTCTGTCCAGATGCTGGCTAATCCCGTTACTGGGAAAGGTTGCATCTCATCCATCCCCTTTGAATGCTGGCTACTGTTGTCACTAGGTAGATCGATGACACTGGACAACAGCACAGTTTTTCTACTTTGTGTTATTTCCCAAAATCACTAAACTAATAGCCTTATTGTAACCCATATGCTTTACTCCAAGCATTGTAAAACCTAATCAAAAATACATATGCAAACAAATCCAGAAAACCACACCTTTTGCTTGAAGGTCCTCCAGACTCCCCAGCACCAAGCTCACAAAAAAATTTAGTTAATCTGAAACTAGGTTGCATCTTTCTTAACACACAAATGCACATATCATTTCAACTTTAATTTATACATGGTTCCTAACAGTGTCAGCATTTGAGTGTCATGGGGTACCTGATTTATTAAAGGAGCTATGTGTGGATTATGTAGGGTATTCTATGGGAGAGGAAACTTGTGAACAGAGCGACACAGAATTCAAATATTTAGAAACATAGAAAAACTACAGCACAAACAGGCCCTTCGGCCCACAAGTTGTGCCGAACACATCCCTACCTTCTAGACCTACCTATAACCCTCCATCCTATTAAGCTCCATGTACTCATCCAGGAGTCTCTTAAAAGACCCTATTGAGTTTGCCTCCACCACCACTGACGGCAGCCGATTCCACTCGCCCACCACCCTCTGTGTGAAAAACTTCCCCCTAACATCTCCCCTGTACCTACACCCCAGCACCTTAAACCTGTGTCCTCTCGTAGCAGACATTTCCACCCTGGGAAAAAGCCTCTGAGAGTCCACCCGATCTATGCCTCTCAACATCTTATTCACCTCTATTAGGTCTCCTCTCATCCTTCGTCTCTCCAAGGAGAAAAGACCGAGCTCCCTCAGCCTATCCTCATAAGGCATGCCACTCAATCCAGGCAACATCCTTGTAAATCTCCTCTGCACCCTTTCAATCTTTTCCACATCCTTCCTATAGTGAGGTGACCAGAACTGAGCACAGTACTCCAAGTGGGGTCTGACGAGGGTCTTATATAGCTGCATCATTATCCCCGGACTCCTAAACTCAATCCCTCGATTGATAAAGGCCAGCACACCATACGCCTTCTTAACCACCTCCTCCACCTGCGGGGCCAATTTTAGAGTCCTATGGACCCGGACCCCAAGGTCCTTCTGATCCTGTACCGTACTAAGAGTCTTTCCCTTTATATTGTACTCCTTCATCCCATTTGTCCTACCAAAATGGACCACTACACATTTATCTGGGTTGAAGTGCATCTGCCACTTCTCCGCCCAGTCTTGCATCCTATCTATGTCCCTCTGTAACTTCTGACATCCCTCCAGACTATCCACAACCCCACCAACCTTTGTGTCGTCGGCAAACTTACCAACCCATCCCTCCGCTTCCTCATCCAGGTCATTTATGAAAATGACAAACAGCAAGGGTCCCAGAACAGATCCCTGGGGCACACCACTGGTGACTGACCTCCATTTAGCAAAAGACCCATCTATACCCACTCTCTGCCTCCTTTTGGGCAAGCCAGTTCTGGATCCACAGGGCAGCAGCCCCTTGGATGAGTATTCAATGTATTCTCTCTCCACAGATGCTGTCAGACTTGCTGAGTTTCTCCAGCATTTTGCTTCAAATTCCAGCATTCACAGTATTTTGCCTTTATTCAATATACTTCCTTTGTTGAGTTTCTCCCAATTCCATATCACTTGTTCCATGTGCATTATTTGAAACCTAGCCAATTCAGGCAGACAATAACACAAAGAAATAGCAGACTTGCCCCAAGTGCGAGGCTCAACATTGCTCTTATTACAATTGTGCTTGTGATTTGATTAAATCACTATGAAAATGGCATGTATCTAGTGTGTCAGGCAGGACCAGCTTTCCTGGTGGACTATTTGACCTCCAGTGTGGCAGGGGTCATGGATATTGAATCCCATCCCCTTCTCGCCCGACATCCACATGCTGTAGCAAAGATTGCTGCACTGCAGTCAAAAGTTGATTTTATTTTTGCCCTTCCATAGCCAATTCTAATATTGCACCAGAACTGCGGGTAAGGTCACCTAACTCAACACAAAGCAGAGATCAATCCTGGGACCTTCCGAAGTCTGTGTGATTCTGCACCACATCAAAAGAGGATCATCACCCAAAGTGCTGAGAATTGTTTTCTAATAAGGGATGTACTTCACTGCCCTCTGACCTCAACCAAATCTAATTACAGGTGGCAATCAAGCAGATGAACCTGCAGCAACAACCCAAGAAGGAGCTGATTATAAATGAAATCCTTGTCATGAGGGAAAATAAAAATGCAAATATTGTGAATTATTTAGACAGGTGAGTCTTTATAAGCATACAGCTTATCAACTCTAAATGTAATCCTAGAGGTTTCATCACATGAGCTCTCTCCTCCAGTGGTCAAACAACCTTCTTCCCTTCCTCCATTTCCAGTATTTTTATAACTAATAAATGGATGTGTTCAAAGATATTGAGAAGTAGTTTTGTTTTATAATGTTCCTCACACAGCAATGTCCAGATTAATCTTTAATTCCTGGGGACTCCAGGACAATTGTGAAGCTTTGACAACCTTCTACAAGATTTGGTTCACACCTGAGAATATATATTTCTTTCTTCCTTTCCCGAGATGTGAGCCTCGCAGGCTAGGCCTGCATTTGTTACCCATCGCTAATTACCCTCGAGAAGCTGTCGGTGAGCTTGCCTTCTTGAACCACTACAGTCCATGTGGTGTAGGTATCGGTAGTCCTGTCCACAGTCTGGTTAGGAAGGAATTTCCAGGATTTTGATCCAGTGACCGTGAAGGAGATTATGGCCCAGGACTTTCCATCCTGCTGAAAACCAGCTTTTTGCTGGTTTGTCAAATTGGAAAATTCCAGCTGTAGTTTCATTCCAAGATGGTGTGTGGCTTGTGGTGATAGAGAACTTGGACTGGTAAGACCATAAAAGTATCTGAACAAAAAACAGAAATCACTTCAGGATTAAATCATTTCTAATACCCTGCAGAGGTGGCTCAAGAGGAACGATAGGACCTCGCCAAAAGTCTGTTTGAGGTGGAGTAAATGCACAGAAATACTCTTTTTTTTAAAAAAAAAAATGTATTCATGGGACATGGTGTCACTGGCTGGCCAGCATTTATTCCCCATCCATAGTTGCCCTTGTTCAGAGCACAGTTGCAAGTCAACCACATTGCTGTGGCTCTGGAATCACATGTAGGTCAAACCAGATAAGGACGGCAGATTTCATTCCCGAAAGGAAGGACATTAGTGAGCCAGATGGGGTTTTCTGACCATCGACAATGGCTTCATTAACACCAGTAGATACTTGATTCCGGATTTTTTTTATTGACTCCAAATTCAACCATCTGCCGTGGCAGGATTCGACCCCAGGTCAGCAGAACATTAGCTGAGTTTCTGGATTAATAGTCCAGCGATAATGCCACTAGGTAATCGCCTCCCCAGATTTTATTCATATAAACATTGGTCAGCCCATTGCAAAATATGTGGGTATCCATAGGGGTGAAACACCACCTCCGGAAACCTCCAATCTCGCCCGTGGTTGGGACTCTCCGGTGCCGCTGCAGTTAATGGAGTTTTGGCTGAGCGCCAAATTCTCCATTCTCTCTGGCATGCGGTAACGGATGAGATTGGAGAATCCCACCCAATGTTTCAGATGTATCTGCGTCTGAAGTCCACTTACCACTTAGATGAATATTGAGTGGCTAAAGATGTTTGATAGCGGTAGATCTATATTTCCTATTTCCTGGAAGGGTGTGAAGCTAGTAAATGCACGCTAGTTCCCATTACCAGCCTAATCCTGATGGATACATAAATATTCCTAAAAAGAGGCTCGAGTACAATCCTTGCATTCCTGATGGGCAAAGCAATGAGCTGGTCATTGTCCAGGTCAGATTGCTCTTCAATTATTACTCTTCTCCATTTTGTTCCTCTGCTTAAGAAGGGCAGAAGAGACAATCCAGTAAATTACAGCCTGTGAGCCTTACATCAGTGGTGGGGAAATTATTGGAGAAGATTCTTGGGGACAGGATGTACTCGTATCTGGAAGAGAATAGGCTTATTAGCGATAGGCAGCATGGTTTTGTGAAGGGGAGGTCGTGTCTCAAATTTGATTTGAGTTCTTTGAGGAAGTGACAAGAAAAATTAACCAGGGCAGTGAATGTTGTATACATGAACTTTTGTAAAGCTTACGATAACGTTCCTCATGGCAGGCTGATACAGAAGGTGAAGTTATATGGGATCCGAGGTGAGCTGGTAAGACGGATACAAAACTGGCTTGGGCATAGAAAGCAGAGAGTAGCAGTGGAAGGGTACTTCTCTAACTGGAGGTTTGTGACAAGCGGAGTTCCACAAGGATCATTGCTGGGGCCTCTGTTTGTAATACATATAAATGATTTGGACGCAAATGTAGGTGGTCTGATAAATTTGTAGATGTTACAAAAATTGGGGGAATAGCTGATAGTGAGGAGGATTGTCAGAGGAAAGATGGCAAATGGAATTTAACGTGGACAAATGTGAGGTGATGTGATTTGGAAGGTCTACTGCAGAAGGAAAGTATACAGTAAATGGTAGAGCCCTTAGAAATATTAGCATACAGGGGGATCTAGGCATGCAGATCCACAGTTCCCTGAAGGTGGCAACTCAGGTGGTCAAGAAGTATGGTGTGGTCATGGTATGCTGGCCTTTGTCGATCGGGATGTTGAATATAGGAATTGGAAAATCATGTTGCAGCTGTATAAGACTTTGGTTAGGCCACATTTGGAGTATTGTGTACAATTCTGGTCACCACACTACCAGAAGGATGTGGATGCATTGGAAAGGGTGCAGAAGAGATTTACCAGGATGTTGTCTGGTTTGGAGGATATGGATTATGAAGAAAGGTTGAACAAACTTGGATTGTTTTCATTGGAGTGTCGGAGGATGAGGGGGGACCTGATAGAGGTTTACAAGATTATGACAGGCTTGGATAGAGTGGATAGCCAGAGTCTTTTTCCCAGGGTCGAAGGGTCAATTACTTGGGGACATAGGTTGAAAGTGAGGGGGAAAGTTTTTGAAAGAGATGTAAGGGGCAAGTTTTTCAGAGGGTGGTGAATGTCTGGAACGTGCTGCGGAGGCAGTGGTGGAAGCAGATTCTATAACATTCAAGAGCCATCTGGATAGATCCATGAATAGGCAGGGAATAGAAGGATATGGACCACGTAGAGGCAAGAAAATATTAGATTAGAGAGGCATCTGTGTCAGCACAGATTGGTGGGCCGAAGGGCCTGTTCATGTGCTGTACTGGTCTTTGAAGTGAGGGAAGGTAAATGCCAAAACGCTTGTGTGCTCCAATTGATCCTGAGATTGGGACCTCATGTCTGCCAATGGTTGGCAGGGAATTTAATAGCCCCTCTCCTGGTGTTTTTGGAGGTTGGGAGGGCATTTAATTAGGTGGGAGCAAGGTGGCATGTGAGAGTTCTGTCACCTTCCCACCATCGCCAGAATTACGCCCAGGCAGGAAGGCTAAACTTCCTGCCCCACTGCCCATTGAGGCCCTCGAGCAGGGCTGTCACCGTGTGGGCAGCTTAATGTCTCCTGAAGTGGGGGCCAGAGGGTCTCCATCAAAGGCACTTGATGCCTGATTCATGAACATGACATCGGGAAGAAGATGCTCATCAACTCCTACCTTTGCTGCCTACCTGTCTACACCCCTTCAAGCCACTCCCACCATGAATTGCCTCTAGCCTGAGTTGCTCCTCGGGCCTGTGCCTCCGGTGGCTGTCATTCTGTCAATAAGAAGTTTAACAACACCAGGTTAAAGTCCAACAGGTTTATTTGGTAGCTGTGGCTTTTGCTACCAAATAAACCTGTTGGACTTTAACCTGGTGTTGTTAAACTTCTTACTGTGTTTACCCCAGTCCAACGCCGGCATCTCCACATCATTCTGTCAATAGCCACTATGTATCCAGTGATGCTGGTGAGCAAGAAGGCTGCCGGCCTCTTGGGTGGGATTTCCACCTCTGGAATCCTTGATCATGGGGAAGGCCTGCAAGCAGGCACTTAACTGCACTGAAATCCTTTGGGCCTTCCCAAAGGAGGCAAAGCAGGACATTTGCCAACTCTGCTAACAGCAGGTGAGAGCCCTGACTCCTCCATAGGTTCCCCTCCATTGTAATCGTCTTCAGCTCTACGTTCATAGGATCAGCGAATCATAGAATCCCTACACTGCTGAAAGAGGCCATTCAGCCCATTGAGCCTGCACTGACAACAAGCCCACCCTGGCCCTACCTCCGTAACCCCACCTACTTACCCTGCTAATCCTCCTGGCACTAAGGAGTAATTTAGTGTGGCCAATCAACCTAACCCGTACATCTTTGGAGTGTGGGAGGAAACCGGAGCACACGGGGAGAATATGCAAACTACACACACAGTGACCCAAAGCCGGAATTGAATCTGGGTCCCTGGCGCTGTGAGGTAGCAGTGCTAACCGCTGTGTCATCCCGTTGCTTGATGACAAACTGCCTTTTCAATATGGAGACAGAATGATGGATCTTGTTGCTTCTCATGCTTTGTTTCTGAGGTCAGGTCACCCTGCGATAAGTTAGAATTCATTTTTAGATAAATGTCTTTTAGTGGTAAACTGAGTTTCTTACTATTTTTGTTTGTATGTCAGTTATCTTGTAGGGGATGAACTCTGGGTAGTTATGGAATATCTGGCTGGAGGTTCCTTGACAGACGTTGTCACAGAGACCTGTATGGATGAAGGTCAGATAGCAGCAGTGTGCCGGGAGGTAAGTGCTATTCAGTGCATGGCATTTTGCTGTAAACAATTAGCAAATTAGCTGTAGGGGAGCCGCTGAGTATTATACAGTTTACAAAAATGTGTTGCATTGAACTGAGTCCATCACAATTGAGAAAAAGGCAACTCACCAGATACCTGGAGCTCCTATCTGCTAATATACACCAGCAATCAAGTATCTTAAATTTACTCAGCTTTCTCATGCAAAGAAGACTCTGCTGTATGGGCTGGATTTGATGCCCCTTCCCACTGGAATGGGGTGGGAGATGGGTGGGGGAGCCTTTATTCAGGTGGAAATGCACGGGGTAGAGAGTCCGTCAGCTCCCATTACTCTCCCTGATTAAATCGGGCAAGGAAGGTCGAGCACAGCCTTCTCACCCCGAGACCAATTCAGACCCATAAGGTGGTCATCAGTGGGCGAGAAAGGCGGGGGGGAGGAGGGGGAGGTTCTGCAACATGAGCAAGCCGCCATATATGTCCTGTCTACACACTCAGTAGTTGGGGGGAAGGGGGGGGATGGTTTGCGGGATGGGTGCTCCTGATCAAACACCCTGTGCCCCATGAAGGCCCCCGCTGAAATCTCTCCCACCCCTCGAAATCCATCCCCAACACCGCCAGGCAGGGCCGACCTGCCTGATCCTGGTGTGGCCACCCCCCTACCTCTCCTCCACGCCTTGGTGTTGTCTTTGCTCCTGGCCTGTTGCACTTCCAGCAATGGCCACCAATCCCAATGGTGCTGTTGGGATTAGAGAGCCGCTGACGGAAGGCGGCTAAGTGCCTGATTGAAGCGGTCTGGAAATGACCAACGGGGTTGCCACCATTT
This sequence comes from Mustelus asterias, assembly GCF_964213995.1. NCBI lineage: Eukaryota > Metazoa > Chordata > Chondrichthyes > Carcharhiniformes > Triakidae > Mustelus > Mustelus asterias. Next base: position 148,791,494 of record NC_135804.1, read on the forward strand.
TATGTGCATGCTGATACAGAAGAACATCATAAATGCAGAGTGAGAGAAGGTGGTTAAACCCACGTCGCCCTGAATCCAAATGTTCATTTGAAATTCCCTCACACACCAACAGTTAACTGTTTACTTTTGGAAAACTGTTTTGTTTCAGCTTTTAATTTTTCAAATAAACACCCACCAAGTTTTTAGCTTCCTCCTTTTGAGCCACAGCCGTGTTTGCAGTAAAGCCCAGATAAAGGCCACACAATTCTATTTAATGAGAGTCAGGAGGCAGTGGATGCTAAGTAATATGCTGAGATGGAATAGAATTGCTTGAAGTAAGTGAAATTAATTATGCAGCGCGACCCTTGGTGCTTTGTGGAGTTGTTGAGTGCACATATTCTGTAATGAGAATATTCTTAACCAGTGTGTTTGAGTGAGCATGACAGCTTCAGTGACATGTAAGCAAGTGAGTTTTCCGAAAAGCACAGTTGCCCTGGGGGCTATTTAATGTAATTTATTTTTCTAAATCTTCAAACTGATCCACAACAACAACTTAAATTTATAAAGTATCTTTAGCTTAATAAAACGTTTCAAGGCCTTCACAGCAGTGTTATGAAGCAAGGTTTTGACACTGAAATACGTTAAGAAGATATTAGTGCAGCTGATTCAGATAATTCACTGGCACAGTGGTTAGCACTGCTGCCTCACAGCATCAGAGACCCGGATTCGATTCCTGGCTTGGGTCACTGTCTGTGTGGAGCTTGCATGTTCTCCCAGTGTCTGCGTGGGTTTCCTCTGGGTGCTCTGGTTTCCTCCCACAGTCTGAAAGACGTGCTGGTTAGGGTGCATTGGCCGTGCTAAATTCTCCCTCAGTGTACCTGAACAGGCACCGGAGTGTGACGACTAGGGGATTTTCACTAACTTCATTGCAGTGTTAATGTAAGCCTACTTGTGACACTAAATAAACTTAAACTTAAATATAGCTTGGAAGAAATGGGAATCCTCTAAATCACCTGAGGGTAGGAAGTGGCGTGTTTGGACCCACCTTTGAGTGGTGGCAATGGAGACCTCACCATTGTTTGCCATTCCATTGGCAAAAAGCCATGGGTTCCAGAGGGCCACAACTTCAAGCGTCACTGCTGCCCATCCTCTGGAGGTGTTTAGGTTGAAGTTTTCAAAGGGAGGCTCCATTTTGAGGCATGCTTGTTGCCTCTATCCAATATCGTCAGCACCCCCTCCTCTCATAGGGCTGCCAGCCACCCACAGCCTCGGACACTTGGATTGGCCCTCCCTCGTCCATAATTGGTCAAAGCTTTGGAAGGTAGCCTCTTAACTGGCCGCCTCCAGGAAGATTGCATGCGTGGGTGACTCTGAGCCATCAGCATCGGAACCCAGCAATGGGCCTTAAAGCAGTAAAATTTCATCAGTTACTGTTGAGTGAAGAATGTGGCAATGATTTGTGTTATTAACTGCATCAGAAATGCTGCAAAGGTAAAGACCCCAATTAAAAGATGATCTACTTCATAATGAGATATGAAAATCGTTTAATTTGGTAGAACATGTCTGTATCTTTCATATAAATATTTAAGACGAAAGCCATTGTAGAGCCTAATCTTGAAGAATATTCCTATAAAGATGATTTTCAAAAGCTCATAGCTGTAATATTGCAGCTTGTGTCTGGTTGTAATAGTGATCTGCCTGAGGGCAGTTCCTTTGCTCATTCCTCCACAGTTTGTGGTCTTGCGCTTTCCTGTTCAGTAGCTATGTAGAAGCTTCCCATTTTCAATTGCAGTAAGCAATATGACTGGGGAAATAAGTGCATGAGGTGATAATGCTATATCATCATGGTGGCACAGTGGTTAGCACTGCTGTCTCTCGCTGCCAGGGACCCAGGTTCAATTCCGACCTAGGGTCACTGTCTGTGTGGAGTTTGCACATTCTCCCTTGTCTGCATGGGTTTCCTCCGGATGCTCCGGTTTCCTCCCTTGATGAGCCGAATGGCCTCTTTCTGTTGGGATTCTATGATTTTTTTAAATGATTCCTCCTGTGCTGCCTTTTAACAACTGTTTTCCCTTGAGGTTCCAGCTCTTCCGCTACCACCATTGAAAGTTTGCCCGTTCTTTAGTTGGCCATGGCCCGTAACCCTGAACATGGGACTCTTCATCTGGGCCGAGAGAAACTCGCAAAGGTTGTGAAGAGCCAGGAACAATGCATTTTAAAAAAGAAGCTCAATTCTTGAACCGAGCTTTTTTAGCTCAGAGAGTTGAGGGGTCTGGACAAAGCAGATAGGGAGAAACTGTTCCCACTCGCGAAAGGATTGCGGATGAGAGGGCGCAGATTTGAAATGACCAATGTTCAGGGATGACTGTTCCTGAGGCCCTGCTGCCTTATTCAGGCTGCTTAATCTGGAAGAGTTTTGATTTGCACTGTGGCAGATCTTGAATGCAGTGATAATGAACAGCTACTAAAATAGGCCGCCTTTGAATGAGTCTGCACAGAGCCCTACTATGTTTGGTTACACGCACAAACAATACTGACCTTACAGTGACGTGAGATTAATGCAGCAGTTGAATCCGATCTGTCTGAAGTGTACAGTGACATCCAATTTAAAGAGACTGTCGACATTACATAAATCCAAGCAGAGAGGTTTAAGTTGCCAGTCAGTCAGCCACACATACCACCTTGCAGCACATTTTTTATGGGAACCATTTCTCTTTTTTCTTTTGGTTTCTAAAAAGATACAATCAATATTCAGTCTCCAGACAGGAAGCATGAACTTGTTATCTCGTACATGCTGAGTGCACGGGATTCTTTCTGTTCTGTTCGTGCGTTTAGATGCAGGAAGAGACAGGAACAATGCACTTAAGCTTTCTCAGCTCCGAGTTGAGGGGTCTGGACAGAGCAGAGAGGGAGAAACTAGTCTCACTCATGAAAGGATTGAGAATGAGGGAGCACAGATTGAAAATAGTTAGCAAAAGAAGAAATAGCAGTGAGTGGTTAGGGTCTGGAATGCACTGTCTTGGAGTTTGATGGAGAAGAATTCAATCATGGTTTTCACAAAAGAATTAGACTGTTATCTGAAAAGGAAGATTGTGCAAGGTTATGGGAGGAGGCAGAGGAATGGCTGTAAATGAAATGCTCATTCGGAGAACCAGTACAGACACAATGGGATGAATGGCCTCCTTCTGTGCTATAACAATTCTGCCCTTCTATGCAGTTTGTACTGCATTTATTACTAATTCAAGAAGTGTGGGCGACGCTGGCAAGGCCAGCATTTATTGCCCTTGAGAGGGTGATAGTGAGTCGATTCTTGAATACATCTAAATGACTCGCCGAGCCATTTCAGAACAGTTCAGGATCCATCACATTGTTGTGCATTTGAAGCCACATGTAGGCCAGACCAGGTAAAGATGGCAGATTTCCTCCCCCAAAGGACACTGATGCACCCAGTGGGTTTTTGCAACAATTCTAGTCACCTTTAACTGACACTTTTAAAAAATGTCAGATTTGAGTTATACAGGGTTGTAGAATCATCAGGGCACAGAAGGAAGCTATTTAGTTGACCGTGTCTATGCCAAGTCTGCATAGAGCAATCTAGTCATTCCTATTCCCTTGTTCTATCCCTGTAACCTGCAAAATTTCCTGCAAACCTCCTTTCAATTTCCTTTTGAAATGATTGAACATCTGCAATTCCACCACCCTCATAGACAGCGAGTTTCAATGCTGTGTAAATTTTCCCTCAAGTCCCAGTATATCTTCAATCTGTGTCCATTCGTCCATGTATCATCAGCTAATGGAAAAAACTATTATTTTTTGTTTCCTGTATCTGAACCTATCACAATCACGTACATCTCTGTCGAATCTCCCCTTAATCTCCTTTTCTCCAAGGAGAACAACCCCAGTTTCTCCATATCAACCTTGTGGCTAAAATTCCTCATCCCCGAATCCATTCTGGTAAATCTCGTCTGCACCCTCTCAAGGACCTTTAACCATCTTTTCCAAAGTGTAGTGACCAGAACAAGATCCTCTAGTTGGGGCTGAACCAGAGTTTTATAAAGTTTCAGCATGACTTCCCTGCTTTTTTACTCAATGCCCCTTTTATGAAGCCCAAGGTACTGTCAGCTTTGCTCACACTCTCTTAATATGTCCTGCTACTTTGAAAGATCTATGTGCACACAACATCAGGTCCGATTGCCCCTGTGCATTCTTTAGAATAGTGCCATTAAGTCTAAGTTGCCTGTGTCAATCCTTCTGCATCTCACATTTCTCTGTATTGAATTCCATCTACTCATACTGTTAGCCTAGGTCCTACTGAAATCAATTTGTATCATTATTGCTGTTTGCCACTCCTCCAAGTTTGTTATTATCACCAAATTTTGCTCTGTATTCTGATGTCTGTTTATTTATTAGTCACAAGTAGGCTTACATTAATACTGCAATGAAGTTACTGTGAAAATCCCCTAGTTGCCACATTCTGGTGCCTGTTCGGGTACACTGAGGGAGAATTTAGCATGGCCAGTGCACCCTAACCAGCACATCTTTCAGACTATGGGAGGGAACCGGAGCACCCGGAGGAAACCCACGCAGACACGGGGAGAACGTGCGAACTCCGCACAGACAGCGACCCAAGCCGGGAATCGAACCCGGGCCCCTGGCGCTTTGAAGCAGCAGTGCTAACCACTGTGCCGTCCATATAAATCCATATCAAAGATGTAATGAGTCTAGCACCAAGTTTAGAGATCTACAATCTACCAGTCTGAAAAATAACCATTTACCACAACTCGCTGCTCTGTCTTTAAGCCAATGTTTTATCCAAGCTGATACTGACCTTCCATTTCCATGAGCCTCAGTTTTGTTAACCAGCCTTTCATGTTCCTCACAAGATGCAGGCGGAATTTTTTGACCATTCACGCGAGCGGGATTTTCCCATCCTGCTGCAGTGAACAGAGATTTGGCTTGTCGCCAAATTCTCCGTCTTTGCTGCAGCAGGAGCGTGGCGTGAATGAGTGGTAAGATCGCGCCCGCAGCGTGTTCTGTTAATGTACAGAATAGCAGAGTGCATACGCACAGCAACCAGCGAAAGTAGACATTGAAAAGAATTCTTATTTTGTGATGTGCTGAGCTTGTGAGCAATTGTTCTTTTCCCAGAAGAGCAGTGGGATCAGTTTGAGATTTGGCACCACCTTGTGGCTAAAAGATGATTAATCCGATAAGGTTTGACAAAAATGGGAGTAGGAATAAAGAAAACATCTTGAATACAGAATGCCCTGTTTGGGTGGGGGGGCAGCTTGGAGAGAGGGGTGGATTCGGAGAGGGCGTGGGGAAAATTCCTTTTTAAACATTTGCTGTTTGATTTTTCAAAATTGCAATTCCTCAGGATTCCCATTCCCCAGCAATTTCCCATTTTAAAGGGCCACAGCCTTTACCACAGCACGACCAGGGAACTGTTGTATGTCAAATTCAGTTCCAATGGTTTTACACCCGAGTAACATGGTGACATTTCAAATTGAATTGTAACATTCTGTCAGCAAAGACCAGACAGTTGTATCCCTTTTTAAGAAACCAGTACAAGTGGGAATGTGATGATTCACAAAGAGACCTAACCTGTGTTCGCATACTTTTAATGGTCAGTTTGAGGAGAGAAATGGATCATTTTGTTGGAGAGGATTCTTAGAGATAGGATGTATGCGCATTTAGAAAGGAATAAACTCATTAATGATAGTCAGCATGGTTTTGTGAGAGGGAGGTCATGCCTCACTAACCTGGTGGAGTTTTTTGAAGAAGTGACTAGAATGGTTGACGAGGGAAGGGCCGTGGATGTCGTCTATATGGACTTTAGTAAAGCGTTTGACAAAGTCCCTCATGGTAGGTTGGTGCAAAAGGTTGGATCTCATGGGATAAAGGGGGAGGTGGCTAGATGGTTGGAGAACTGGCTTGGTCACAGAAGTCTGTGTTATAGTTGAGGAGTGTGAGAGAAGTGCGACGGCAAAGTCTTTAAGTCCGAAAGCTTGTGTGGCTTTTGCTACCAAATACACCTGTTGGACTTTAACCTGGTGTTGTTAAACTTCTTATTTGGTCACAGAAGACAGAGGGTGGTAGTGGAAGGGTCTTTTTCTGGCTGGATGCCTGTGACTGGTGGTGTTCCGCAGGGCTCTGTATTGGGACCTCTGCTGTTTGTGATTTATATAAACGATCTGGAAGAAGGTGTAACTGGGGTGATCAGTAAGTTTGCGGACGACACGAAAATGGCTGGCCTTGCAGATAGTGAGGAACATTGTCAGAGGCTACAGAAGGATATAGATAGGCTGGAAATTTGGGCAAAGAAATGGCAGATGGAGTTCAATCCAGATAAATGCGAAGTGATGCATTTTGGTAGAACTAACGTAGGGGGGAGCTATACGATAAATGGCAGAACCATAAAGGGTGTAGATACGCAGAGGGACCTGGGTGTGCAAGTCCACAGATCCTTGAAGGTGACGTCACAGGTGGAGAAGGTAGTGAATAAGGCATATGGCATGCTTGCCTTTTATAGGACGGGGCATAGAGTATAAAAGTTGGGGTCTGATGTTGCAGTTGTATAGAACGTTGGTTCGGCCGCATTTGGAATACTGCGTCCAGTTCTGGTCGCCACACTACCAGAAGGACGTGGAGGCTTTAGAGAGAGTGCAGAGGAGGTTTACCAGGATGTTGCCTGGTATGGAAGGGCTTAGTTATGAGGAGAGATTGGGTAAACTGGGGTTGTTCTCACTGGAAAGACAGAGGATGAGGGGTGACCTAATAGAGGTGTATAAAATTATGAAAGGCATAGATAGGGTGAACGGTGAGAAGCTTTTTCCCAGGTCGGTGGTGACGTTCACGAGGGGTCATAGGTTCAAGGTGAGGGGGGGGAGGTTTAACACGGATATCAGAAGGACGTATTTTACACAGAGGGTGGTGGGGGCCTGGAATGCGCTGCCAGGCAAGGTGGTGGAGGCGGACACACTGGGAATGTTTAAGACTTATCTAGATAGCCACATGAATGGAGTGGGAATGGAGGGATACAAAAGAATGGTTTAGTTTGGACCAGGGAGCGGCAAGGGCTGAAGGGCCTGTTCCTGTGCTTCTTTGTTCTTTGTTCTATTATCCCATCACGAAATGGTCAAAGAAATCCACACTTCCTGGGCCAGAATTTTATGCTCCCTCACCAGTCGGGTTTAAGGTGGGGGAAGCGCGAAATTGAAGCCACAGGATTTCCTCCGGGTTCTCGCCTGCTTGGCCACACAGCAGTTTTGCTATGGGGCGGGCATGGCCTTGGATGGGAAGTCCACCTTTGCCCCGTCTGAGGCCTTGCAGTGGCCACTTAATCGGTCATCCGATATAGAAGCAGGGAGGTTGTTTCTACTAACAGGTGAAACTAGAACTAGGGGACATGGTCTCAAAACAAAGGGGAGCAGATTTAGGACTGAGTTGAGGAGGAGCTTCTTCACACAAAGGGTTGTGAATCTGTGGCATTCCCTGCCCAGTGAAGCAGTTGAGGCTACTTCATTGAATGTTTTTAAGGCAAGGATAGATAAAGTTTTGAACAGTAAAGGAATTAAGGGTTATGGTGAGCGGGCGGGTAAGTGGAGCTGAGTCCATGAAGATATCACCCATGATCTTATTGAATAATGGAGCAGGCTCGAGGGACCAGATGGCCTACTCCTCCTAGTTATGTTATATATTCAGGCCCTGGATTCCCAATCATAACCCCACCCCATGCTTTTAGAGTAAAACATTGGAACTGTGCTTGAACACCATTGGCAGAAAATGCAAGTGTCGATTAAGATCTTTTTTCCATAACTTGCTTAGCTCCTTACATACCTCAGCAGCAATCCCTTGCCCAGTGGCACCCCTGAGCCTTCAGAGTTGCAGACTCTGACCAGTAGCAACAGGAAAATAATTGGACGGTGGTCCTACAGGTGGCCAATTAGGAGGTTGGCTGTGGTAATGTTGCCTGTTGCCAACAAGTGCGGGCTCAGGACCTGCTTTCCCTGTGACGTTGGGGTCTTGTTGCCCCTTGTAAAATTTAACCCAGTGTTTCAGCTCTATAATCTTTTATCAGAATGATGCTTCTGAAATAGTACCTGAACCCTGTGTAGATCATAATTAAACTGGCTTAAACAAAACCTGTTCTGTGTGAAGGGATGTTTACAGGAAAGAATTCTTAATATGACTGTGTTTTTTCCCTAATAGTGTTTACAAGCCCTGGAATTCCTCCACTCCAACCAGGTCATCCACAGAGATATAAAGAGTGACAACATACTCCTGGGAATGGATGGATCAGTTAAATTAAGTATGTAAAAAAGGGAGCAATCCATTGCATGCTTATCATAGAATGGTAACAGCACAGGAGACCATTCAGCCTGTTGTATCTGTGCTGATCCTCCGAAGGAGCAATTCACTTAGTGCCACTCTCCTGCCTTGTCCTGCTAGCCCTGTACAATATCCCCCTTCAAAGAATGATCCAATTCCCTTTTGAAAGTCTCGAGTGAAGCTGCTCCTACCACACTGCCAGGCAGCACATTCCAGCTCTTAACCATTCGCTGTGTGGCAAAAAAATGTTCCCCATGTCACCATTGCTTCTTTTACCAACAGCCGTAAATCTGTGCCCTCTGGTTCTCAATCCTCACACCAATGGGAACATCTGAAAACTGGACGTGTTTTTTTTTTTAAAGCTGCTATGCATGAATTTTAATCATTAGATGAGTAAAATAACTTGCTGTCATGTTCGGCTAGGTGTTACATTGGCATAGTGGTGCACTGACTAGTTATCAGCTTCACGTGCCTGTCTTCTCCTGCTCTTCTAATGGTCTGTGTGATCCTTGGCCCAACTCAGCCTGAATCACCTGATCCAAAAACCAGCCAGATCTAAAATCTGTCCAGGACTCAGTCCCAAGGTTAACAGTTTAAGGCATTCTACCTGTCCAGATGGGTCTGAATAAAACTTTTTATTTATTAATTTTATGGGATGTGAGCATCGCTGGCTGGGCCAGCATTTATTGCCCAACCCTAACTGCCCTCCATTTCAGAGGGCATTTGAGAGGCAACCACATTGACGTGGCTCTGGAGTCACATGTAGGCCAGGCCATGAAAGGATGGCAGATTTCCTTCCCTAAAGGACATTAATGAACCAGATGAGTTTTTCCGACAATTGACCGTGGTTTCATAGTCATCAGTAGATTCTTAATTCCAAATTTGAATTCAAATTTCTTCATCTGCCGTAGGGGTTTCAAACCTGGGGCCCTAGACCAACTGTGTGCAAGTGAAGTATTGTTTCCTGGTGTTTAAAAACAATAAGAAGTTTAACAACACCAGGTTAAAGTCCAACAGGTTTATTTGGTAGCAAAAGCCACACAAGCTTTCGAGGCTCTAAGCCCCTTCTTCAGGTGAGTGGGAATTCTGTTCACAAACAGAACTTATAAAGACACAGACTCAATTTACATGAATAATGGTTGGAATGCAAATACTTACAACTAATCCAGTCTTTAAGAAACAAAACAATGGGAGTGGAGAGAGCATCAAGACAGGCTAAAAAGATGTGTATTGTCTCCAGACAAGACAGCCAGTGAAACTCTGCAGGTCCACGTGCAGAGTTTCACTGGCTGTCTTGTCTGGAGACAATACACATCTTTTTAGCCTGTCTTGATGCTCTCTCCACTCCCATTGTTTTGTTTCTTAAAGACTGGATTAGTTGTAAGTATTCGCATTCCAACCATTATTCATGTAAATTGAGTCTGTGTCTTTATAAATTCTGTTTGTGAACAGAATTCCCACTCACCTGAAGAAGGGGCTTAGAGCCTCGAAAGCTTGTGTGGCTTTTGCTACCAAATAAACCTGTTGGACTTTAACCTGGTGTTGTTAAACTTCTTACTGTGTTTACCCCAGTCCAACGCCGGCATCTCCACATCGTGTTTAAAAACAAGCCCCTTGAAACAAAATTGACATCCCATTAGTCCTTTTGCTTTTCCATTAAAATAAGCAGCTGGTGAAATGCCCAACATTAAAGAATGCGGGACTAGTTCTCTCTTCCTTTCTGGGTGAGCATATACTTTACTCATCAATCCCAGAGATAGAACTGTGTACTGGAGCTGTGACATAGCTTTTTAGATTCATTCTTTGGCCCAGAAGATAAGAAATATTGGTTTCATATCGGTAATTATGAACTTTAAAAACAATTTGCAGCGGATTTTGGATTCTGCGCTCAGATCACGCCCGAGCAGAACAAACGGAGCACAATGGTGGGGACGCCATACTGGATGGCACCAGAAGTAGTAACGAGGAAAGCCTATGGCCCTAAAGTGGACATATGGTCATTAGGAATTATGGCAATTGAAATGATTGAAGGAGAACCGCCTTATCTGAATGAAAACCCTCTCAGGGTAAGTTGTCTTCAATTCGTAAGTGTTAAGGTGCTGGATCAGAACCCCACATTACATTAGGATGCCAGACTAGGCCCTAACTATTTTCCTATTTTGACATAAACCTGAGGATAGGATTCTTCGCTCCAGGAGCAATTCCACTGACAAATTAGGGATCTTTTATAGTAAAACAAACTTTATTTAATAATAGTTTGAATATAACTCTAACAAATGAAGCAGCTTAACTATTAACAGTTCAACAATATTTAAAATTGAAAGGAAACAACTTGAATTTCTAACTTGTCTGTTTCTGTTCCAAATGAGCAACATTCCTCCTACAAACTTAAAAGCCACTTTAAATACTGATAGCAATCATGAATATACTTGCTAAAATAAGTGTACACAATCTTGAAGCTTTCAAGGAGAGAGAATGAGTTTCAGCAGCTTGCAGAAAACCTCTGTTCAAGCAACTCCCAGGCAGAACTGAAAAGCTGTTTCTCCACTACAGACCTAGCTGCTCCCATTAACCACATTGTCACATGACCCTGCAAATCTAAATCCACCCTCTATTCCTTTAATCAAAATCCCAGGGGACATCTCCAACTATAAACAAAAATCCATAAACTCTCTCCTCCATAAACACCACATGGCTAAAATGAGTAATTATTCTGCTCTCCCAGCATCTGAGCTGTATGCCTTCAGACATACTGACTACCTGTAGCTTCAAGCTGAATTTTAAACATTCCCCTATAACAAGGAGAAACTATTACACATATAATAGCACGCTATCATCATATACGGATTGTGATAAAATGGATGATTGTGTTGGATTGAATTTTCTGATTACTGACCACTGTATATGCAGATCAAAACTACTTCCCGCAAGTGATTTTTCAAACTGTAAGGAACACATTAGAGTCTGGCTGCTATTTACAGTTGGGACCAAGGTAGAGACAGTTATATTTAGGAAGTCTTTGGTGGGCAGTATTTGACAGAGACTAATGGAACAAACCATTCTGTTAAGCAATAACATGTTTGACATCCTGTAGCTAAGTTAATAGCTTTAATTGACATTAACATTCAAGCTAAGGATGTGTCAGGTCAGAGCGAGGGGCCTGAATCATTATAGTGTCTTAATGAAAAGCTCCATAGCTGGCAGCTTTCAGTTGTGGATCTGTAACTGGCAACATGTGCTAAACTCAAACCAGCTGGAAGCCTACAGAGATGCAGCGTTAGTCAGAGGGTTCCATGGTAACAAATAACCATACAAGAAGCAAAAGAATCATATTTCAAGGGTCAGTTTAATATTGAGGGGAAATGTTTGTTGTTTTGGACCTTTCAGGGTAATTGATTATATTGTTGGTACTGAGGGGCTGTTCTTCTGTTTTATATTCAATAAATTTCTTTAATCATTTACTGAATGAGCCAAATTTGATTGCTCGATAAAAGAACACATATGCGAAGAGAAGTTTACATGGCGACACTCAAGTGGCCTGAATTTTACCTGAAGGGCTTGTGGGGGGGTGGATAGCGGGATGTTGGTTGTAGAATCAGGAGGCAAGATGGTGGCGAGTAGGGAGCTGGCAGTGGGGTTGGTGGCTTCACTGTGCCCATCACCTATCTGCTTATGCTCGGACTTTACCAGTTGTGTAGCCCGCTCACCCTTTGGCCAATCGAGGTCCTTATCTGACCAATGAATGGCCACTTGAGCCCTTCTCTCATCACTGCAGGTATTTTGCTACTGCAAGTTTGAAGGAACCCTCCAGTTTGGACACCATTCTGTTCAACAGAAGACATGCGGAAGCTGCAACGTCAGCTAGTTAACTGCCTGGCAACCCTAAAAATCTGGTGGTGGTTTCCTAGGCTGGCTGAAATGGGCTTATTCAGCTGGTGAGCTGACTGGCTAGTGGTTTTATATCCACTGTGTAACCTGGGCCATCTTTATTTTGACCAGTTGACTGAACAAATTTATTCCATGAAAAGGGCCAAGGTTTTGTGTGCATAGTGTTCTATTTATATTGAGCTGAAATGAGTATGCAGTATTCGAGCACAATGTAGATGTAGCAAGCTATTTCCAATCACGCCATCAAAGTTCAAAAGCAAATTTGAATCAATAAACATTGATTAGTACCAAGCTTAGATTTCAAAGGATTGTATGAGAGAGACTGAGGGAGGTAAGAAATTATACAGTCTGAGATCCAGAGAACTATTGAATTTGAGGTTGAGTCTTGATTTCAACACATTAAGGAGATAGGACAGAGAAAATCCCAAGTAAGCAGATGTGTTTGGAACTCCGAAGGAACAGCAAGATTCGCAAGAACCAGAATGAACTTTGAAATGGCCAACTTCACCTATACAGTCCAAACAAAGACGAGGCTGAAGTGTTTGTAACTATCTTCAGCAGAAGTGCACAGTGGACTATCCATCCCTGGCCTCCTTCTGAGATTCTTAGCATATAGAAATCATAGAAATCATAGAAACCCTACAGTGCAGAAAGAGGCCATTCGGCCCATCGAGTCTGCACCGACCACAATCCCACCCAGGCCCTACCCCCATATCCCTACATATTTTACCCACTAATCCCTCTAACCAACGCATCTCAGGACACTAAGGGGCAATTTTAGCATGGCCAATCAACCTAACCCGCACATCTTTGGACAGTGGGAGGAAACCGGAGCACCCGGAGGAAACCCACGCAGACACGGGGAGAATGTGCAAACTCCACACAGACAGTGGCCCAAGCCGGGACTTGAACCCAGGTCCCTGGAGCCGTGAAGCAGCAGTGCTAACCACTGTGCTACCGTGCCGCACAGATTCCACTTCTTAATCAATTTGATTTGTTCGACATTATATCAAGAAACAGCTGAGTGCACCAAACATAGGAAAGTCCATTATCTCCAACATCCCTTCTGCAGTGCTGGAGATTTATCCTTCAGAATAGCTGCACCCTTAGCCAAACCGTTGCAGTGCAGCTACAAAATTGACATCTACCTGGTAAAGTGGAAAATTGCCCAGATATGAACTGTCCAAATGAGCTCCATGACCTTCCAAGCCTTTGTTGCCAGCTTACACACCTCCCATCCCACCTCAATAAAATTGGTAAAATCCGGCCCCACAAGTCCCCAATTCCTTAATGATCACACCAGCATTAACTGTTTAAAGAATTATCAAATAGTAAAAATATCTTGATTCCTGTGGTCATCTTTAATTTTATGGATTTCAAATATTTGCATGTCACTTAAAAGAAAGCTTCTTCTTGTTCTACCAAAGCCTTTTCTGTTGATGGTGCTTTTTGATTGTTAGGCCTTGTATTTGATTGCTACCAATGGGACTCCAGAACTGCAGAACCCAGAGAAACTGTCGGGTGTCTTCAGGGACTTCCTGAATCGCTGCTTGGAGATGGACGTGGAGCGACGGGGCTCCGCCAAGGAACTTCTACAGGTTGTGCAGCAAAACTTTTCTAATACTTCACCCATTATCTTGCTAGATTTAACACTTGCAGCAAAGTATGTGGGGAAAAATGTCACTCTGGTGCAAACTGTTTGGGCAGAGACATATTATTAGCAGCGTAGAGGCAGGTTAACTCTCCAGTATGTACTATGCAAACCCTAATCTGGGAGTGCTTAGCACGGTCACCATGGGCTGAATTTTACTGGGTGGGTAGTGTAATTCCTTTGTCAGCCAAACGTCTGCTTTAGGATTCTGGAACTGACTGCGCCAAGACATTGGGTGTGATTGTCATTGAGAAGCTACCTACAGGAGTCCATCCAATTGGGTTCCAGCATAAGGTATGTTAATCAGCATGGGTGAGGGCCTCCTTCACACTGTGGGCAGCAGCAGGAGCAGCCCCCAGTTGTTGCCGTTGCAACAAGTATAACTTTAGTGGAGACATCTGTCTCCATGAAGTGGCTGCCATGGCATGTCATCTGCTTGGGAAGACCTGAGCACTGCAATTTGCTGCCAGGAAAGGCCACAAATGTTCATATTGCAGACCTCCTGCTGTGAAGTTGCTTCCTCCATGTTGTTGGGCTACTGACAGTGGGAAGCCCATGCAGTGTCTGGAAAATTTCAGCCTGCTGCCTGAATAGTGACTGACTGCCCTATTAAGCTTCCTAATTGGATACCTGCTTGCTGACATGACCAGGAGCTGCCCCTGGAAAAGGTTTAGAGGCAGAGATTCCACTGAGACTTTCACCCCCCCCCCCCACCCCCCCCCCCACCCCCCCCCCCCCCCCACCCCCCCTCCCCCCCCCCCCCAACGTCCGCTGGGCTGGGAGAATTCAGCCCTACATGCCAGTAATAAACTAACTTCATTCTCCCAGCCTGACCTTGCTCATTGCAAATGGCACCAATTACACAAATAGACAAACTTCCTGTTTGAAGACAGCTCTTGGAACCCTGTAGTTTTTAATTTCATCCGGCAACAGTGAAATATGCACACTGAGTCTCCATCTGCTGCAGGATTCTGTTGGAACACGTCTGCTTCTTATCAATGTGTTTGCTCTGTTTAGAGAACAGTTGATTTGTTTAAAATGAAGGCCTGCATTCTCCGACCTTGCCCTGTGGCTGAGATTCTCCGATCCCGCTGTGGTGAATGGAGTTTTGGCTGAGGATCAAATTCTCCGTTCTCGCTGGCAGCGGTGACGGAGCGAACAAAGTTGGAGAATCCCAGCCTAAGCTTCTTATGCAATTTAGCTTTTTCATTGTTTTCTATTTGTCTCCAGTCATTCCACCCTTTTCTTGAGGGATTCAGTCCTTCCCACGTAGACATTGTTGATACATGAACGTTGACAGTGTGGTTACAACGAGTTAAGTAGAATGCTGATGAAGCTCAGAGCCTGTTCCCACTATGGGCCGATGCTAATTGTGCTTTGCATTCAAGTAGCCATGTTGTATTTCCGTGTCATGGGTGCTGCAGTGCCATTGGCCTGAAACTTCTCTGGAGTTGCTCCTTCTCATAACCATGCTGAAAGGAGGGGCGGGGGCAGAAAACCCTATTTGTGTCCGCAAACAAGGTTTCTACAGCACCTCCAGCAGAGCTAGGGCAGTGCAATGGGATGAGCTCCAAGGCTATTCCAGGTTATTGACACCATTGGACCATTGAGGTTAAAAACATCGAACATCAGATGAAATTATAGTTTTAAAGTTTATTCATTAGTGTCACAAGTAGGCTTACATTAACACTGCAATGAAGTTACTGAAAAATCCCCAAGTCGCCACACTCCGATGCCTGTTTGGGTACACTGAAGGAGAATTTAGCATGGCCAATGAACCTAACTAGCACGTCTTTCGGACTGTGGGAGGAAACCCACGCAGACACGGGAGAATGTGCAAACTCCGCACAGGCAGTGACCCAAACCGGGAATCAAACCCAGGTCCCTGGTGCGAAGGCAAATGTGCTAACCACTGTGCCATTGGGATTAAAATGTTTTGAAGCATAGGCAATGTCAAAGCTAAGGTTTTCTTTTAATCAAAGTGGTTTATTCACTGAGATACTCTCTCTTGTTTCGGTTTCTCTTTAGCGTACTTAGCGCAGTTGTTCGGCCTCACTCTAAAGCATAGCCTGAGAATCCTGATGCTTGCAATCTCTGTGCAGGTTGCCAGTTAGTCACGTAGCCTCTTGACAATATGTTCTGGTTACCTTCCAGCATCCGTTCTTGAAGTTTGCGAAGCCACTCTCGAGCCTCACCCCTCTGATAATCGCAGCTAAGGAGGCGGTTAAAAACAACCGTTAGAACAAGGGATGGTTTCCATCGTCACCCCTCTCGCCCTCCCTCCTGTCGTTAAAGAGGGGCTAACCAGAGCTGGACAGTGCCTCACTTGGAGAAACCTCGGGCTCTTTCCACTTCGGGACGGAGAAAGCTAGCACAGCACTGGGGTACTACAATGATGTCTCTTCTCATCTTAACACCTTATTTGGTCCCATCTGAAGTCTTGATACGGCTTGTGGTGTTTGGTTTTTTTATAATTATTCACTTTTCTGCTCCCAACATTAAAACAAAATTCTCAATTTTTAAAAAACATTTGGTCAGTTAGGCGGGTGGGGGGGGGGGGGGGTGTTTCTAAATGGAGAATTTATAAAATATCCAGACTTGAGAACTCACTGCTGTAAACCAGCAATTGAGAATCGGTTGTGGTGAACAGAAGCAACCCTTCAGGCATTGCCGTGATTGTGAAGTGAATGTCTGGGTATTTTAATGTTCTGGTGGGTACTAAACCATGCCATGCTTCCAAAAGAGAGATACTCTGTCAGACTAAATAAAGAGGCCTTAAGTTCTTTGGTATTGCTTTATAACACATTTACCGTTGTGTGATGAACAAAGTTTCCATTCTTTTGTGTGTGTGTGTATATATATTTTTTTACAGGTTTCAGGTCTATCTCAATATTTTCTTTAGTATATTCTCTTGATATTTATTGATAACTGAGTTGGAACTGTTGGGTTTTCTGTTGGACATCTCGATATTTTTGTTTTCTGATCAATTACAGTATTCCGGAAAAGGTTCCATTTTTTTATTGATGAAAAGCTGTTCGAAAAGGGCAGGTTAATTGTAGTGTAGGTTGTCGAATTCGTGGAAGTTCATTCCTGGCAAAGAGAAAATCCAAGTGTCCTGACATAATCACTGTAAGGTGGCTAGGAACCCAAATGTTGGTTGTGTTGTCCAAATGGAGAAAGGCCAAATCCTGTTATAATGATTCTGTGGTGGAAATCATTTAGCGAGGAAGCTTCAAAGGATTGGAGTAGACGTACTGTGTGTATGTAAGTGTGTATGTGTGTGTGCCCATATATTTATACTATTTGCTTTCTCCTCCACAGTTCCCTGAGCTATCTTCCCAGGAAACTTGCTAGTAATAATAATGTAACAATAGGAATTGAGATGAGCAGAAAGCAAGTCAAACACTTTTCCCCTTTTGTGTAACCAAATGCCAATGGACAGTCAGGAGTCATCCTTGCAACAGGATGACTGCCTGACTTGTGCTTGGTAAACAAAAGCTCCAATCTTTGCACTATCCAAATTGGGGTGAAACACTAGAATCCCATCAGCATATGAACTTTAAAAAGAAAGAGCCTACTTCTGTCAGGAAAAAACCCGCCACTTGCATGTTCTTTTCAAGAATAAACTGATCTCGAGCCTTTGAACTGTCCACAGGCATTTCAGTTTGTTTTGCACTGAATAACTGCATTGTTTTATCTCTGCCAAAAGCTCTTGCCTTCTCCTAGAGTGAGCCGACCTGTTACGTTAAAAGAAACACAAGCTCTGTGGGGGTAATGGAAATTAAGGGTTATCGACTTACCCCTTTAGTATAACTTGGATAGCTATTTCCCCCAAATAGCCTGTTTAGGGTGTGCCTATCCCATAGTGAGGTCACACTGCTCCTGAACCCTCATCTGGTCCTCCAGTTGCTAGGCACACACTGGGCTGATGCGAGATTTCTTTTAAGGCATGTGTTTTTTAAAAAACAAAATGGTGTCAATCGCACCTGAGACTGAGCGAAAAGGCTCCAATTGGTTTGCAAACAGACCAAAGACATTGATGCTGAACTGAGAAGACATCATGCACTGTGGAGATCCTTTTATTATTCATTTTTGGCGCACACAGCCTGAGTTAACCGGTGAAGAGAGGGCTCCAGGGAGGAGTCCTGTCACCAGAAACACCAGAGTATATAGCCAACTACCTTTTTAATGAGATTTAAATAAATATGTAACATTCCACAGAATTGGGCTGGGCAGAATTAGCAGCGTAATCTCATTATTGGAGCTGATGAAAGAGTTTACTTTTCGATTCTCCCATCATGCCACATCAAATTAGAAACTCAAAGCTTCCTATGTTAAAAAGATGTTCATCTAGTGACGAGGACATGGCAGACCGCCCCCCGCTACTCCTGATGTAATTGTCCTTTACCTTAATTAAATAACTCTATTGTGGTGACATTCTTTACCCTCCCCCACCCTCCCGCCTCCACTCACCCAAGGCTTACATTCAGCTGTTGGATGTCAGCTAAAAGTATCACAAGTGGATGGTCACGAAACATTGGTGCACACTGCCTCATCAGTAGAAGAGCCATTTTGATTAACTTTTAACTAAACCTGAGGAGCAACTCTAACCTCTTGATGAATAGTGGTGAGGGTCGCTATGCTGAAGCATGAAAAGAGGCAGAAAATCAGTCTTGCCCAGCATGGATAAAGGCTTTGATGATATCCTGTCACTGGTGGGAATGGTGTATTGTAGTGATACCTATAACTGCTGATTTAAGAGTACGCAAGCTCCCAACGTATTAAACTTATCCAGCAATATTCCTTGTTGGTAATGAAGTCAAAGAGCCTGCGGAAATCTTTACTGAGGCAGGGAAGGAGGGAGGCCTTGTGTTCCTATTCAGTTGCTGTTAGAAATCAAGGGAATCGCATGCTTTTTGGAAACTCTCATCAACTCAACCGTAACCCTCACAAGCTTCAGACCAGTTTGTTATCTTTTTATTAAATCAACATAAATTAAAGTATTTCTGAGAAAGCTATTAAAAGGATGAGCTGTTTAGTGTTTTCTATTGCTAAGATATTGAGAATCTGGGATCCTGTCAGAGACTTCAGTAAAGATGTGTCAAAGTTCACTCACTCCAAACAAACCACATTCAAAGACCAACCAAAGGGAAGGAACCCCTTTGATTTTTTTGTGTGTATAAACAGTAGGTTGGAGTAATTTTTAATTTTGATGTTTCTCTCCCCTTTATTTTGATTTGTATGAATTTTAGCCCAATAGAAGGGAGCACTGCACCACAATTAACATCTTTGGCTTGAAAAGCGATTGTTTCTTTAAAAAAAAAGCTGCTTATTCAATAAAGTGCAGCGCCGGTATAGTGCTAACCCGTATACCATAAGGCTCAGTCCCCATGCCTGTGCTAAGTTTGCTGATCTCAGTAAGGGTGCTATAATTAGCAACAGCACTCATCATTGGCGCTATTGAGTTGGGGGGGGGGGGTGCGGGGGAGGTAAAAATCAGCCAAGTTTCTTGCTGCTAATTGCTGTCTAGTAGTTCCTGCCGGAGAGAGCATGGCGTCTCAATAGCTGATGCAGACAGAATCGGGCAGTGCTGTGCTCTACTCACAGCTCCCTGTTGTCTGCTGACACTATGCAGACGTGCAGTAAGAAATGGGCAACTCGAATGAGGTGACAAAGGCTGGCTGGGCCGATGCCTTTTAACTTTTATCTTTTCATGACACTGAGCCACCCAGGGGAGCTGGATGAAATAAATGTTTTTTTAAAATTTCTAATAATTCTTTCAACAAAAAAAAAACACACAATCGTTGGATGATCATTCGGGAACTAATTCTTTGGTCATCTAGCCTGCCTCATCAGTACCATGGTAGCAAATACTTATATTTTTAAAAAAGATCACGAAGATGCTAATTGTAAACATTCCAACAATACTTTGACCGCAGAAGGCTTTGGCCAAAATTGAAGCAAACCTTTTGTTAACGAGCATTGAGAACCATTCCACATTTTTTTTTTTGAAAACTTTCCTTCCATATTTGTTTGGCAATGTGGGTTGCCATCACCTTCCCCTTACGCCACCTTTTTTTTAAAAAAAACAATCACTGATGTTTATTTAAATGTATAAGAAAATTTAATTGTAGTTAATAAGAGTATTTTAAGAATAATTGCAAGAGACGCTGAATGTTATACATTCAAACCATAGGGAAATAAGAGTTGGAATAGGATGGAATATTGCTGTTCAACGTATCATGACACCTTTTTTTTTGTTCCTATTTCTTCGCCTGTATGTCCTCTTTTGGAAGAAGCATTACCTGTACATTTGATGTGAAATTTCTGCTACTGTGAAAATGAATTTTTTGAAAAGGTACTCTGGATTCTTTTTTCCTCTTCCTTTTGACATTTTTTTTTAACTTAATTTGGGGAAAATGCTGGAAATGACTTGTGCTGCACACAATCCCAGACCTCAGCGTTCAGCTATGTTGGTTTGTTATGTTTTGTTTTCATTTTTTCGTTCCGTCTGGTCTCCTAAATGTTTCAGACGAGTCGAAGCAATAGAAGTAATTCATTTAAACCGTGGATTGTGCATGAATAGTGTCTTTAGTGTAAAAAAAAGAGAAGAAAAAACACAAAAAAATTGGAGTTTGAAGCTTTGACCTAAAGTATTGCAAATAAAAGTCATTTAAACAATAGAGGACTGTGCCCTGCTCATTTTTAATTTTTAAATATGTCTTTCTTTGCTGTAAAATCGGGGCACTGTTGTCTCACAGTGCCAGGGACCCGGGTTCGATTCCAGCCCTGGGATGACTTTAATCTACATGTAGATTGGACAAATCTGATTGGCAAAGGTAGCCTGAAAAATGAATTCATGGTATATGCAGGACAGCATATTCTAGAATTCAAACAGTATATTCCAGAGTTAACCAGGGAACAGGCTATTCCAGACCTAGTAAACATGATGAGTAATGTGATCAAATTAATCAATAATTGGGTGGCGGCAAAGTGGTTAGCACTGCTGCCTTACAGCACCTGGGTTCGATTCCCGGCTTGGGTCACTGTCTGTGTAGAATTTGCACGTTCTCCGTGTCTGCGTGGGTTTCCTCCAGGTGCTCCAGTTTCCTCCCAGAGTACAAAGATGTGTAGGTCAGGTGAATTGGCCATGCTAAATTCTCCCTCGGTGTAACTGAACAGGCGCCGGAGTGTGACGACTAGGGGATTTTCACAGTAACTTCATTGCAGTGTGAATGTAAGCCTACTTGTGACTAATAAATAAACTTAAGTTTACTTTACAATAACCATATGGTAAAGCTAATTAGCAGAATATTTATTTAATTTGCTGCTTGTTGGATCTCGCGCTTAACAGGTGTTGAATAAAGGAGGAATTATTGACCAGGCCAGTGAATCTCTCTTTGAACAGGATCTTTCCCATTCAGTCAACCACTAGGTGGCTTGCTGGGCTATTTCAGAGGGCAGTTGAGAGTCAACCACATTGCTGTGGCTTGGAGTCACATGTAGGCCAGACCAAGTAAGGGCAGCAGATTTCCTTCCCTAAAGGACATTAATAAACCAGATGGGTTTTTCCAACAATCAACAATGATTTCACAATCATCAGTGGATTCTTAATTCCAGATCTTCCCTCGAAGGGCAACACTCTGCGAATGTAACACTCATGTTTGGCTCATATTCTCCATTTACACCTCACCTGATTTTACACTCCATTAAAGTCCATTTGAAACTGACTGTAAGTAACAGTGGTCAAAAAAAGCTGGGAACTGTTGACAATATTAAATCCACAAGATGTAGTTTCTGTTCATTGACAATAGCTCTGCTGAAGCTTGAACTTTAACTGAAAGATTTCACAGATCTTCCCCAGCTTTTGTGCTCTATAGCTTTATTTACAAAGCCAAAGATGCAATGTACTTTTATAACAATTTGTCCTATTGCCTTCAAAGGTTCCTTCAATTTAGGGGAGGTGATGGCCGAGTGGTATTATCGCTAGACTATCAATCCAGGAACTCAGCTAATGTTCTGGGGACCTGGGGTTGAATCCCACCACAGCAGCCAGTGGAATTTGAATTCAATAAAAAATATCTGGAATTAAGAATCTACTGATGACCGTGAAACCATTGTTGATTGTCGGAAAAACCCATCTGGTTCACTAATGTCCTTTAGGGAAGGAAATCGGCTGCCATTACCTGTTCTGGCCTACATGTGGTTCTGAACTGCTCTCTGAAATGGCCTAGCAAGCCACTCAGTTCAAGGGCAACTAGGGATGGACAATAAATGCTGGCCAGCTAGTGACGCCCATGTCCCACAAATGAATAAAAGAAAATTGAATATTTCAGATTCAGAATAAAGGTGGTTCTGTTGTCATACAATGAAAACAAATCAGAAAGGTATTTTGCACTCATCCCATTTTTGGGAAGGATTTTATTAATGGAAAACAAAAGGTATACAAGAAATGGCTGTTGAGTCGGAGTTCTGTTCCTTAAACAGACCATTTACAATTCACACACCCACCTTGACTCTCGCTATTTGTTTCAAAACAAGTAATACTGCCAATAAAAAGATTGAGGAAATTCTGAAATGTCTCCATCTCCAAAGTAGATATGTGTGATTTCAATCTGTTAGTCAACGCTGACCAATTGTACCGGATCAAGCTCATTCTAAATTTGTGAATTAGATACTCTCTAATCTGCTTAGTTTGCAACCTCGTTCAAACTCTGACTATGATCTAATGTTGAAACTCTTGACTTATACCAATGTTAGCATTGTGGTTAATAGCTACAGGTTGCAATATAACCAAGGGTTCAACTATGATTGGCGCAGTCAGACAAACCTTAACCAAAACGCAACTCATTGATTTAAGAATACAAAAATCTAGAATGCCTTACACTTGTCAGTCCTCCTCCAAGCTACTGACTTTTACACTGAAGCTTAGCAGCACCTATTCGTTACTTCCCGAATCATTTTTCCACCTTGATAATCACAGAAGTTTCACCCAGTCCCCTCCACAGCATAAATAAGGCAATTCTTATCTTCTCTGGTACTAATATTGCAGATGAGTCACTTTCCCAGTTTCAATCACAGAATCCTACAGTACAGAAGAGGCCCTTCAGCACACTGAGTCCACACTGACACATGAATCACCCTGACCTGCCCACCTAATCCCACTTGCCAGCACTTGACCCATAGCCTTGAATGTTATGATGTGCCAAGTACTCATCCAGGTACTTTATAAAGGATGTGAGGCATCCCGCTTCCACCACTCTCCCAGGCAGCGCATTCCAGACTGTCACCACCCTCTGGGTAAAAAGGCTTTTCCTCAAATCCCCCCTAAACCTCCCACCCCTCACTTTTAACTTGTGTCCCCTCGTAACTGACCCTTTAATTAAGGGAAACAGCTGTTCCCTATCCACCCTGTCCATGTCCCTCATAATCTTGAACACCTCAATCAGGTCGCCCCTCAGTCTTCTCTGCTCCAGAGAAAACAACCCAAGCCTTTCCAACCCCTCTTTATAACTTAAATGTTCCATCCCAGGCAGCATCCTGGTGAATCTCCTCTGCACCCACTCCAGTGCATTCACGTCTTTCCTATAATGTGGTGACCAGAACTGCACACAGTGCTCCAGCTGTGGCCTCACCAAAGTTCTATACAATCCCAACATGACTTCCCTGCTTTTGTAATCTATGTAGTCTAAGTCATTTGTAATCTATACCCCAATTGACAAAGGCGAGTGTGCCATATATCTTTTTCACTCTTTCCCTGCCCCCCCCCCCTCCCCCCCCCCATATTGACCTGCCTTTCCACCTTCAGAGATCTATGGACAGACACACCAAGGTCCCTTTGTTCTTCGGAACTTCCCAGTGTCAGACCTTTCATAGTGTACTTGTCAAATTACTCCTTCCAAAATGCATCACCTCCCCCTTTTAAATTCCATCTGCCACTTATCCACTCATTTGACCATCTCGTCTACAACTTTCTGTAACCCAAGACACTCAACCTCACTGTTAACCACCCGGCCAATCTTTGTGTCGTTGGCAAACTTACTGATCCTACCCCCCACATAGTCATCTATGTCATTTATATAAATGACGAACAATAGGGAGCCCAGCACAGAACCCTGTGGTACGTCACTGGCCTCCAATCACTAAAGCGGCTGTCTTTCACTGCCCTCTTGTCTCCTACCACTAAGTCAATGTTGTTATTCAGTGTCTAATGAATCTTCTTCGTCGCTCCTCACTCCACCATATTATATATTTATCATTGTTTAAATATTACCATCATTAATGAGTTTAATAGAATCTTTTATATTGCTTATTGGTGTTGTAGTATATGCTTCTTATAAGCAAAATATATGTGGCCCTTATAGCATAAGCGTGTAAATAAATGAATCCAATCTAGATAAGTAAAGTATTTGCTAGTATTTTAATGACACAGGTTTAGAAATTTATTCACACTGTCCCACCTAGCAAGGCCTACTACAGCTTCCTAGGGACAGGATGCACCACTGCCACTCTCTGCGTGATCCATGCAGCATTGTTGGAAGGGAAGGGCCTATGTTGGTGCAACAGCAGATGTTGCCCTCCCCTGGCATGGCAGGAGTGGGAGCATGCTGGGATAATAGCAGGGAGCCATGACAGATGGCTAAGCAAAGTATCACCACAGGCAGAGGGCTGACATGAATGCAGACTGTCTGCCCACTGCTCTTAGTGAGCACCCAATCTGTATATTTAAGGCCCCAATTAGGGGCCATTTTGAGCACTTGCTGGTAATGTTTGTGGCAGTGCGGCACGGTAGCGCAGTGGTTAGCACTGCTGCTTCACAGCTCCAGGGTCCCGGGTTCGATTCCCGGCTCGGGTCACTGTCTGTGTGGAGTTTGCACGTTCTTCTCGTGTCTGCGTGGGTTTCCTCCGGGTGCTCCGGTTTCCTCCCACAGTCCAAAGATGTGCGGGTTAGGTTGATTGGCCAGGTTAAAAATTGCCCCTTAGAATCCTAAAATGCGTAGGTTAGAGGGATTAGCGGGTAAATATGTGGGGGTAGGGCCTGGGTGGGATTGTGGTCGGTGCAGACTCGATGGGCCGAATGGCCTCCTTCTGCACTGTAGGGTTTCTATGATTCTATGATTCTATGAGTGGAGCAGCCCCCTCTGTATGGTAGGGGTAGCTGTATGAAGAGCCTCTTGTAGCAACCCACGAGGTCATTAGAACCAAAGGCCCCACCCCACAATATGGGGGGGGGGGGGGGGCTGCTACTAGTAAAGACCACACCCAGGGGTCCAAAGAATGATATCAGTGGGGATAGCACCTCCTGTAAAATATTGAATTATTATTATGCGTCTGAAGATGCCTCCATGTTGAGGTGTGCTTACATTTTCCTATCTGCCTCAGCACTGCTCATCTCCCGCACTGAGGCTCCGAGTATTCCCCAGCTGCCAACCTATGACTGGGCAGGCAGCATTGGGAGATTTAATTGGACAGCATGGGCGGAAACAGCCAATTAGAAAGCTGTCTCTAGGGAAGCGGCCTCCCAGCAAGTGCCAGCTCAGGACCCCCGTTTGTCCCTGGTGTTGGGGTCCTGATGCCTGCAGGAAAATCCTGTTCCAACAAGCGGATTTAGAACATAGAACATAACATTACAGCACAGTACAGGCCCTTCGGCCCTCGATGTTGCGCTGACCAGTGAAACCAATCTAAAGCCCATCTAACCTACACTATTCCAATATCATCCATATGTTTATCCAATAACTATTTGAATGCTCTTAATGTTGATGAGTCCACTACTGCTGCAGGCAGGGCATTCCACGCCCTTACTACTCTCTGAGTAAAGAACCTACCTCTAACATCTGTCCTATATCTATCACCCCTCAATTTAAAGCTATGTCCCCTAGTGTTAGCCATCACCATCCGAGGAAAAAGGCTCTCACTATCCACCCTATCTAATCCTCTGATCATCTTGTATGCCTCTATTAAGTCACCTCTTAACCTTCTTCTCTCTAACGAAAACAACCTCAAGCCCCTCAGCCTTTCCTCATACGATTTTCCCACCATGCCAGGCAACATCCTGGTAAATCTCCTCTGCACCCTTTCCAACACTTCCACATCCTTCCTATAATGCGGCGACCAGAACTGTACGCAATACTCCAAGTGCGGCCGCACCAGAGTTTTTTGATGCCATGATTAGAAAGCTGGACAATGCATATGCGGGCAGCGACTTCATTGTCCACTCTGCAAACTGTAAGCAGGAGACTGCAAGATGGATACTGAACCTATGTTAATTGAAAGGCCTTTCCAAGATGCAGGTGAAATGTTTTTCAATGGCTTTTGCTTAGGCACAGTTGGTGGAGGTGATAGGCTGTGTTCTCGGAGGTCATAAGTGCCAGTTTATGAATATGGCTAAAGAGAAAAAACTACCTGAGATGGGTATGGGGGCATTTGGTGCATTCTTCCTGGTCTACAACATGGCAGGCAGTGGAACAGAGGAAGCAGAGAGGGGACTGTGGGAGGAGGAATGGGAGAGGCAGGGGGTGGATGGTGGTGATAAGTAGAAGATATCCTAGATGTTATGTAAGGAGATGCATGGTGTGTAAGCAAATTGGGAGGCTGCACTTCCACTTCAAGTTTCCTATCCCAAAATGACCCATTGTTCACCACTGTCACATCTATTTCACACCCACATCACTGCACCCTTGGCCAACATTCTCCAATAAATGCCATCTACAAGAACTTTCACAAAACATCTCCACACAGCAACACACGCAAGTGTACAGGCAACAAGAAACTATTTGCAATAAAAACAGAAAATGCTGGAAAAGCTCGGCAGGTCGGACAGCATCTGTGGAGACAGAAACAGAGAGCTGAATTTTATGTTCCCCTGGCAGGTGTGATTCCCACTGGGGGAACTACTGTGCCACCGTGCTACCCTATCCTTTTGTATCCTCTCTTTATTGTGTAACCCTTTGCCTTGTTTGACCTCCCCAAATGCATCACCTCACCCTGCTCTGGGTTGAATTCCAGTTGCTACTTTACTATCCACCTGACCAGTCCATCTTCCTGCAGTGTACAGCAATCATCCTCGCTACCTATCACGCAGCCAATTTTTATGTCAATTGAAAATCACTTGATCATTCCCCCTATATTTCTGTCCAAATCATGAATATATACCACAGAAAGCATGGGACCTAATACTGAGCACAGCAGAATCCTACTAGCAAGCCTTCTAGTTACAAAAACATCCATCAACAATTACCCTTTGTTTCCTGTCCGTGAACCCATTTTTATCCATTCCTTCAAGGTCATTGGGTCAAAATCCTGAAATTCCCTCCCTGACAGCATTGTGGGTCAACCCACAGAACATGGACTGCAGCGATTCAAGAAGGCAGCTCACCAGCACCTTCTCAAGGGGCAACTAGGGATGGGCAATAAATGCTGGCCCGCCAGCGATGCCCTTGTCCCACGAATGAATAAAAAAAGAGCTATCGAATTTCCCGGCCATAGAATTTAGAATCATAGAAGTTAGAATCATAGAAACCCTACAGTACAGAAAGAGGCCATTCGGCCCATTGAGTCTGCACTGACCACAATCCAACCCCGGCCCTACCCCCATATCCCTACATATTTTACCCACTAATCCCTCTAATCTACGCATCCCAGGACACTAAGGGGCAATTTTAGCATGGCCAATCAATCTAACCCGCACATCTTTGGACTGTGGGAGGAAACCAGAGCACCCGGAGGAAACCCACGCAAACACAAGGAGAATGTGCAAACTCCACACAGACAGTGACCCAAGCCGGGAATCAAACCCAGGTCCCTGGAGCTGTGAAGTAGCAGTGCTAACCACTGTGCTACCGTGCCACCCTAACCACTGTGCTACCGTGCCGCCCTTTTAATGACAAAAGCAAAAATCATGGACGCTTCCTCCTGTGATTTTTATAAATGACCTGGATGAGGAAGTGGAAGGATGGATTGGCAAGTTTGCTGATGACACAAAGGTTGGTGGGGTTGTGGATAGTGTAGAGGGATGTCAGCAGTTGCAACGAAACATAGATAAGATGCAAGACTGGGCGGAGAAGTGGCAGATGGACTTCAACCCAGATAAGTGTGTGGTGGTTCATTTTGGCAGGTCGAATAGGATGAAAGAATATAATATTAAGGGTAAGACGCTTGGCAGTGTGGAAGATCAGAAGGATCTTGGGGTCCGGGTTCATAGGACGCTCAAAGCAGCGTCGCAGGTTGAGGCTGTGGTTAAAAAAGCGTATGGCCTTCATCAATAGAGGAATTGAGTTTAGAAATCGGGAGATAATGCTGCAGCTGTATAGGACCCTGGTTCGACCCCACCTGGAGTACTGTGCCCAGTTCTGGTCGCCTCATTACAGAAAGGATGTGGAAGCCATAGAAAGGGTGCAGAGGAGATTTACAAGGATGTTGCCTGGATTAGGTGGCATGCCTTATAAGGATAGGTTGAGAGAGCTAGGTCTTTTCTCCTTGGAGAGGCGAAGGATGAGAGGTGACCTGATAGAGGCGTATAAGATGTTGAGGGGTATTGATAGAGTGGATTCTCAGAGGCTTTTACCCAGGGCTGAAATGGTTGCCACAAGAGGTCACAGGTTTAGGGTGCTGGGGAGTAGGTACAGAGGAGATGTTAGGGGTAAGTTTTTCACTCAGAGGGTGGTGGGTGCGTGGAATCGGCTGCCGGTAGTGGTGGTAGAGGCGGATTCGATAGGGTCTTTTAAGAGACTTTTGGATAAGTTCATGGAAGTTAGTAAGATAGAGGGTTATAGGTAAGCCTAGTAGGTAGGGAAATGTTCGGCGCAACTTGTGGGCCGAAGGGCCTGTTTGTGCTGTAGCTTTTCTATGTTCTATGTTCTACCTCCCCCTGGACCATGACCTGACCACCAAACAGCAAGTCATTGTTTCCCGGGTTGTAAATGACCTCATCTCCTCCAGCGATCATTCCTCCACAGCTTCCAACCTCATGGTCTCCCAACCCTGGACAGCCAGCTTCTACCTCCTTCCCAAAATCCATAAACAGGACAGCCTGTTCCTGCCCTACTGAACTCATTTCCTCCTATCTTGACTCCATTCTCTCTCTTCTTGTCCAAAGTAACACCAGGTCCTAAACCCCTTTCAGGTGAAGCAATGCTTCACATGCACCTCCTTCAATTTGGTCTATTGCACTCGCTGTTCCCAATGTGGTCTCCTCTATATCGGAGAGACCAAATGTAAACTGGGTGACTGCTTTTCTGAACACCTTTGGTCCATCTGCGAGCAGGACCAGACCTTCCTGTCGTTTGCTGCTTCAACACACAACCCCACTCTCCTATCCACATGCCCATCCTTGGCCTTTTGCAATGTTGTAGCGAACCCCAGCATAAAATTCTCCCTCAGTGTACCCAAACTGGCACCAGAGTGTGGTGACTACGGGATTTTCACAGTAACTTAATTGCAGTGTTAATGTAAGCCTACTTGTGACACTAATAAATAAAGTTTAAACTTTGAAGGAACAGTGAGGAATTTCCCAGAAATTTTCGCTGGAAGTGGCCTAGGGTTTTTCCTCTGTTTCTCTCCTCTCTTGGGGGACTGCATGGTTGGGAGAGGTTGGTCAATGGTATAAGTAGGCTGCTGTCACGTCCAGATGAGCAGGTTTGATCAACCAGCCGATCTTTCCCTGTCATCCTTATCTTCATGTGTCTCTTTCTTTCTCTGAATCGTGTCAGCCAACGCAGAAGTATGGAACACATTAACTGGTAGCAAGTTCATACAAGTTGGCAACAACAGAGAATCTACTCTGCAACTGAACCAGCATAAAATACGGTTTGACCATTCACAGCCTTTTTAGCTCGACAACACTGAACCAGACAGATCCCAACTGCTTAAAGAGTAAAATGCTGATCTGAATATATGTGTGTAAGAGAATATCTAAATGCACCTTTTATGGATATCCATGTTTTTCATTTCATATCAAGTGTTGATTCAGCCCAATAAATCGCAATCTTTTGATTAAAATGGGTCCAATCATAGCTGTCATTCTCTATATTTACCTTACAGTGAAATGAAGCAATAGAAACAAGAATTGAAAACTTCAAAGGCAGAAGTCATATCTGAGTTAGTGAGGTTAAGAGTCAAAGAATATGCAAAGGAAATTTCAGCTACCTTTGGAGCTAGAGTAACATGGATGGAATGAGCAATAAGAGTCAGAGGAATTAGCCAGAGGAAACAACATGAATTTAAAACAAATGGCTTAGAAAAGAATAAAAGCATGAATCTGACAGAAACATTATCACGCTAGCAGAGAACTGTGCATCAGCAGCGGGAGTGGCAGAGGGTTCACAGATCTTGTGGCCAACATTCTATTGACTGAGATCTCATTCCAAATTTTAAAGGGAGGGTTAATATTGATCATTTTATTCAGGCATTTGAATTGCTCGGTGTTTACCAAAAGGTTAAACAATAGTTTGCAACAACATTAATCCGTGTGCACACGGAAAATGCAAGAAAATAATTATTTGGAGAGAATAAGTGTACATTCGGGAAATTAAAATCCATCCTGCAGAGACATGTCGATGTGACAGCAAAGAACAAAGAACAAAGAAAATTACAGCACAGGAACAGGCCCTTCGGCCCTCCAAGCCTGCACCGACCATGCTGCCCGACTTAACTAAAACCCCCTACCCTTCCGGGGACCGTATCCCTCTATTCCCATCCTATTCATGTACTTGTCAAGACGCCCCTTAAAAGTCACTACCGTATCCGCTTCCACTACCTCCCCCGGCAGCGTGTTCCAGGCACCCACTACTCTCTGTGTAAAAAATCTGCCTCGTGCATCTCCTTTAAATCTTGCCCCTCACACCTTAAACCTATGCCCCCTAGTAATTGACTCTTCCACCCTGGGAAAAAGCTTCTGACTATCCTTCTAAAGCTTCTGGAAGTAAAGAAGTAGTTAACAATAAAGATAT
Source organism: Mustelus asterias (assembly GCF_964213995.1). Lineage (NCBI taxonomy): Eukaryota > Metazoa > Chordata > Chondrichthyes > Carcharhiniformes > Triakidae > Mustelus > Mustelus asterias. The sequence goes on from NC_135804.1 coordinate 148,822,292, forward strand.
TTTCTATATAATGTTAGGGAGCAATTTTCTGGAAATAGTTCTGGATGATTAAGGGATCTGGTTATTTAATCATCATTGTAAAACTGTTGAGCGGCTAGGCTACATACTAATCATTATGTGGGAATGTATGGCACACTTTGCCTTGTATTACTAAATGAAGATAAGGGCCGGAATTCTCCACCGCTTCAAGCAAGGACGGAGAATTTGCCGCTCAGCCAAATCTCCGTTCACTGCAGCGGGACCAGAGAATCTCGCTGGCGTGAACGGTCGGAGAATTCCTGCCAAGTTGTACAGTTTTGATTGACGTGAATCCAAACATAAATGCTGGTCTTTGTGGAATGAGTCCTTCCCAAATGTTTGCTCATTCTGTCTTTGAGCAGCTTGGAAACATGAAAGACACGGATATCCGATCACAAATGAACACTATTACACTTATTGGTTATAAATAGGTATAAGAGTAGAGCAGTGTATCAATGAATTCCTGTTAACAGTAAGATGTACGAACAGCTCAGGGGGGACACACTGACACCCACTAAACCTGAAGGTATCTAAAGTAGACCCAAATTTGTAATACACCTGTAGCATATGTTAGGTTAGTTGGAAGCAAGCTGGCTAATTTCTCTTAGGACGTAAGGCTTCTACTGCAAAAGGGGCAGAAACACAGCTTTTCCTGGGAAATTAAAGATGTGTGCTTTTCACAATCATTCCTAGTAATGCTATCCAACCGTCGACACTGCAATAGCTTGAGTTAATAATATTTATGAATTAATAGATTGCAATATAAAGATTGAAATATTGGCTGTTGCTGCCACGATTAATAATTAATAAGACAATTATTTTCTTAATTTGGAATTCTTTAGTGTTTGGAGTGGGCAATGTTGGGGACGGTGATGAGTGCCAACAGCTTGTCAGGGTGTTTAAACCTCAAAACTCTGTTGCAAAGAAACAAGGGAAGTGGCTGAAAGCCTGTTCTGCACTGACGTAATTTCCAGTCTTCATTTCTCACAATGCCGCGAGGTTGCTGTTGCTGATGACAGTGAGGGTGATGCAACTTGGCACCTCGCTTTGCTGATTGTCCTTTCTCTGAAGTTGCAGGGTGTGTTCGTTGATGAGGTTATCTTGGGATGCTTCTATGGTGACCTCACCAATGAATGTATCACACAGAGTGTTTCTGTTCCAAAGCTGCGAACAACAAAAAAATGACTTTGATCTGACACAGTGGTGGAACTAAGATTTTTAGCCTATCCTTTGGGCGGGCTTTTATGGCCTCGCTTGTTCCGAAACCACAAAAACCCACCCGTGGTCAACGGACCTTTTCCATGGTTCGCCCCTCGCCCGCAAAAATTCCCATGGCGAGCCAGATGTGAAAATTCTGGCCTATCTGTTCCACTGTGAAGGATTTGGAAAGAGGCGCAGTATTCTTCTATGGCATTATGGTTCTTTAAGAAGGTACTGAAGGGCTTTCCTTGCTTGAGTTGTACAAGTAAGAGGGAAGGCGGCTGGAAATACTAAAACTTGAATGCTTTGATGAACATTGAATAAAAGGGGATGAATTTATATTTGGTCTGAACAGAAATGCAAGAAGTGAAAGTGACCACACATACTTGGAACCCCAACTCAAGTATTTTTTGATGTGGAGATGCTAGTGTTGGACTGAGGTGGGCACAGTAAGAAGTCTCACAATGCCAGGTTAAAGTCCAACAGGTTTACTTGCTTGCACGAGCTTTCGGAGCACCGCTCCTCCATCAGGTGAGTGGAGAGCTGGGTTCACAAACAGGGCATATATAGACACAGACTCAATAGCAAGATAATGGTTGGAATGTGAGTCTTAACAGGTAATCAAATCTTTACGGGTACAGACAATGCGAGTGGAGAGATGGTTTAGCACAGGTTAAAGCCCTTTAACCTGTGCTTGACTCTCCACTCGCATTGTCTGTACCTGTAAAGACTTGCCTGTGACTAGTGGTGTGCCGCAGGGATCGGTGTTGGGTCCATTGTTGTTTGTCATCTACATCAATGATCTGGATGATAATGTGGTAAATTGGATCAGCAAGTTTGCTGATGATACAAAGATTGGAGGTGTAGTGGACAGTGAGGAAGGTTTTCAAAGCTTGCAGAGGGATTTGGACCAACTAGAAAAATGGGCTGAAAAATGGCAAATGGAATTTAACACAGACAAGTGTGAGATATTGCACATTGGAAGGACAAACCAAAGTAGAACGTACAGGGTAAATGGTAGGACTCTGAAGAGTGCAAATGTACAGAGGGATCTGGGAATACAGGTACAGAATTCCCTAAAAGTGACGTCACAGGTGGATAGGGTTGGAAAGAGTGCCTTTGGTACATTGGCCTTTATAAATCGGAGTATCGAGTATAAAAGTTGGAGTGTGATGGTAAGGTTATATAAGGCATTGGTGAGGCCGAATTTAGAGTATTGTGTACAGTTTTGGTCACCTAGTTACAGGAAGGATGTAAATAAGGTTGAAAGAGTGCAGAGAAGGTTCACAAGGATGTTGCCGGGACTTGAGAAGCTGAGTTACAGAGAGAGATTGAATAGGTTGGGACTTTATTCCCTGGAGCGTAGAAGATTGAGGGGAGTTTTGATAGAGGTGTATAAGATTTTGATGAGTATAGATAGAGTGAATGCAAGCAGGCTTTTTCCACTGAGGCTAGGGGAGAAAAAAACCAGAGGGCATGGGTTAAGGGTGAAAGGAGAAAAGTTTAAAGGGAATATTAGGGGGGGCTTCTTCACGCAGAGAGTGGTGGGAGTGTGTAATGAGCTGCCGGATAAAGTGGTAAATGCGGGGTCACTTTTAACATTTAAGAAAAACTTGGACGGGTTCATGGATGAGAGGGGTGTGGAGGGATATGGTCCAAGTGCAGGTCAGTGGGACGAGGCAAAAAATGGTTCGGCACAGACAAGAAGGGCCAAAAGGCCTGTTTCTGAGCTGTAATTTTCTATGGTTCTATGGTTTCTATGGATTCCTGGATTTATATTTTCATTACAGGGTCAAAAGAATTGAGGGGTACATAGAATTACATAGGATTGAATATGATAGACGGCACAGAAAGAAACCATTCAGCCCAAACTGTCCATGCTGCAGTTACTTAAGCCTCCTCCCATCTTTTCTTATTTAAAACTACCATTGTAACCCTTATCACTCTTATGTTTGTCCAGTTTCCCCTTAAATGCCGGGAATGTGGGGAGGAATCAGCCAGGCCGGGGGTGGGGGGGGGGCGGGGCGGGGGGGGGGGGGGGGGGTGGGAGCATTCGGCCAGGGATGCCAATGATTGTGGGGGGGGGTAGAAGCTAGCGATCGTGAGGTGGGAGGCCAATGATAGCAGGGAGAGGCAAGCAATAGCAGGGTTGGGTGCCTGACAGATCCTTCTCTGTGCTGTTGCACAGACAGAGATCTATGCCGGCGCAATGGCACCCTCTTGTGTAAGCAGCCAGCTTTTTGGCAAGCTTAGGCCCCGCCCCCTCCCCTGCTGGCGGGAAACAGCTCTTGCTTCATTTTTTGCTCAGTGTGGCGTAAAATTTGATTTTTAAACTCACCCAAAAAATGGATCTGAAACACTCCCATTTTCATGCTCATTCGGCACTTAGGATCTTTTTGATAAGATTGCCCCCTTAGAATATTTTTGGGAAAATTCCACCTATGGTCTCACTAATGCTCAGCAGAATTGAAGCAAAACTACTTCCCTGCTTTTGTATTCAATTCCTCTTGCAATTAAGCACAACATTCCATTTGCCTTCTTAATCACTTGCTGTACCCGCATGCTAACTTTTTGTGATTCATATACCAGGGCACCCAGATCCCTCTGTAACATCGAGTTCTACAATCTCTCTCTATTTAAATAATATGCTACTTTTCTATTCTTCCTGCCAAAGTGGAAAAGTTCACTTTTTCCTCACATTGTGCTCCATCCAACATTTTGCTGACTCACTTAACCTCTCTTTATTATTTTGTAGGCTCTTTATGTTCTCCTCACAATTTACTTTCCGACCTACCTTTGTGTCAACAGCAAATTTAGTAACCATACATTTGGTTCCCTCCATCCAAGTTGTTTGTACAGATTGTTAACAGATGAAGCCCCAGCACTGATCCCACTAGTTATAACTTGCAGACCTGAAAATGACTCATAGAATCATAGAGTGGAGAAGGATGCCATTCAGCCCATCGAGTCTGCACCAACAACAATCCCACCCAGGCCCTATCCCCGTAACCCTACATATTTACCCTACTAATCCCCCTGACACTAAAGGGCAATTTATTATGGCCAATCAACCTAGCCTGCACATTTTTGGACTGTAGGAGGAAACCGGAGCACCCGGAGGAAACCCACATAGACAATCTGGAGGAGGGGACCGAGTGTAGGGTAACAAAGTTTGCGGATGACACAAAGATGTGTGGGAAAGCGACTTGCGTGGAGGATGCGGAAAGTCTGCAGAGAGATTTGGATAGGCTAAGTGCGTGGTAGGTCATGTTTGACCAATCTATTAGAGTTTTTCGAGGAGGTTACCAGGAAAGTGGATGAAGGGAAGGCGGTGGATGTTGTCTACCTGGATTTCAGCAAGGCCTTTGACAAGGTCCCTCATGGGAGGTTAGTTAGGAAGGTTCAGTCGCTAGGTATACATGGGGAGGTAGTAAATTGGATTAGACACTGGCTCAATGGAAGAAGCAAGAGAGTGGTTGTGGAGAATTGCTTCTCTGAGTGGAGGCCTGTGACTAGTGGTGTGCCGCAGGGATCGGTGTTGGGTCTACTGTTGTTTGTCATCTATATCAATGATCTGGATGATAATGTGGTGAATTGGATCAGCAAGTTTGCTGATGATACAAAGATTGGAGGTGTAGTGGACAGTGAGGAAGGTTTCCAAAGCTTGCAGAGGGATTTGGACCAACTAGAAAAATGGGCTGAAAAATGGCAAATGGAATTTAACGCAGACAAGTGTGAGATATTACACATTGGAAGGACAAACCAAAGTAGAACGTACAGGGTAAATGGTAGGACTCTGAAGAGTGCAGTTGAACAGAGGGATCTGGGAATACAGGTACAGAATTCCCTAAAAGTGACGTCACAGGTGGATAGGTTCGTAAAGAGTGCCTTTGGTACATTGGCCTTTATAAATCGGAGTATCGAGTATAAAAGTTGGAGTGTTATGGTAAGGTTATATAAGGCATTGGTGAGGCCGAATTTGGAGTATTATGTACAGTTTTGGTCACCTAGTTACAGGAAGGATGTAAATAAGGTTGAAAGAGTGCAGAGAAGGTTCACAAGGATGTTGCCGGGACTTGAGAAGCTGAGTTATAGAGAGAGATTGAATAGGTTGGGACTTTATTCCCTGGAGCGTAGAAGATTGAGGGGAGATTTGATAGAGGTGTATAAGAATTTGATGGGTATAGATAGAGTGAATGCAAGCAGGCTTTTTCCGCTGAGGCTAGGGGAGAAAAAAACCAGAGGGCATGGGTTAAGGGTGAAAGGAGAAAAGTTTAAAGGGAATATTAGGGGGGGCTTCTTCACGCAGAGAGTGGTGGGAGTGTGGAATGAGCTGCCGGATAAAGTGGTAAATGCGGGGTCACTTTTAACATTTAAGAAAAACTTGGACGGGTTCATGGATGAGAGGGGTGTGGAGGGATATGGTCCAAGTGCAGGTCAGTGGGACGAGGCAAAAAATGGTTCGGCACAGACAAGAAGGGCCAAAAGGCTGTTTCTGAGCTGTAATTTTCTATGGTTCTATGGTTCTAAGTGAGGGGGGGAGGATCTGGCAGATGGAGTATAACGTTGACAAATGTGAGGTTATCCACTTTGGAAGGAATAATAGTAAAATGGACTATTATTTAAATGGTGAAAAATTACAACATGCTACTGTGCAGAGGGACCTGGGGGTCCTTGTGCATGAATCGCAAAAACTCAGTTTGCAGGTGCAGCAGGTGATCAAGAAGGCAAATGGAATGTTGGCCTTTATCGCGAAGGGGATGGAGTATAAAAGCAGGGAGGTCTTGCTGCAATTGTACAAGGTACTGGTGAGGCCGCAACTAGAGTACTGTGTGCAATTTTGGTCCCCTTATTTGCGGAAGGATATATTGGCCTTGGAGGGAGTACAGAGAAGGTTCACCAGGTTGATACCGGAGATGAAGGGGTTAGCTTATGAGGAGAGATTGAGTAGATTGGGCCTGTACTCGTTGGAGTTTAGAAGGCTGAGGGGAGATCTTATAGAGACATATAAGATAATGAAGGGGCTAGACAGGGTAGAGGCAGAGAGATTCTTTCCACTTAGAAAGGAAACAAGAACTAGAGGACACAGCCTCAAAATAAGGGGGAGTCAGTTTAGAACAGAGTTGAGGAGGAACTTCTTCTCTCAGAGGGTAGTGAATCTCTGGAATTCTCTGCCCATTGAAGCAGTGGAGGCTACCTCGTTAAATATGTTTAAGTCACAGGTAGATAGATTTCTGATCAATAAGGGAATTAAGGGTTATGGGGAGCGGGCAGGTAAGTGGAACTAAACCACTATCAGATCAGCCATGATCTTATTAAATGGCAGGGCAGGCTCGAGGGACTAGATGGCCTACTCCTGCTCCTATTTCTTATGTTCTTATGTTCAGACACGGGGAGAACGTGCAGACTCCACACAGACAGTCACCCAAGCTGAGAATCGAACCTGGGTCCCTGGTGCTGTGAGGCAGCAGTGCTAACCACTGTGCCACCGTGCTGCCCCAATCATTTACCCCCATAGAACAAAGAACAAAGAACAATACAGCACAGGAACAGGCCCTTCGGCCCTCCAAGCCCGCGCCGCTCCCCGGTCCAGGATTGAATCCTGAATCCAGGATCCCCACCCAATTTTCCAGCCTATCTACATACCAATATCCTATCCACCGAGCTGTCCCTCACAGCTACGATGCTTTGTTAATTACAACCTATTAACTCACCCCCACCCCCCCATTCCAGACCATGTGATCTCCAGGGAGAGGCGAAAACCCAGAGTGAAAAACCCCAGGGCCAATATGGGGAAAAAAAATCTGGGAAATTCCTCTCCGACCCCCTGAGGCGATCGAAACGAGTCCAGGAGATCACAATGGCCCTGATCGGAAAATGCTTCCCAACCCTAGTCATTTCCACTTCCACGAACACCATCTGAATTCCCTGCCCCCGAGACAGGTTCCCAACTATCCGCAGTCTCGCTCTGTACTGGCACCAGCAAGATGATCATAGAATGAAGCCTTGAAACGAGAAACAAGGAACAATTAGCCCGCGCCGTTCCCTGGTCCAAACTAGACCACTCTTTTGTATCCCTCCATTCCCACTCCGTTCATATAGCTGTCTGGATAAGTCTTAAACGTTCCCAGTGTGTCCGCCTCCACCACCTTGCCCGGCAACACATTCCAGGCCCCCACGACCCTCTGTGTGAAATATGTCCTTCTGATATCTGTGTTAAACCTCCCCCCCTTCACCTTGAACCTATGACCCCTCGTGAACGTCACCACCGACCCGGGGAAAAGCTTCCCACCGTTCACCCTATCTATGCCTTTCATAATTTTATACACCTCTATTAAGTCTCCCCTCATCCTCCGTCTTTCCAAGGAGAACAACCCCAGTTTCCCCAATCTCTCCTCATAACTAAGCCCCTCCATACCAGGCAACATCCTGGTAAACCTCCTCTGTACTCTCTCCAAAGCCTCCACGTCCTTCTGGTAGTGTGGCGACCAGAACTGGACGCAGTATTCCAAATGCGGCCGAACCAACGTTCTATACATCTGCAACATCAGACCCCATCTTCCTGTTAGCTAACCAATCCTCTATCCATGATAATATGTTACCTCATGAACCATGAGTTCTTATTTTATTTCGTAACCGTTGATGTGGCACCTTATTAAGCGCCTATTTGAAATCCAAATACACCACATCTACAGGTTCTCCTCTATCAACATTACTTTTTATTTCTTCAAAGGGCTCTAATAAATTAGTCAAACATTTCCTTTCACAAAACCTTTTTGATTCTGTCTAACTGCACTAAGGTTTCTTGAGTGCCCTGTTATAACCTCTTTAATAATGGATCATAGCATTTTCACTATGACAGATTTTGGGTTAATTGATCAGTAGTTTTCTGCTCTCTCTTGAATATCGTCACACTAAAGTGTATTAAATACTGTTTTCACTTTTTGGCCACAAAACGGTCAAAGCTGAAGACTATCTGATCATATCCAATGCACCATGTCTTGGAACTCTGAAAATCTCAGAAATAAATATCTCAATGTAATTGTTCACCATGAGTCCAACTATTGGTCTTCAACATTGACAATCACCTTACCTGGATAATTATTGGTTGTTTTGGATTTCTCCTGTAGAAAATGACCTTGGTATCAAATTGAGGATTCAGTGTGTCTTCAAAAACAACTGTACGAATTTTCTGATATTCACATTTAAAAACTGCATATGCATCTGCTCCTGAAACATGCCAAGAAATAAATTTGCACCCCTTTACATGAAATAAACTTGGAGTGTAAAATACAAAGTCATTTATTTACTTATCATGATAAGATAAGGGTGAACCCTACAAGAAATAAACATTACTAATTGTTCTTCAATCTGCATTCCTAGATTTGAATGGTTTAAACAGGATATATCAAAGAACAAAGAACAAAGAACAATACAGCACAGGAACAGGCCCTTCGGCCCTCCAAGCCCGCGCCGCTCCCCGGTCCAGGATTGAATCCTGAATCCAGGATCCCCACCCAATTTTCCAGCCTATCTACATACCAATATCCTATCCACCGAGCTGTCCCTCACAGCTACGATGCTTTGTTCATTACAACCTATTAACTTACCCCCACCCCCCCATTCCAGACCATGTGATCTCCAGGGAGAGGCGAAAACCCAGAGTGAAAAACCCCAGGGCCAATATGGGGAAAAAAAAATCTGGGAAATTCCTCTCCGACCCCCTGAGGCGATCGAAACGAGTCCAGGAGATCACAATGGCCCCGATCGGAAAATGCTTCCCAACCCTAGTCATTTCCACTTCCACGAACACCATATGAATCCCCTGCCCCCGAGACAGGTTCCCAACTATCCGCAGTCTCACTCTGTACTGGCACCAGCAAGATGATCGTAGAATGAAGCCTTGAAACGAGAAACCAGGAACAATTAGCCCGCGCCGCTCCCTGGTCCAAACTAGATCACTCTTTTGTATCCCTCCATTCCCACTCCGTTCATATAGCTGTCTAGATAAGTCTTAAACGTTCCCAGTGTGTCCGCCTCCACCACCTTGCCCGGCAACACATTCCAGGCCCCCACGACCCTCTGTGTGAAATATGTCCTTCTGATATCTGTGTTAAACCTCCCCCCCTTCACCTTGAACCTATGACCCCTCGTGAACGTCACCACCGACCCGGGGAAAAGCTTCCCACCGTTCACCCTATCTATGCCTTTCATAATTTTATACACCTCTATTAAGTCTCCCCTCATCCTCCGTCTTTCCAAGGAGAACAACCCCAGTTTCCCCAATCTCTCCTCATAACCAAGCCCCTCCATACCAGGCAACATCCTGGTAAACCTCCTCTGTACTCTCTCCAAAGCCTCCACGTCCTTCTGGTAGTGTGGCGACCAGAACTGGACGCAGTATTCCAAATGCGGCCGAACCAACGTTCTATACATCTGCAACATCAGACCCCAACTTTTATACTCTATGCCCCGTCCTATAAAGGCAAGCATGCCATATGCCTTCTTCACCACCTTCTCCACCTGTGACGTCACCTTCAAAGATCTGTGGACTTGCACACCCAGGTCCCTCTGCGTCTCTACACCCTTTATGGTTCTTCCATTTATCGTGTAGCTCCTCCCTACATTATTCCCACCAAAATGCATCACTTCGCATTTATCAGGATTGAACTCCATCTGCCATTTCCTTGCCCAAATTTCCAGCCTATCTATATCCTTCTGTAGCCTCTGACAATGTTCCTCACTATCTGCAAGTCCTGCCAGTTTTGTGTCGTCCGCAAACTTACTGATCACCCCAGTTACTCCTTCTTCCAGATCATTTATATAAATCACAAACAGCAGAGGTCCCAATACAGAGCCCTGCGGTACACCACTAGTCACAGGCCTCCAGCCGGAAAAAGACCCTTCCACTACCACCCTCTGTCTTCTATGACCAAGCCAGTTCTCCACCCATCTAGCCACCTCCCCCTTTATCCCATGGGATCCAACCTTTTTCACTAGCCTACCATGAGGGACTTTGTCAAACGCTTTACTAAAGTCCATATAGACAACATCCACGGCCCTTCCTTCGTCAACCATTTTGGTCACTTCTTCAAAAAACACCACCAGGTTCGTGAGGCATGACCTCCCTCTCACAAAACCATGTTGACTATCGTTAATGAGTTTATTCCTTTCTAAATGCGCATACATCCTATCTTTAAGAATCTTCTCCAACAACTTCCCCACCACGGACGTCAAGCTCACCGGCCTATAATTACCCGGGTTATCCTTCCTACCCTTCTTAAATAACGGGACCACATTGGCTATCCTCCAATCCTCTGGGACCTCACCTGTGTCCAGTGACATATCATAGTTATCATAGTTATCATAGAATCATAAAGTCCCTACAGAGTAGGAGGCCATTCAGCCCATCGAGTCTGCACTGACCACAATCCCACCAAGACCCTATTCCGGTAACCTCACATATTTACCCTGCTAATCCCCCTGACACTAGGATCAATTTAGCATGGTCAATCAACCTAACCCGCACATCGTTGGACTGTGGGAGGAAACTGGAGCACCCGGAGGAAACCCACGCAGACACGGGGAGAATGTGCAAACTCCACACAGAGAGTTACCCAAGGCCGGGTTGCACTCAGGCCCCGGCGCTGTGAGGCAGGGGCCCCAAATCGACGGCACAGTGGCACGGTGGTTAGCACTGCTGCCTCACAGTGACACGGACCCGGATTCAATTCTAGCCTCGGGTGACTGACTGTCTGGAGTTTGCATGTTCTCCCTGTGTCTGCGTGGGTTTCCCCAGGTGCTCCAGCTTCCTCCCACAGTCCAACGATGTGCAGGTTAGGTTGATTGGCCATGATAAATTGCCCCTTAGTGTCAGGATAGTAGCAGGATAAACTTGTGGGGATAGGGCCTGGGTGGATTGTGGTCGGTGCAGACTCGATGGGCCAAATAGCCTCCTTCTTCACTGTAGAATTCTATGACTTTCTCATTTATGCTGGTTTTTGCCTTCTTAGTGCAGTAGGCAGCACGTCAGTCTCATATATGATAGTCATGCTTCAAGATTTCTAACTACTCATGAGAGGATTTTGACATTATTTATATTAAAATGATGAGGTGTTTAACTCAGCTGATAAGATATTAAATTGACAACACCCAGTTTCTGGGAAATGTGAGTTGGATTCAGGCAAAGTGTCCAACAAATTATTTGAAACATTTTAAATTCATTCCAGTAAATGTCACATGTTCGAACGCCCTTCTGAGGTGGATGAATTTCTCGGAACTCTTTCGGGAGAGGCTGGATTGATGGTCGAATCGGAATACCTCTAAACACTGAGGACTAGCAGGAGGCCAGACGTAAATCCCCAAGTTTCCTTTTCAGATAGGAATAAACAAGAAGCAGATGATCTGAGATCTACAGAGTAAGTACATTTTCTCTTAAAGCTCAGGAAAACATGGTTTCAGACAAGCCTTGAGTGAAGAGAACATATTTAACCTGGTACTAAGACAGTGAGGCATAATTTGTTATTTTCTACATCATCATAGGGGTAGTGAAATAATTTGAAGTGAGGTTTATTAGTTGTGTCCTATTTGTCCACTTCTCCTTTGTACGCATTAGCTTGTCTCAATCATAACTATTAATCTAACCTCCTTTCAGAAGTTGAAGTCTTGGATAGTAGATTAAAACTGACAGACCAATGTGGGCTTATGCAAGGGCCAAACCAGTAGGAAATCAGAGGAAGTGCAAGTTTCATGTATTAGAATCATAGAATCATAGAATATCTACAGTGCAGAAGGAGGCCATTTGGCCCATTGAACCTGCACCAAAACAATCCCAGCCAGGCTCTATCCCCATAACCCCACATATTAACCTTAGTAATCCCCCTGATATAAGGGGCAATTTAGCATGGCCAATCAAACTAACCCGCACATTTTTAGACTGTTGGAGGAAACCAGAGCACCCAGAGGAAACCCACGCAGAGGTGGGGTGAACATGCAAACTCCACACTGACAGTCACCCAAGCCGGGAATCGAACCCGGGTCCCTGGTGCTGTGAGGCAGCAGTGCTAACCACTGTGCCACCATGCCTTTGCATCATGTGCTTATTTTGTGAATGTGCTGAAAATGTACAATGATAAGACAAGGTATAGATGAATCTTCAACCGCATTTGGTGAGATATTAGGGGCCTTTGGCTCTGAGAAATTCATCCACCTCGGAAGGACATTTGAACATGGGACATTTACTGGAATGAATTTAAAATGTAAACTCCAAGTTATGGAGTTATGGAGAATTTGGCAAATTATGGAGAGTGCAGATCTTAAAAAAGGTCTAGAACATTGCCAATATAGAGTCAAAAGGGCGAGAAGATTCCATGGTGAGGGAAACAATACTCAAGCAAAATGGAAGATGGCCACAGACCATTTCAGTGTAATGAGGTGCACAAGCTAACATGTTTAGTGCAGAGGAAAGAGAAGGTTGAGAAGCAGACCAAACGCTTGAAAATAGAGTTTTTTGAAAATGCCAACTAAGTATCCAATCTAGAACAGCAAGTGGCAGTGTGGAGCAAGGGGATGGCTGTGAATAAAGGAAATTTTTCTGATAGGAACAACAAAATCTCCTCAAAGAAAATAATGTTATTCTGTAGGTAATGTTCGAATCTGGAATTGGAAGAACGCAACCAGAAATACAGCCAGGCACAACAGCAGGCAGAAAAGATACTCAATGAAGTCACTGCCCTGAAAGATTATTGAAGAACCCATATGTGGCCTGGGAGAAATATGAGGAGCTAACAAAATACTACTTCAGAGAAAGCTTCATCGGAGTTATCAGTAGTGATAAAGCAATGCACTGAAATACAGAATGAGTTGGCAAGAGGTCCCAAGAAAATAAACAGCTGGAAGGATAGGTAATTGTCATTCAAAATTAAATGCAAAAGGAATACATAACCCTTCAGCATCATGAAGAAATAAAGACTGCCTTGAACAACAGAATGGAAGAACAGCAGAAAATAGTCGATAACTTTCCTGTTGAATTACAGGATGAAGGAATTGAGCTTTGCAGAGTAAATGAAAACCTGTTGAAGGACCTTTACACGCTACAAGGATCTCTCAGGGTCAGATCAAATTTTGTTCCTCGAAAAATACGAAGAGAAGCAAAAATGGATTTGAGTTTTAAAGTTTATTTATTAGTGTCACAAATAGGCTTACATTAACACTGCAATGAAGTTACTGTGAAAATCCCCTAGTCGCCACACTCTAGTGCCTGTTTGGGTACACTGAGGGAGAATTTAGCCTGGCCAATCCAATTAACCAGCACGTATTTCAGACTGTGGGAGGAAACCGGAGCATCTGGAGGAAACCATGTAGACACGGGGAGAAAGTGCAGACTCCCCTCAGGCAGTGATCCAAGGCGGAATTGAACCCGGGTCCCTGGCGCAGCAGTGCTAAACACTGTTCCACCGTGCTGATTGATTGGATTAGGTGGGAGTTCAGGAGTTTCTCACGTGTCGGTACAGACTCGATGGGCCAAAGAGCTTCTTCTGCACTGTAGGATTCTATGATTCTATGATTTAATGAATTTAATCTCACTCTGAACGAACTGAAGAATCAGTTGCCACAGAAGATTCAGCAATGTTTAATATTCCAAGAGGAAGCCAAGATGAATAAGAAAGGGATGGAAGAGCTGAAGAACAAGCTGACTGGAAAAGAGGAGGCATTGAAAGGAAAAGCTGAAGAACTTTCCAAGCTGTAAATCGATATTAATGAGGAACATGAAACAAGTTTAGACTTTGCTGGTGACAGACTTGGTCAACAGGTCTGAGACAAAAATGAAAACAAGGACAAAGCTCTGCTGCAGGGGGAGAAAGAAAAGACAGAAATGAGATTGGAAAATGTAAATCTGAGAGTGAAGATCAAGGAGCTAGAAGGAAAAGCACTGGGTGCCTGAAACTTATTGAGAACCATTCAGTTGTTCAAAAATAACACACCTGAAATCAAGAACCTAGAATGTCAAGAAAAAGTTGTGAACAGAATTCCCACTCACCTGAAGAAGGGGCTAAGAGCTCCGAAAGCTTGTGTGGCTTTTGCTACCAAATAAACCTGTTGGACTTTAACCTGGTGTTGTTAAACTTCTTACTGTGTTTACCCCAGTCCAACGCCGGCATCTCCACATCAAGAAAAAGTTGAGCAGTTGCAAGAGTTTTTTTTATTAATGTCACAAGTAGGCTTACATTAACACTGCAATGAAGTTACTGCAAAAATCCCCTAGTCACCACAATCCAGCACCTGTTCGGGTACACCGAGGGAGAATTTAGCATGGCCAATGCATCTAACCAGCACATCTTTCAGACTGTGGGAGAAACCTGGAGCACCCGGAGGAAACCCATGTAGACACTGGGAGAACGTGAAACTCCACACAGACAGTGATCCAAGCCGGGAATCGAACCCGGGTCCCTGACGCTGTGAGGCAGCAGTGCTAACCACTGTGCCACCGTGCCGCCCCGGGTCCCTGACGCTGTGAGGCAGCAGTGCTAACCACTGTGCCACCGTGCCGCCCATAAAAGAATGTGAAGTGGCTCTGAAATAATTTTCAAAATTAACATTATAGAATCTGAGCTTGAAGGATAGCACAAAGGACAAATTAGCACAAATTAGAGTCTGCTAAAGATAAATTGTTCCATGAACTAAATTTCATGCACAGAAGATGAATTTGTTGTTGAAATATTAGAACTTAATGAACTTCAAATATTAGTAGTCTCTGAGTATTATGAAAAATGCCAGAAACAGAAATAATTCATCTGATTACTGATCAATCAAAACAGTTGATTGAATGTAGAATTAACAACAAAAACTGATGAAATGTTGGAACTTCATCGTGAAAATACTAATGAAATTCTTGAACTTTGATCATAGAATCATAGACCCCTACAGAGCAGAAGGAGGTCATTCAGCCCATCGAGTTTGCACCGACCACAATCCCACCCAGGCCCTATCTCCATAACTCCGTGCATTTACCCTACCTAGCCCCCCTGACACTAAGGGGCAATTTAGCATGGCCAATTCACCTAACCCACACATCTTTGGACTGTGGGAGGAAACCGAAGCACCCGAAGGAAACCCACGCAGACACGGGGAGAATGTACAAACTCCACACAGACAGTGACCCAAGCCAGTAATCGAGCCCAGATCCCTGGCGCTGTGAGGCAACAGTGCTAACCATTGTGTTGCCCATGGAAGAAAGATTCTGAAAGGACCTGAATGCTCTCGTGAAGTTGTTAAGTTTGTACAAGCATTCCACAGATACCTCTGAAACAAGGACAACTGAATTCACTAAAGTAGATATAAAAGCAGAAAATGTTGGATAAACTCAGCAGGTCTGGCAGCATCTGTGGAGAGAGAAACAGTGTTAACGTTTCAAGTCCAATATGACCCTTCTACACTGGAGTATATGCTGAGTTGAATGAAAATACTAATAGGGTTGAAAAAGAATTGGAAAATAAGAGCATAAACAAAGATTTGGGTGAAATTGTGAAGCAAATGGAAATTAGAGTTCAATTTTTTGAAACATCAGCTTCTAGAAAGAATCATAGAATCCCATAGAATCCTACAGTACAGAAGGAAGCCATTCGGTCTGCACCGACCACAATCCCACCCAAGCCCTATTCCTATAACCCTATATATTTACACTGCCAAACCCCCTGACACAACAAGGGTCAATTTAGCATGGCCAATCAACCTAACCCGCACATCTTTGAACTGTGGGAGGAAACTGGAGCACCCGGAGGAAACCCAGATGTGGCAGACCTCACGGAAAAAGAAAACTTGAATCCACTTTTGGAATGAGCGGAGTGAACATTCCCTCTGGAAGGAACAGAATAAGCAAATGGTATCAGACTGCAGAAGATGGATGATTGATAAAGAGAGATTCAACATGAAGAAGTGCAAAAAATGATGTGGAGATGTCGGCGTTGGACTGGAGAATGGAACAGTAAGAAGTCTCACAACACCAGGTTAAAGTCCACCTGATGAAGGAGCAGCGTGTCAAAAGCTAGTGCTACCAAATCAACCTGTTGGATTTTAACCTGGTGTTGCGAGACTTCTTACTGTGCAAAAATGAATCAGATGGAAGATACCCAAGTACCGGAAGCAGCATGTATTACCGTTACGACTCTAAACCAACAAAGTTGGCCAGAGAAACTGATACCACCATTCATCCGAATCGGAAGAGAATGAGATCTGGAAGAGTCACCACCTGAATTTATAAACTTGAGGAGGGGAGAAGGGGCAGCACATAAACAAATAGCGTATTGTCAAGGTAAAGACTAGTGGGAGGCGGGGGAGGTTGTTCTGCATAGTAAGGGTTACTGTGGGACTGGAGAATAGTACCACCCACAGTATTATGTGGAGAGATATATGACAGTAGACAGGAGACAGAGTGGTGCATTGAGAGTCTGAGAGATGCCAGCATGATGATAGCGCCAGTTGTGGTTATACCTTGGAGATGTATAAAGTTATATATTACCAATAAACGGATTATTTTCAATCAGATAATACTACATACTTCCAGACGAACTCAGCTTTGGTAGGTCTGTTGCACGATGAAGTGCCACCTGGGTGACAATCCTTGGATAACGAAAAATGATGTTCCAACATGTTATCTTTGGCTTGTCAAGGGTCATCTCCCTAAGGTTAAAGGTCAGGACAGATTGGAAAGTGTTATTAAGCACATAGTCACACAATGATTACAATAAATCATCTTGGCCCACTGCCCTATTTTGTTGCCCAGGTTCATCCTTAAGTGCCTCAGTAACTGAGTGCAGACTAACTGTACAGTACAATCTATTCCTGTTAACTCAGTTATCTTCTGATCCATTCTGACATGCTAAACTCACATTAGGATCCTGATGAGCACATCGGACTCTGATTTGCTGCAATCTTAACATGTGAGGGGTGCTCATGTGGTGCATAAAGTTTTAAATGAAACAAATATTTTTAAAATTGTATTAACAGGTTCCACTATGCTGGGACCCAAATCTCCAATATCTCTCCTCATTAAATTAGCGTGCGTTACCAATTCTTTAAATGTTTAAATATATGCAAGTATTGAAAAAGGTATCAAAATCAGCAGAGGGTAAATCCACATCTGGCATGTGGGAGTCTTTTAAGGAACAGTTGTTAGGGCTATAGGACAGGCATGTGCCTGTAAAAAAGGATAGGAAGGGTAGAATTCGAGAACCGTGGATAACCAGGGAAATTGAGGGACTGGTCAAAAAGAAAAGAGAGGCGTATGTTAGGTCCAGGCAGCTAAAAATGGAGGGAGCTCTGGAGGAGTACAAAGAAAGTAGGAAAGAACTCAAACGGGGAATTAGAAGGGCATAAAGGGGTCACGAAATGTCCTTGGCAGACAGGATTAAGGAGAATCCCAAGGCATTTTATTCATACTTTAGGAACAAAAGGGTTGTCAGGGAAAAAATTGGACCTCTCAGGGACAAAAGTGGGGAATTATGCTTGGAGCCCAAAGAAGTAGGGGAGATCCTAAATGAATACTTTGCGTCGGTATTCACAAAGGAGAGGGATGTGTTGACTGGGAGTGTCTCGGAGGGGAGTGTTGAACCGTTGGAGAAAATCTCCATTACAAGGGAGGAAGTGTTAGGTTTGTTAGAGAATATAAAGACTGACAAATCCCCAGGGCCTGATGGAATCTATCCAAGGCTGCTCAGGGAGACGAGAGATGAAATCGCTGGGCCTCTGACGCAAATCTTTGTCTCGTCACTGGACGCAGGTGAGGTCCCAGAGGATTGGAGGATAGCTAATGTGGTCCTGTTATTTAAGAAGGGTAGGAAGGATAACCCGGGTAATTATAGGCCGGTGAGCTTGACGTCCGTGGTGGGGAAGTTGTTGGAGAAGATTCTTAGAGATAGGATGTATGCGCATTTAGAAAGGAATAAACTCATTAACGATAGTCAGCATGGTTTTGTGAGAGGGAGGTCATGCCTCACTAACCTGGTGGAGTTTTTTGAAGAAGTGACCAGAATGGTTGACGAGGGAAGGGCCGTGGATGTCGTCTATATGGACTTTAGTAAAGCGTTTGACAAAGTCCCTCATGGTAGGCTGGTGAAAAAGGTTGGATCTCATGGGATAAAGGGGGAGGTGGCTAGATGGGTGGAGAACTGGCTTGGTCATAGAAGACAGAGGGTGGTAGTGGAAGGGTCTTTTTCCGGCTGGAGGCCTGTGACTAGTGGTGTTCCGCAGGGCTCTGTATTGGGACCTCTGCTGTTTGTGATTTATATAAACGATCTGGAAGAAGGTGTAACTGGGGTGATCAGTAAGTTTGCGGACGACACAAAATTGGCAGGACTTGCAGATAGTGAGGAGCATTGTCAGAAGCTACAGAAGGATATAGATAGGCTGGAAATTTGGGCAAAGAAATGGCAGATGGAGTTCAATCCTGATAAATGCGAAGTGATGAATTTTGGTAGAAATAATGTAGGGAGGAGCTATACGATAAATGGCAGAACCATAAAGGGTGTAGATATGCAGAGGGACCTGGGTGTGCAAGTCCACAGATCCTTGAAGGTGACGTCACAGGTGGAGAAGGTGGTGAAGAAGGCATATGGCATGCTTGCCTTTATAGGACGGGGCATAGAGTATAAAAGTTGGGGTCTGATGTTGCAGATGTATAGAACGTTGGTTCGGCCGCATTTGGAATACTGCGTCCAGTTCTGGTCGCCACACTCCCAGAAGGACGTGGAGGCTTTGGAGAGAGTGCAGAGGAGGTTTACCAGGATGTTGCCTGGTATGGAGGGGCTTAGTTATGAGGAGAGATTGGGTAAACTGGGGTTGTTCTCACTGGAAAGACGGAGGATGAGGGAAGACTTAATAGAGGTGTATAAAATTATGAAAGGCATAGATAGGGTGAACGGTGGGAAGCTTTTCCCCAGGTCGGTGGTGACGTTCACGAGGGGTCATAGGTTCAAGGTGAAGGGGGGGAGGTTTAACACAGATATCAGAAGGACATATTTTACACAGAGGGTGGTGGGGGCCTGGAATGCGCTGCCAGGCAATGTGGTGGAGGCGGGGACACTGGGAACGTTTAAGACTTATCTAGATAGCCATATGAACGGAGTGGGAATGGAGGGATACAAAAGAATGGTCTAGTTTGGACCAGGGAGCAGTGCGGGCTTGGAGGGCCGAAGGGCCTGTTCCTGTGCTGTATTGTTCTTTGTTCTTAAAAAGATTTGTGAATCATAGAATCCCTACAGTGCAGAAGGAGGCCATTCCGCCCATCGGGTTTGCACCGATCACAATCCCACCCAGGCCCTATTCCCCACATATTTACCCTGCTAATCTCCTGACTTTAGGGTTAATTAATCATGGCCGATCAACCTAACCCGCACATCTTTGGACTGTGGGAAGAAATTGGAGCATCCGGAGGAAACCCACACAGACACAGGGAGAACGTGCAGACTCCACATAGACAGTGACCCGAGGCCAGAATTGAACCCGGATCCCTGGCGCTGTGAGGCAGCAGTGCTAACCACTGTGCCACTGTGCCACCCCGATAAGTTATAAGTTATAAACTAATTTAAAGTTTTTTTTAATAATAGGAAATGTTAATGTGGTGACCTTTCAACAGTTATTAAATGACTCAGATGGCATATCATAGTACAGCTGACTCTGAAAGATGGATTTTTCCATGAAGGACGGGGATCAGGAGATGGTATCGATCCCAGACTGGGTTCCCTCTTCCACTGCCAACCTGCTGGTGGGTGGGATTTTAATGGGGGTCTGCTGCCCATGTAATGGTAGGGGAGGGGGTGCAGGATTGGAGGCAGGATGCCTGGGAAGTGAGGATTTGTTCTGGTCTGAACTGGCAGCCATTGTTGTGACTCCTGTCTGCATGTGTGCGGTCTTAAAATAATGAGATGCACTTCATCTTCCAAGCGGCCAGGGCAAATGGAGAGCTGGGGCATGGGATAGAGTAGGTGACCAAAATATCTTTGCTGCTCGGTTGTTTTTGTCCAGACAGTTTCCCATCAAACAAAAAGCTTTTTCAGACTGTTGTTCCCTGTTCCCGCCAGGCTGGAACTGGTTAGCTTCACAGGGCTCCGAAAGGTCGCCCACCTCCAAGAAAATCTTGGGAGGTCAGAGAGTCAACTCTTGGATCAGTATGGATGCCTCTTGGGTGGTGGAAATAGCAATTATTCCACAGCCCAATTGGATGATCCCACAGGAACTTCTAGATCAATCTGAATGTAATATTTTCAGTGAATTCCTTGCTCCCATTGTGCTTGACACTGGGAGCTTGGCAGAGATTAATGGTGCATGGGGGAGGGGAGGGAAATGCAGGATTAACTCTTAAGGGATGACCAGAGATAGTTTGTGCATTTAATGAGATATGCGGACTTAACGTTGACAGGGGAGCAAAAGGTTCGTGTCAGCTTTAAAAGAGCTGGAACTTTTTTCAGAATGCTGAAAGGTAGAAATATCCAATGGCTGTCACAAGACCGAGTGTATGACCTACTGATACAACATTGCAGCATTCAGCCCTCAGCCCCACATTTCCCCATCCTGTTCTTTAGCAGGGAAAACATTCTCTCTCGCTATCAAGGCTATAAAGGGTACTACATCTGGTGCAACTTCCAGTTACATCCATTAGCACATTCTTGAGGTGGATACTTTTCTCTACTACGGGAGGTACAAACATAGGACACAGGGACAGGAGTAGTCCATTCAACCCTTCAAGTCTGCTCCGTCATTCAGTGCGATCCTGGCTGTTCGGACACTTCAATGCCTTTTACATCCACTACCCCTATGCCTTTACGCTGTTGTTGATCAGAAATCTATCAATCTCTTCTTTAAACATAGCCAATGATTGAGTTTCCACAGCCATCTGGGGTAGAGAATTGCAAAGATTCACAACCCTCTGTGCAAAGAAATTTCTCCTCTTCTCAGTCCTAAATGGTGTCCCCCTTAATTTGAAATTGTGTCCCATGGTTCTAGACTCCCCAACAAAGGGAAACGCATCTACCCTGTCTATTCCCATAGTATTTTGTAGGTTTCAGTCAGATCACCTCTCATTCTTCAAAACTCTGGAGAATACAAGCTCAGTTTGACCAATCTCTCTTCATAAGGCAGTCCCACCAACCCCAGAGCAAGTCTGGTGAATGTTTGTTGCACTCCCTCTATGGCAATAACACCCTTTCTGAGGTAAGGGGATCATAACTGCACACAGTGCTCCAGGTGTGGTCTAACCAAGCTCCTGTACAATTGAAACAAGACCTCACAACTCCTGTTCTCAAATCCTCTTGTGATAAAGGCAGTCCATTATCCTTCCTACTAGCTTGCTGCACCTGCATGCTGGGCTTCAGTGACTTACAGACAAGGACACCCAGGTCCCTTTGTGCATGTACACTTTTTAATTTCTTTCCATTTAGGAAATGCTCTGCACAGGTAAGTAATGCACTGATTTTTCTTTAAGGGTCTTTCTGCTAAAACTAGTCAGTTTCTGATTGATAGTAGTAGCCATGATTCTGTTGTTCCTAACATTATATTAAAGTCGCTTCCATGGTCTGATCTACAAATTACATTAGTCATAACCTGATTTTTTTTTTAAATCACTCATTGCTACTTTCCCTCAGTTCATTTGAATTGGGTTTCAACCTGTTCCCTCTAATGTGTGATTATGTTAGATGGAATTGCCAGACAGGGTATCTGGCCGAAGCTTGAAGGGGCCTTAGTTGGCCTGTTGGATGCAAGCATTATTGTATTCCCACTCAAAATGAACTGGGGAGAATTGAACAAGCTTGAAGGCTTGCTACAACCATGCTCATGGTGCAGGTTAAGTGGTGATTAGGCATGAGTAACAATCTCTGCTTCCCTGAACCCAGTTGAAGGAAGTAATACAGCTGATCAGAAGTTCGTCTCACTTCTCTATTTCTGAGCCTTGCAGCCCAGGAGGTCGAAGTTCAGACCGCCACTGAGTTAATGCTACAATCGAGCAAAGTACTTCCGGGTGAGACAAGGGAAAATTGGCAATGGGGTGCTCCCTCTTCACCGCTACAAAGCAAACCCTGCCAAGGGAGCATGTCAGGTGAGAATAGGATCATTCACAGTCAGCACCCTTCCAGCAATTAATGCCAAGAATTACACAGGATCTACAGCAGAAACAGATAATTTGACTCAACTGGTCGATGTCCCATATAAGTCTCCTCTCACCCTCTTCATCCACCTGATCAACGCATCCTTCTCTTCCTTGCTCCCTCGTGTGTTTTTCTGCCCTCCTCTTAATTGTATTTATGTAATTCACCTCAGCTGCTCCTTGTGATCGTGAGTTTTACATTCTTAAGCTCTTTACAATAAGAGGATTCCCCTGAATTCTCTATTGAGTTCACAGGTGACCATCTCACATTTATGACCGTTAGTTCTGGTCTTCCCCACAAGTGGAAGCATACTCCCTGTGTCAAACACATGAGGCAGAAGTGACTTCCATTATCTCACTTAAGTTGTGAACGGTTTTGAAGGGTCCAAACATTACACAATTTGGGTGAGGCAATGAAGGTGTCCAATTGGAAAGGAGTCTAAGGATCGTAGAAATCATAGAATCATAGACAGTGCAGAAAGAGGCCATTCAGCCCATCGAGTTTGCACGGACTTTCCAACAGAGCATTCCATCCAGGCCCTAATCTTGGGACACTAAGGGGCAACGTAACATGGTCACTACACCTAACTAATGTGGAAATCAAAAATTGAACTGAACATAGTTGATATTTGAACAAGGCGCATTAGTAGCCATCAAAAATGAACCAGGTAAACACTGGAGGAAAATATTGCAGGAAAGAAGAGGAGAGTGAGATTAACCACATTGTTTTTTTAAAGAGTGGGCACAAACCTGATGGACAAAATGGCCTCCTTCTGCTTTGCACTATTCTTTGATGTTATGATTCTAAATACACTGATTCATACATTGGAATATTCCATTAAAATCCAGCTATAAACATTGACATTATTCAGATGCCTAGAGTTTGAGATTTTAAAAATGGATTACTGGGAGATGCTTTAATTTCTATTAATTTCTGAACACATTTGGCTGCTTTGCTTCTCAGTGCCTTCTGGGGAAGCCAATGTGCTCAAGTCAAAATTGCCACCAGCACCACCAGCAGGAACATGTCTGTATTGCAGCCTCCAACTCCTTACAATCCAGTTCAGTCGCTTCCCAAAGTTTAAAGTTTATTTATTAGTGTCACAAATAGGCTTACCTTAACACTGCAATGAAGTTACTGTGAAAATGCCCAGGTGGCCACACCCCGGCGCCTGTTCGGGTACACTGAGGGAGAATTTAGCATGGCCAAAGCACCTAACCAGCACGTCTTTCAACCGTGAAAGGAAACCGGAGGAAACCCATACGGACACGGCGGCGAGGATGTGCAGACTCCACAAAGACAGTCACCAAGCTGGGAATCGAACCTGGGTTCCTGGCGCTGTGAGGCAGTGATGCTAACCACTGTGCCACTGTGCCACCCCATATCCGTGCCATCCTGCAAATCCTGGAGAATAATCAGCTATTTCACTGACCAGGGATGTTATTTAAATAGGCATGGAAGAAACTTTGAGTTTGTGAATGCCCTGCATATCATGTTAATAATCTTGCAACTAAATACAAACAGGACAGTGTACATGAAGATGTCCATTGGCAAAGGTGTAGCCATAAGGACCAAATCTGGAATATCTCTGCTCTTAGATGTATTTTAACAATCACAGATAAAATAATACAATTCAATTAGTAGCTCTTCTGGACTTAATCACCTTCAACAGATTCAGTTTCTTTGTCCTCTGTGTAAATAACTAATTAACTTGCTGATGCCAGTGTGCAATATTATCACTTCAAAGAGTTAAAACAGCCAAATTGGGCAGCAGCAAATTCAATATCACCCAATGGCTCAATTAGGAATTGGTTCAGTGTGTCAACCCTGTATATTTTCCACTTATATTTTCCAGGGCAGCACAGTGGTAGAGTGGCTAGCAAGCCCAATCTTATGCACTTATTCACTGAAAAAATAGTCCAGAAGGTTTCTAGTTGCTGTGGGCAGTGGGCTGGGCTTAATTTGCCTGCCAGCCTGTAGAGGGAACTACTGTGCATGTGCAGAAATCTAATTATGCACATGCTCAATAGCAACTGCAAGGGTCTAAGAGAGAGAGTTGTCAGGCCCCTGCTACTGCAGGCAAACGCAACCACCCGCCACCACCGCCCCCCCCCCCCCCTGCCCCCCCCGCAATCGCAGGGGCCGCAGCCGATCACAAGCCCACAATGTACTAGCCCTCCACTGCCACCCCTGCTGCCCAGAGTGATCGGCTCCCTCTCCCCCAATCCAATCGCAACTGCAGAGCGGCAGTGCCCCCCACCCCCACCCCCCCACCCACACCACCCATCTGATCCCATTACAGAGTGTGGCATGGGCCCCCTCCCCCCGACCGGGCCCCTGCTTCATGGCAGGCCCCGTCCCCATAGGCCCCGCCCCCTAGACCCCACCCCATAGGCCCCACCCATTTAGGCCCCACCCCCGGCACCACCGGGTGGGCAGTTCCCATGTGTCTGCTGGACATCGTCCAGGTGCCAGAGTGGCAGTGCAAAGGTGCCAGGGCAGCACTGCCAAGGTGCCAGACTGGCACTGCCCAAGGGGGCACCCCCTCTCGCCCATTTCCGGAGAGAGGCTAACCGTGCCAAAAATCCGGCTCTCATAAAATCTCGAGAGCCAAGAAATCGGGCGTGATCCTGATTTCCTGGTTCTCACACAATCTTACCGGCTTGTTCCACCCATTGATGGTGCGGTGCGAGCTGGGAAAACTCCGCCCTCCAGATGCTTCCTTATTCCTGTTCAGGTTGTCCAAAATGTCTAGTTTGGTTCAAATATTAGAGTAAAATTCTCGAAGATATTGAGGAAAGGGTCAATTTTATCTCCAGATTCCTGGGGATTACCTGCATCCTGAGGCCACGTCTGTATAGATCCTCAGTAGAAAATCACCCTCTATATTTGAGTTGTAGGTGGTTGGGATGATGACATAACGTCCTTTCTTCAGATCTGTTCGCACAGAAACACATCGTGTGTTGATGTAGGTTGACCCGGTCATTAGTGGAAAGAAAGTGTGCAATCTGTACTCGCGGTTGAGTTCCACCTTAAAATGAACACAGTGAGGTGTACATCTGAGGACAGTTTAAACATATTACCTTCTTATCTCTCACTGAGCCCCGAGAGATGAACATTTCCTTCTCCTTCCCTGCTATCTTTTTTGTCTCTTCCCACCCAGTTTGATCCGCCTCACCATGAGCTCTTGTTTCTAAGAACCTCACAATAACACAAAGGAAATTAGAGACTCAAAGATGAGCCTCCCTACTCCCCCAAACACTATACAGATCTGTGTGCTGTAGATTTACCCTGCTGCATTTGCAGAACCTACCTAATATTAAACTGATCTTTCTCTACACCTTAGCTATGACTGGGAGTATATTCTGCACCCTCTCCTTTCCTTCTCCCCTATGTATTCTATGTATGGTATGTTTTGTCTGTATAACGAACAAGAAACAATACTTTCACTATATCCCAATGCATGTAACAATATCCCAATACATGTGACCATCAAATACCAATCTATACAAATCCTATTTATCAGCACTCGGTCCACATCCTACTATATCTTGGTGATTTAAGTGCTCACCCAGATACTCTTTAAATGTTGCCAAAGTACCTGTCTCTCACCATGAGTCCAAAGGAAGAAAATGTCATCGATGTATCTAGTGTATAGCATCGGTTGAAGGTCCTGTGCAGTAAAGAGGTCTTGTTCGAACCTGTGCATGAAGATGTTGGCATATTGAGGTGTGAATTTGGTCCCCATGGCTGTTCCATGTGCCTGGACGAAGAACTGGTTGTTGAAGGTGAAGACATTGTGGTCCAGGATGAAGCTGATGAGTTGTAAAATTGCATCTGGAGACTGGCAGTTGTCGGCGTTGAGTACTGAGGCACTTGCAGCAATGCCATCGTCGTGGGGGATGCTGGTGTAGAGTGCTGAGACATCCATTGTGACGAAGAGTGCTCCTGGTTCAACTGCTCCATGTGTGCTGAGTTTCTGTAGGACGTCCGTAGTGTCACGACAAAGGCTGGGGGTTCTTTGTACAATGGGTTTCAGGATGCCCTTGACGTAGCCGGAAAGGTTCTCACACAGGGTCCCATTGCCCAATACGACTGTACGGCCGGGTGTGTTTGCCTTGTGTATCTTCGGGAGGCAGTAGAAATCTCCAACGCGGGGAGTACGTGGGATGAGAGCACGGAGGGTGCTCTGAAGGTCCGGATCAAATGTCTTGATCAGTCTGTTGAGTTGACGGGTGTGTTCTTTGGTCGGATCTGCGGGTAACTGTCTGTAGTGTTTGTTGGAGTAAAAGTGAGACGCTGCCAGAGGGAATCCCGAAATTAGAAGATACAAGATGGTTATTTGACACAAAATGGATTCTGTGGAAAGACATTAGGATGTGCTGACTTAGGCATAGACATTGCACAATGAACTAAATCCTGTTATTGTCTAATTACTACAGGAAATAAACCACACCTTGAGGTCCAGATGATCACCTTAGCTTAAGATAAAGCAGAACCGAAACATGAGTTTTGTTAACGAGATCAGTCGTTGGTAGGGGGGCACAATCGGCTGACGATGTGATAACTGCTAATGTCTGCACTTGTCGACTCTTCGAAATGTATAACGAAGTGATAACTGCTAATGTCTGTACTTGTAGACTCTTTGAAATATATAAAATAAGCTCAGTTGCCATTTTAAAATTGAGAAGGTGACTGCGAGCACTGCGGAGAGCCCAACGCTTCTCCCAAAGCTTTGTCCGATAAACTGCATGTTGAATCTTTAAATCTGACTCAGAGTGGTGATTTCCCACAACATGTTCCTCGTTGTTCAGTTGTCGGTACTTCTTTGCAGTAATCCGTTCTGTTCAGTATGACGATGGCCCCTCCTTTGTCTGCTGGTTTGACGACAATGTTGCGGTTGGTCTTGAGAGCGCGGATGGCATTGCGTTGTGCTTGGGTGATGTTTGGGGCTGTCTTGTGAGTGCGGCTGATGAATCTGGCATTGACGCACCTCCTGACGGCTTGGGCACACATGTAAAGTCGAGGGCAACGGCCTTCCGGAGGAGTCCAATTCGACTCTTTCCTCTTCGGTTGCTGCACCGTGGATCTCTCTGTCGGCTGTTCCGGTTCATTGGCTGTCTCATTGTGTTCGTTGTTGGCCTCTTAGGGTTTGTGGAAGAGCTCCCGCAGCCTCATTTGTCTGATGAATTCCTCTGTGTCTGCTGCGAGACTGATGGGGTCCATTTTGGTGGTGGGGCAGAAATTGAGCCCTCGGCTGAGAACTTCGATTTCATCTGGTTAAAGTGTGTAGTTCGACAAGTTGACAATGGACTTCCCTGCAGTGGTACTGTTTCCCACAGTGGTATCAGGGGAGGCTTAGTTGCTGCTGGTGGTGATGCCGAGTTTCTCAAGTTTCCTGTTCTTGGTGTGCATGTAGATGGTGCAGTTCCTTTGTCTCGTCTGCTTGGCAGAGTTTCGCAGCTGGTCTGTGTCCTGAGCGCAAGTTGAGAATATGGATTCTATTTTGGTTTCCAGGATGCGGCGTTTGCTGCAAAGATTACTGCAAAGAAGTGTACCGACAACTGAACAACACGGAACACTACAGACAGTTACCCGCAGATCCGACCAAAGAACACACCTGTCAACTCAACAGACTGATCAAGACATTTGATCCGGACCTGCAGAGCACTCTCCGTGCTCTCATCCCACGTACTCCCCGCGTTGGAGATCTCTACTGCCTCCCGAAGATACACAAGGCAAACACACCCGGCCGTCCCATCGTATCGGGCAATGGGAGCCTGTGTGAGAACCTTTCCGGCTACGTCGAGGGCATCCTGAAACCCATTGCACAAAGAACCCCCAGCTTTTGTCGTGACACTGTGGCACAGCCACCACCAGAGATTGGCGACTAGAAGGTGGCTGTGGCCACCTTGATAGTCTCAAGGTGACTTGTAAGTCTTCCTATTCCGGTTATCCGTGGGCTTGCGGTAAATTGAAGTGCTGAGGTGACCGTCCTTGATGGAGATGCGTGTGTCCAAGAGTGCAACCGATTCCGGAGAGTAGTCCATGGTGTGTCTGATGGTGGGATGGAACTTGTTGATGTCATCATATAGTTGCTTCAGTGATTGTTCACCATGAGTCCAAAGGAAGAAAATGTCATCGATGTATCTAGTGTATAGCATCGGTTGAGGGTCCTGTGCGGTGAAGAGTTCTTGTTCGAACCTGTGCATAAAGATGTTGGCATATTGAGGTGCGAATTTGGTCCCCATGCCTGTTCCATGTGTCTGGATGAAGAACTGTTTGTTGAAGGTGAAGGCATTGTGGTCCAGGATGAAGCGGATGAGTTGTAAAATTGTATCTGGAGACTGGCAGTTGTCGGCGTTGAGTACTGAGGCAGTTGCAGCAATGCCATCATCATGGGGGATGCTGGTGTAGAGTGCCAAGACATCCATTGTGATGAGGAGTGCTCCTGGTTCAACTGCTCCATGTGTGCTGAGTTTTTGTAGGAAGTCCGTAGTGTCGCGACAAAAACTGGGGGTTCTTTGTACAATGGGTTTCAGGTTGCCCATCGACGTCGCCGGAGAGGTTCTCGCATATTCTCAAACAAACCCAGCCTATCCGGTCTCTTCTCATAGCTTGAAATTTTCCATCCCAGGCAACATCTTGGTGAATCTCCTCTGCACTCTCTCCAGTGCAATCACATCCTTCCGATAGTGTGGTGACCAGAACTGCACACAGTATTCCATGTGTGGCCTAACCAATATTTTATCAAGTTGTCTAAAGATGTGCGGGTTAGGTTGATTGGCCATGCTAAAAAAAAATATTGCCCTTAGTGTCCTGAGATGCGTAGGTTAGAGGGATTAGTGGGTAAATATGTAGGGATATGGAGTAGGGCCTGGGTGGGATTGTGGTCGGTGCAGACTCGATGGGCCGAATGGCCTCTTTCTGTACTGTAGGGTTTCTATGATTCTATGATTGTACCAAGTCCTTCCTGCTCCTATATTCTAAGCCCTGGCTAATGAAGGCAAGTATTCCATATGTCTTCTTCATCACTCTATCTATCGGTGCTGCCATCTTCAGGGACCTATGGACTTGTACACCAAGGTCCCTTTGTTTCTCAATATTCTCTCGGGATCTACCATACATTGTGTATATCCTACCCTTATTAGACCTCCCAAAATGCATCGCCTCACACTTACCAGGATTGAATTCCAGCTGCCATTGCTCTGCTCTACAAACAGATCAATATCAGTCTGTAGCCTCAGATTATCCTCCTCACTATCAACAACACCACTAATTTTGATGTCATCTGCAAACTTATTAATTATAGTTTCTACATGCACATCCAAGTTGTTAATGTATATAACAAATAGCAAGGGTTCCAGCACCGATCCCTGTGGCACACTGCTTGTCACAGGCTTCCAATCACAAAAGCAGCTCTTCACCATCACTTTTTGCCTCCTATCAACAAGCCAATTTTGGATCCAATTTGCCAACTTGCCATGGATCCCATGGTTTTAACATTTTGGACCAGCCTTCCATGTGGGACCTTGTCAAAGGCCTTCTTAAAGTCCCTGCAAACCACATCAACTGTAATGTATTTTGCAATCAGTCTGTTGACAAATGTTGCTTAGGTTTATATTTGAAAAACTGGTATTTGCGCACGGGGCTGATTGACGTGGAATGTTGACCTTGCCATTTCGAAGTGGGGAATGATGATTGACACGTTTCAATAACACAAATGAATAAATCTTGAATAAAAACAGGATATTTTTTAATATTATGACCACCCAATTTCAGATTATCTATTTATACAGACTAAATCTAAGTAAACTGCTCCTTGTTGGAAAGGCTGTATACTTCTCACAATGTGTGAAGAAAGTTAATACATTTCTCTTGCCTTGAAGATGCTGAAACCAATGACCAGGTTCTCTCCTTTGCCTTCTTTCCTGTGAATGCGCTTGTCTCTCTGCTGTAATGAAATAAGCACCTCGTCCTCCTCCTTTGTGACATCAAACACATACTATATCAAAGAGAAAGGAAAAGCTTTTTGTAAAGTTGAAACCTTTAATAAATGATACCTCAGAATAAATACAGAATTCTTCTGGAATTGACAGGCCAACTGGGCAGAGAAACTGTCTCTTTCTCTCGCTCTGGAACAACACATGGACAGTCCCTGGAAATGCTGAGGTCTCTTGCTTGAGAATTCCATGTTGACGTTCCTAAGTCGATAGGATGGTGCCTTGTATATCCTTTTATCTATACAAGTGTCTCGTAAGAGCTGGCAAATGGTCTTTGGTATCGAGTTAAACCAAAAAGTGAACAGTGAAGCACTTTGGAATATTCCAACATCATGAAAGGCACTCGGTTAAGGTACGTTCTTTTCCTTTCTTAGAACAGACTGTGATCATACAGTACAGAGGTGGAGGGATTTAAGGGAAATATTACAGAACAAGAGGTCTGGGTGGCTGAAAGCAAGCTTATTGATGCTAACATGAGGAGGTAGAAAAAAAGGTAGTGGCGAGTTTTAGGTAGAATACTCCAGGGTACGACTGTCAATTTTAGGGAGCGGGAGGTACAAAACATGTTAGCGTAAGTAAGGAGGGCTGACATAGTGGCACAGTGGTTAGCACTGCTGCCTCACAGCGCCAGGGACCCGAGTTTGATTCCCGGCTTGGGTCACTGTCTGTGCAGAGTCTGCACGTTCTCCTCGTGTCTGTGTGGGTTTCATTCTGAAAGATGTGCTGGTTAGGTGCATTGGCAATGCTAAATTCTCCCTCAGTGTACCCGAACAGGCGCCGGAGTGTAACTTCATTGCAGTGTTAATGTAAGCCTACTTGTGACATGAATTAATAAACTAGAACTAAATTAAAACTAGGTAAAGAGTTCACAATCCATTTATATGAACTGGGCTTTATAAATAGGGGCATAGAATAGAAAAGCAAGGAAGTTGTGATGAAACTTCATAAAGCACTGGTTTGACCTTCATTGGAGTACTTGGTGAGATTCTCAAGGTCCATTCGCCATGGGTGCAAATGCGGTTATGGCTGCTAACTCTCGCAAGGTGGCCATTACAGGATTTGTGCCCGCGAGATTTCTGAACGCAATGTTCCCGGGCAATCCCCGATGATGCAAACCGGTTCACGGCCAGAAAGAGCGTGAAACTGATTTCAATAAATTGAATACATTTAAATTAAATGGCCTGTCACTGTATGTACAGGTAATGTCAGGTGGTCCACCCCGCTGGCATGATGCCTCGCCGGCGGGAATCACTACTGATCTCCAAAAACGGAAACCACTCCTCATTACCATGCTGGGGCACAGGGGAGAGTATAGCCCTCAGTTGGTGAGGGACATGGCTGGGCATCACCCTGGCACTGTCAAGGGCAGGTACCAGATTGGCAATACTCAGGGGTCGAACCAGAGGCGGGGCCAGGGTGCGGCAAGGGGCAGGGCAAGAGTGGGGCCTCTTAGGGATCCCATGGGTGTTCCCATGAATGGGGGAAGGGGCCTTTAACTTTACTTTGAGTTTGAGGCACCCTTTAAAAAGGGTGCCCTGATCTCGGAATCCCAACTCTGTCGGCAAGTTTAGACCCCTCCCCTCCAGCTGGCTGTATAATCCTTGAAAGAACTTTGAAATTGCACAGAGTGCTGTTAAATCAGACAAGAAAGGACAGCGGTAAAACTAGCAAGTTCCACACACAGCTTTTCTTGTCTGATCCAGCACTCTGTGCAATTTTTGGAAAATTCCACCAATTGTTCCAATTTTGGACTCCATGCTTTAGGAAGGATGTGAAGGCACTGGAGAGGGTGCAGAAAGATTTACTAGAATGGTTCCAGGAATTATAGGAGAATAGATTGGCGAAGCGAGGACTATTCTCTTCAGAGATTGAGAGGTGTTCAGAATCATGGGGGCTCTGGACCAACTAGACAAAGAGAAACTGTTCCCACTGGTGGAAGGATCGATAACCAGAGGATGCTAATGTAAGATGATTGATGAAAGAAGCAACTGCAACAAGAGGAAAAACATTTGAATGCAGCGAATGTTTAGGATTTAAAATGCACCTCCAGAGGGTGTGGTTAAGGCGACTGTAGCTTTCAAAAGAGAATGGGGTAATTATCTGAAGAGAAAAGGTCTGCAGGGCTTTGGGGAAAATGGGTGAGCAGGATTAGCTCTCACAGAAAACCAGCATTACCAACTGAAAGGCATCCTTCTGTGCTCCAATCATTCTATGATTCTACAAATTAAATTATACCTTGTAATAAATTCAATTTGATCGTTTCATCTAGGAATCAGATAACATTTAAAACTGATGCAGTTTTTCAGGTGCCCAATGTCTGAATCAAGAGCTACTGTCCAAGGATAGTGCAGTCAAACCTAAGGTAAAAGTCTTTCAACAAATGTCAGGAGAGCAACCCCTATTTCACCTATGTCCTATCTCCCGCTCAAGTCCGTTCCTGAATGGGATTGCCAATTTAGTGACAATTAATTCCAAATCAAGGTCAGTTTGTGCTTCTGCCTCCTTGATATCTAACTTTAGACTTTTCAAATTATTTCATTTAGGAAGATAAAGATAGAGGTGACTTTTATTCTACCAGTCTGAGCTCATTTGAACCCATGCAAGGGAAAAGAAAAGCAGTGTTTAACGTAACATCATCCAGGAGCTTTTATGACACTGTTCCACAGGCAGTCTACGCACAAGAGTGACTCCGTTCTACCAGTGGAAAATATTCAAAGAACAAACAAAGAACAATACAGCACAGGAACAGGCCCTTCGGCCCTCCAAGCCCGCGCCGCTCCCCGGTCCAGGATTGAATCCTGAATCCAGGATCCCCGCCCAATTTTCCAGCCTATCTACATACCAATATCCTATCCACCGAGCTGTCCCTCACAGCTACGATGCTTTGTTCATTACAACCTATTAACTTACCCCCACCCCCCCATTCCAGACCATGTGATCTCCAGGGAGAGGCGAAAACCCAGAGTGAAAAACCCCAGGGCCAATATGGGGAAAAAAAAATCTGGGAAATTCCTCTCCGACCCCCTGAGGCGATCGAAACGAGTCCAGGAGATCACAATGGCCCCGATCGGAAAATGCTTCCCAACCCTAGTCATTTCCACTTCCACGAACACCATATGAATTCCCTGCCCCCGAGACAGGTTCCCAACTATCCGCAGTCTCACTCTGTACTGGCACCAGCAAGATGATCATAGAATGAAGCCTTGAAACGAGAAACCAGGAACAATTAGCCCGCGCCGCTCCCTGGTCCAAACTAGACCACTCTTTTGTATCCCTCCATTCCCACTCCGTTCATATAGCTGTCTAGATAAGTCTTAAACGTTCCCAGTGTGTCCGCCTCCACCACCTTGCCCGGCAACACATTCCAGGCCCCCACGACCCTCTGTGTGAAATATGTCCTTCTGATATCTGTGTTAAACCTCCCCCCCTTCACCTTGAACCTATGACCCCTCGTGAACGTCACCACCGACCCGGGGAAAAGCTTCCCACCGTTCACCCTATCTATGCCTTTCATAATTTTATACACCTCTATTAAGTCTCCCCTCATCCTCCGTCTTTCCAAGGAGAACAACCCCAGTTTCCCCAATCTCTCCTCATAACCAAGCCCCTCCATACCAGGCAACATCCTGGTAAACCTCCTCTGTACTCTCTCCAAAGCCTCCACGTCCTTCTGGTAGTGTGGCGACCAGAACTGGACGCAGTATTCCAAATGCGGCCGAACCAACGTTCTATACATCTGCAACATCAGACCCCAACTTTTATACTCTATGCCCCGTCCTATAAAGGCAAGCATGCCATATGCCTTCTTCACCACCTTCTCCACCTGTGACGTCACCTTCAAAGATCTGTGGACTTGCACACCCAGGTCCCTCTGCGTCTCTACACCCTTTATGGTTCTTCCATTTATCGTGTAGCTCCTCCCTACATTATTCCCACCAAAATGCATCACTTCGCATTTATCAGGATTGAACTCCATCTGCCATTTCCTTGCCCAAATTTCCAGCCTATCTATATCCTTCTGTAGCCTCTGACAATGTTCCTCACTATCTGCAAGTCCTGCCAGTTTTGTGTCGTCCGCAAACTTACTGATCACCCCAGTTACTCCTTCTTCCAGATCATTTATATAAATCACAAACAGCAGAGGTCCCAATACAGAGCCCTGCGGAACACCACTAGTCACAGGCCTCCAGCCGGAAAAAGACCCTTCCACTACCACCCTCTGTCTTCTATGACCAAGCCAGTTCTCCACCCATCTAGCCACCTCCCCCTTTATCCCATGGGATCCAACCTTTTTCACTAGCCTACCATGAGGGACTTTGTCAAACGCTTTACTAAAGTCCATATAGACAACATCCACGGCCCTTCCTTCGTCAACCATTTTGGTCACTTCTTCAAAAAACACCACCAGGTTCGTGAGATTCCTATTATCCATCTTCCTGAATTGACAAGCAAGGCTCTTGGAGTACCCTCACCTGAGGATTTTGCAGGAATGTGTCCTGGAAGTTCGTGCAGCCACCTGCACGGTCCAGTAGTGGGTCTTCGTGCCTGCTCCAAGCCCCTCGCAGGATCACCTCGTCCCAGGTCTTGCGAATACTCAGGTAAGATGTGTTTATCAGTCGACAAACGATCACATTGGTGATGTATTTATACCAGTCTTCAAATGCCATCCTTTGATAAAATCCAGAAAGACAGGCCTATAAGGGACGTACGAACCAGATAGCAAACATAGAATAGATACAAAGTCATAGAGTCATAGAGGTTTACAGCATGGAAACAGGCCCTTCTGCCCAACTTGTCCATGCCGCCCTTTGTTTTTAAAACCCGTAAGCTAATCCCAATTGCCCGCATTTGGCCCATATCCCTCTATACCCATCGTACCCATGTAACTATCTAAATGCTTTTTAAAAGACAAAATTGTACCTGCCTCTACTACTACCTCTGGCAGCTTGTTCCAGACACTCACCACCCACAGTGTGAAAAAATTGCCCCTCTGAACACTTTTGTATCTCTCCCCTCTCACTTTAAACCTATGCCCTCTAGTTTTAGACTCCCCTACCTTTGGGAAAAGATATTGACTATCTAGCTGATCTGTGCCCCTCATTATTTTATAGACCTCTATAAAATCACCCCTCAGCCTTCTACGTTCCAGAGAAAAAAGTCCCAGTCTATCCAGCCTCTCCTTATAACTCAATCTATCAAGTCGCGGTAGCATCCTAGTAAATCTTTTCTGCACTCTTTCTAGTTTAATAATATCCTTTCTATAATAGGGTGACCAGAATTGCACACAGTACTGTAAATAATTGGCCCGTCTTATACTGTAGCGCTTCTTTAAGAAGGATGTCTATCACAGCAGACAGTAGAGTTTTCTTAAGTTGGCTAAGTTAGCCTTTTAAACGGCCAACAGCACTGCTGGTATCAATTGGGAATGCATGAGAAGAAGTAAAAGATCAGTTATGAAGGATTCAAGATGTGAAATAAACACACTGGTATCATATTACTGGAAAGCAACTTTTTGTAAACTTCGTGAAGGGCCAAAACTCATGGTCCAGGACATCATCAAGCTTGAAAAGAATTGGGAAAATGTCTCACTAAATCAAATAAAAGCTGCTGGGCCTTACTGGAATACTCAGGACAAATAACAAAGAAAATTACAGCACAGGAACTGGCCCTTCAGTCCTCCAAGCCTGCACCGGCCATGCTGCTTGTGTGAACTAAAACCCCCTACCCTTCCGGGGACCATATCCTTCTATTCCCATCCTATTCATGTATTTGTCAAGACGGCCCTTAAGTGTCACTATCGTATCTGCTTCCACTACCTCCCTGGCAGCGAGTTCCAGGCGCCCACCACCCTCTGCATAAAAAATACTGTTCCAAGGGCGCCAATACCTTTTCAGCACTTCATTTGATTTACGTTCAAAATGTGAAAATTGATGTTGGAAAATCAATGTCCTCAAAATTGGGGAAGAGTTTTATTTTCATCAAGTTGAGAAATATCAGGGGTGGATCATTTTTGACAATTATCACCCAGTGTAGAAGAGCTAACTATTATAGAGTAAAACTCCCTTGAGATTTGTCCAACAACGTATCTTAGGCACAGTCTCAAAGGGTGCCCTCAATGTGCCAGTGTGAAGTTCCTACTTGCCACATCTGTGATCCTCACAGTGTGTCACGGTGTTCCCTGATCTCGGTGACTTATATTGTGGCTCTTATGGTGTCGTTCTGAAAGGTATTTATTGATAAGAGAGACCTGGTACAGGGGGTTTGGCAGCTCTAGGCTGTCCTGGAGGAGAGCTCCAGTCCTTACATGCCTACAACATGTCCTCTAGATCATTCAGCCTTGGAGAGGACTCCACCCTCTGGTGCGACCACTCAATCTCAGTTTCCATTGGTCCCTCAAGTCAGGTGACTCAGTTCTGCCATACTGTCTTAAGAGACAGACTCCACATACACAACAGTGACAGGATAGAGTCCAGACAAACTGTACAGTCTGTGAAAAGATCAGGTACCTTTCTTGTTCTATGTTTGTTCACACTTCACTTTCCTCTGGTTATGATGTTCAAATAAAACCCAGATTGATAAAATCTCAGATTTTCCTCTATGAATGATGATAAAGATTAGAAGTGACACAGGTATCGTCATTCCCAGACTCACTTAGCAAGAGTCTACAAATCTGTTTTGCATTTGAAGTACTCAAATTGTAGTGATATCCTTGTGCTATCTATGTGTAATTTAGATGGGATATGTGGATACAGTTTACTTCAGGATCTCTGGAGGGGTTTATTTACAGCTAAATCAATGCAAACTGTCAAGCAATCGTCATGTTGGCTACAGGATGACAGTGTAGCGAGAGGCCATGGCCCTTGGTCACATTGTGAGATCCAGGTATCTGGTTCATCTGCATGTTGAGCTTCTTAAAGGGTCATGACTCTAAAAATGATATTACAAAGAATCGACGCACAAAAATATTTGAGTAAAAAAATCTTTTTTATAATCTGGATTTGTAAGGTTTATGGATCTCAGGGCCAACGTTTAAACAGTGAATTGGCTCACCAGAATTCTCCATCATTCCGAACTTCAATGCCATTGATTTTACGCTCCTTTTTGCTGATCTTCTGCCACTCCTTTGAACTAGAAAAATCAGAAAATTAAGTGCCTAGGAATTCCAGTTGCAACACATTTTCTATCAGTGCTACTCTTTACAGTTTTTCATGGCTTGATCCGTTACCAGAATAAAGATGGGAGTTAACCCAACGTGTGTGCGTGTGTCACCAATGGCCAGCACTTAAATGAAGAAGAAGGTGGGGAAAAATGTGCAGCACTCTGGCATACATATACCAGAGGTGACGAAACAGACACGGGAGGAGAAACCAATCAATGGCAGAGTGTCTAAAATGCAACCAACAGGAATGGAAACATGAAAGAGGTGGATTATGGAAGAGAAACATACAAGGAGGATGGTGTAGTTGACAGTTTTGATGTCTTAGCCTGTCAATAAAGCCACAGATTTCCAGTAACATGATTTCCATTGGGCGTGATCTTACCAGCCGTCCACGCCACACTCCCACTGCAGCGAGGTCAGAGAATTTGGCAACCAGCCAAATCTCCGTTCACTGTAGCTGGATGGGAAAATCCCGCTGGCGTGAACGGTGATAAGATTCCGGCCATTGTATTTTGTTATTTCAATTTTATAAAGACAAGCAAAAGGCTTTTTTCTTCACACTTGATCTCTCAGCATATTTTGGTTTTACTGTCCATAACTTGAAGTGATCTTGTTCGAGTTAAGCACCTGGGCGGGTTTGCTTTCAAAGCAGTTCATTAACTTTCTGCACATCAATATGAAGAAGAGAAAATTAATCCAAAAAATACTCAATAAGCTACATACATTTTTCTCATCAACTTCTCTACTTCAACTCTTACATTTCATTCATGGACCTGCATCACTTATTACTTACTTATCACTCCATGGGCCCAACCACTCATCTCTTCCCCACGGGTTCCTCATTTGTATCATAAACAGTTTTTCTGCAGTGTTACCCAGTCGGACTTTCTGCACTTTTGTCACGGAATATGAATGGTCAGCCTTCAGTCCCTTCAACATGCTGGGTTCCATTTTGCCGCCAGGTTTTAACTGTAGAAATACAATAGGACTTAGTCTCGATTATCAGGCTTTTACAACCTGATTTGTTGGAAAACTGCGGATCTTCGGCAGTCAAATAACAACCTTTTGATAGAAAATAGATACAGGAGTAGGCCATTCGTCCCTTCGAGCCAGCATCACCATTCAATATGATCATGGTTGATCATGCACTTCCAGTATCCCACTCCCACTTTCTCTCTATGTCCCTTGATCCCTTTAGCCACAAGGGCCACGTCCAGCTCCCTCTTGAACATATCTAACAAACTGGCCCCAACAGCTTTCTGTGGTAGAGAATTCCACAGGTTCACAACTCTCTGAGTGAAGAAGTTCTTCCTCATCTCAGTCCTGAATGCTTTACCCCTTATTCTTGACTGTGACCCCTCGTTCTACATTTCCCCAACATTGGGAACATTCGTCCTGCATCAGGATTTTATATGTTTCTACGAGATCCCCTCCCATTCTTCTAAATTCTAACACGCCCAGTTGATCCAGTCTCTCTTCATACGTCAGTCCTGCCATTCCAGAAATCAGTCTGGTGAACCTTCGCTGGACTCCTTCAATAAAAAGAATGTCCTTGCCCTAAGACCAAAACTGCACACAATACTCAAGATGCGGCCCCATCAAGGCCTTGTATAACTGCAACAAAACATCTCTATTCCTATACTCAAATCCTCTTGTTATGAAGGGCAGCATGCCATTAGCTTTCCTCACCACCTGCTGTACCTGCATGCCAACCTTCAGCGATTGTCCCATCATGACACCCAGGTCACGTTGCACTTCCCCTTTTCCTAAACTGCCACTATTCAGATAATAATCTTCCTTCCTGTTTTTGCCACTGAGGTGGATAACCTCACAGTTACCCACATTATATTGTATTTGCCAAGTATTTGCCCACTCAGCCAGCCTGTCCAAGTCACCCTTCAGCCTCTTGGCATCCTCCTCACAGCACACACTGCCACCCAGCTTAGTGTTGTCTGCAAATTTGGAAATCCATGCAGACTTGGACCGATCCTGTCACTGCTTTCCAAATGCTCAGTTATTGCATCCTTAATAATCAACTCCAGCATTTTCCCCACCATCGCTGTCAGGTTAACCAGTCTACTTACCAGATTCCCTGTTTTCCCTCTCTCTCCTAAAAATGGCATGCTCACCTTCAAAATTAGTAATGGGAGCTTGGAGTCATAGCACATAATATTTTTAATTTAAAATAAACAAATAAAAAGTGTTTAGAAAAGGGAATTGTGTTTTTTGAGTCTTGTCTGTATTTTGTCTCCTAGATAGGTCAGTTACTCTCTTCAGTTTACTTTCAAATTTTGATCTGGGGGAACAAGTTTAGGATTATTACGGGTTTGAAAAGTTTTGGAGCTGGCGATCTTACCAAAAAATTTCTAAGTGCCGAATGAACGTGAAAACAGGAAAGAATCGCGACCATTCTTTTGGGCGAGTTAAAAATCCAATCTTACTGCACTCGCAGCAAAAAAATTAAGCAAGATCTATTTCCCACCAGCAGGGGGACGGAGCGCGCCAAAAGCCGTAGATCACAACAGAGGGCACCATTGCGCATGTTCAGGTCTCTCTGTTCTATGAAATAGCACAGAATAGCACAGAACAGAGAGATCTGTCACTGTCTCTCCCCAGCTAGCACTGGTCTCCACGGCCGATTCCCCTCACTGCATGGGCCAACCACCCACCACACGAGTCGGTTGAGAGCTCCCTCCCCTTCCTCAGCATGGGTTGGCCGATCGCCCCCCTCCACCGCGCACAGGCCAGACAATCTCAACCCCTGCATATATATATTAATGATTTGGATGAAAGAACAAAATGTAACATCTCAAGGTTTGCTGATGATACCAAGTTGGGTGGGATGGTGAACTGTGATGAGGGTGCAGAGATCCTCCAGCGTGATCTGGACAGGTTGGGTGAGTGGGCAAATCAATGGCAGATGCAGTCTAATTTGGATAAATGTGAGGTTATTCACTTTGGAAACAAAAACAAGAAGGCAGATTACTGCCTGAATGGCTGTAGATTGGGAGTGGCGAGTGTGCAGCGGGACCTGGGTGTCCTTGTGCACCAGTCACTGAAGATAAGCATGCAGGTGCAGCAGGCGGTAAAGAAGGCAAATGGCATGTTGGCCTTCATAGCGAGAGGTTTTGAGTACAGGAGCAGGGATGTGTTGTACAAGGCATTGTTGAGGCCGCACCAAGAATATTTTGTGCAGTTTTGGTCTCCTTTTCTGAGGAAGGATTTTTTTGCTCTCGAGGGAGTGCAGCGATGGTTTACCCCCCAGGCTGATTCCGGGGACGGCGGGACTGCTGCATTAGGAGAGATTGACTAGGTTAGGATTGTTTTCACTGGAGTTCAAATGAATGAGGGGATATCTCATAGAGACTTAGAAAATTCTAGCAGGGCGAAACAGGGTAGATGCAGAGAGGATGTTCCCGATGGTGGGGGGAGTCCAGAACCAGGGGCACAGCCTGAGGATTCGGGGTAGACCATTTAGGATGGAGGTGAGGAGACATTTCTTCACCCAGAGAGTGGTGAGCCTGTGGAATTCATTACCACAGGAAGTAGTTGATGTCAAAACATTGAGTGTATTCAAGAGGCAGCTGGATGTAGCACTTGGGGGAATGGGAACAAAGGTTATGGGGAAAAAGCAGGATTAGGCTATTGAATTAGACGATCAGCCATGATCGTAAAAAATGACAGAGCAGGCTCGAAAGGCCAAATGGTCTCTTCCTGCTCCTATCTCCTATGTTTCTATGTTTCTGTGGACCGGCAGATTGCCGGTTGCAGAATGTGCAATGCCCTCCCCACCATTGCCGATTGCAGAGTCCATAGAATTGCTTACAAAATAATTTAAATATTGAGATCTGATATATTGAAGCTTGTCTTGCCAGATATCCGGTGCCGGTAAAATTTCAAGAGGCGAGAAATCAGGTGTGAACCTAATTTTTCGCCTCTCTTGTGATCTTACTGGCTCGCCCCTATCCCGGTGGGATGAAAAGATAAGATTGCCCCCTAAGAGTTTGAAGGCATATGGTGAACATAAGAACATAAGAACATAAGAAATAGGAGCAGGAGTAGGCCATCTAGCCCCTCGAGCCTGCCCCGCCATTCAATAAGATCATGGCTGATCTGACGTGGATCAGTACCACTTACCCGCCTGATCCCCATAACCCTTAATACCCTTACCGATCAGGAATCCATCCATCCGCGCTTTAAACATATTCAGCGAGGTAGCCTCCACCACCTCAGTGGGCAGAGAATTCCAGAGATTCACCACCCTCTGGGAGAAGAAGTTCCTCCTCAACTCTGTCTTAAACCGACCCCCCTTTATTTTGAGGCTGTGTCCTCTAGTTTTAACTTCCTTACTAAGTGGAAAGAATCTCTCCGCCTCCACCCTATCCAGCCCCCGCATTATCTTATAAGTCTCCATAAGATCCCCCCTCATCCTTCTAAACTCCAACGAGTACAAACCCAATCTCCTCAGCCTCTCCTCATAATCCAAACCCCTCATCTCCGGTATCAACCTGGTGAACCTTCTCTGCACTCCCTCCAATGCCAATATATCCTTCCTCATATAAGGGGACCAATACTGCACACAGTATTCCAGCTGCGGCCTCACCAATGCCCTGTACAGGTGCATCAAGACATCCCTGCTTTTATATTCTATCCCCTTCGCAATATAGGCCAACATCCCATTTGCCTTCTTGATCACCTGTTGTACCTGCAGACTGGGCTTTTGCGTCTCATGCACAAGGACCCCCAGGTCCCTTTGCACGGTAGCATGTTTTAATTTGTTTCCATTGAGATAGTAATCCCATTTGTTATTATTTCCTCCAAAGTGTATAACCTCGCATTTCTCAACGTTGTACTCCATTTGCCATATCCTCGCCCACTCACTCAGCCTGTCCAAATCTCTCTGCAGATCTTCTCCGTCCTCCACACGATTCACTTTTCCACTTATCTTTGTGTCGTCTGCAAACTTCGTTACCCTACACTCCGTCCCTTCCTCCAGATCATCTATATAAATGGTAAATAGTTGCGGCCCGAGTACCGATCCCTGCGGCACGCCACTAGTTACCTTCCGCCAACCGGAAAAACACCCATTTATTCCGACTCTTTGCTTCCTGTCGGATAGCCAGTCCCCAATCCACTTTAACACACTACCCCCAACTCCGTGTGCCCTAATCTTCTTCAGTAGCCTTTTATGGGGCACCTTATCAAACGCCTTTTGGAAATCCAAAAACACCGCATCCACCGGTTCTCCTCCATCAACCGCCCTCGTCACATCTTCATAAAAATCCAACATGTTCGTCAAGCACGACTTTCCCCTCATGAATCCATGCTGCGTCTGATTGATCGAACCATTTCTATCCAGATGCCCT
This sequence comes from Mustelus asterias, assembly GCF_964213995.1. Lineage (NCBI taxonomy): Eukaryota > Metazoa > Chordata > Chondrichthyes > Carcharhiniformes > Triakidae > Mustelus > Mustelus asterias. The sequence goes on from NC_135804.1 coordinate 148,865,175, forward strand.
GCTATCTCCTCTTTAATAATGGATTCCAGCATTTTCCCTACTACAGACGTTAAGCTGACCGGCCTATAGTTACCCGCCTTTTGTCTCCTTCCTTTTTTAAACAGCGGCGTAACATTAGCCGTTTTCCAATCAACCGGCACTACCCCAGAATGCAACGGGTTTTGATAAATAATCACTAACGCATCCACTATTACCTCTGACATTTCTTTCAATACCCTGGGATGCATTCCATCCGGACCCGGGGACTTATCCACCTTCAGTCCCATTAGTCTACCCAGCACTGCCTCTCTGGTAACATTAATTGTATTAAGTATTTCTCCTGCTGCCAACCCTCTATCGTTAATTGAACGGGCAGGTAAGCGGAACTGAGGCCAAGATGAGATCAGCCATGGTTATGGTTATGGTTCTTCCATCAAAGAAAATGACTTTCAGAACATTGCTCTAGCTGTTTAATCTATCCTGTGCCCACACTGGAACTTTGTCTCATCACAAAATAGTGACAGAGCATCATCAAATCACACCTTGTCTGAAACTTCAATAAGCAAATTATTATAATGGTAATATTTACATACACATATTTACATACACATATAATTTCCCAAACGTAGATTGGAATATCCCTAGGGTAAGGAGATTGGATGGGGAGGAGATCGTTAGGTGTGTTCAGGAGGGTTTCCTGACACAGCATGTGGACAAGCCTACAAGAGGAGAGGCTGTACTTGATCTGATACTGACCAATGAACCTGGACAGGTGTCAGATCTCTCAGTGGGAGAGCATCTTGGGGATAGCGATCATAACTCTATCTCCTTTATGCTTGCATTGGAAAAAGAGGGGATCAGGCAAGCTAGGAAAGCGTTTATATGGAGTAAGAGGAAATATGAAGACATAAGGCAGCAAATTAGAGGAGTAAATTGGAAGGAGGTATTCTCGGGGAAATGTACTGAAGAGAGGTGGCAGTTTTTCAAGGAATGTCTGTCTAGAGTTCTACAGGACAACGTTCCGAGCAGACAGGGAGGAGTTGGTAGGTTAAAGGAACCGTGGTGCATGAAAGCTGTGCAGGACCTAATGGAGAAGAAAAGGAAAGCGTAAAAAAGGTTCAGAGAGCTTGGTGAAGATAATCTTCACCAAGCTCTCTGAACCTTTTTAGATGAGTATACGGCTTGTAGGAAGGGACTAAAGAAGGAAATTAGGAGAGCCAAAAGGGGTCACGAGAAGGCCTTGGCAGGTAGGATTAAGGAAAACCCTAAGGTGTTTTATAAATATGTGAAGAGTAAAAGGATGAGACGTGAAGGAATAGGGCCTATAAAAGGTGAAGGCGGGAAAATCTGTACGGAACCAGTAGAAATGACAGAGGTGCTTAATGAGTATTTTGCCTCGGTTTTCACAGAGGAGAAGGATCTGGGTGAATGTACTGCGGGCTTGCGGTGGACTGAAAAGATTGAGTATGTGGACTTTAACAAAGAGGTTGCGCTGGAATCTTTGAATGGAATCAAGATAGATAAGTCGCCGGGTCCGGATGGGATGTACCCCAGGTTACTGTGGGAGACGAGGGAAGAGATTGCAGAGCCTCTGGCGATGATCTTTGCATCGTTGATGGAGACGGGAGAGGTGCCGGAGGATTGGAGGATTGCGGATGTGGTTCCTATTTTCAAGAAGGGGAATAGGGACAGCCCAGGAAATTACCGACCGGTGAGTCTAACCCCAGTGGTTGGTAAGCTGATGGAGAAGATCCTGAGGGACAAGATTTATGAGCATTTAGAGAGGTTTAGTATGCTCAAGAATACTCAGCATGGCTTTGTCAAAGGCAGATCGTGCCTTACGAGCCTGGTGGAATTCTTCGAAAATGTGACTAAACACATTGACGAAGGGAAAGCGGTAGACGTGGTTTACATGGATTTTAGCAAGGCGTTCGATAAGGTCCCCCATGCAAGGCTTCTAGAAAAAGTGAGAGGGCATGGGATCCAAGGTGCTGCTGCCCTGTGGATCCAGAACTGGCTTGCCCAAAGGAGGCAGAGAGTGTGTATAGATGGGTCTTTTTCTAAATGGAGATCGGTCACCAGTGGTGTGCCCCAGGGATCTGTTCTGGGACCCTTGCTGTTTGTCATTTTCATAAATGACCTGGATGAGGAAGTGGAGGGATGGGTTGGTAAGTTTGCCGATGACATGAAGGTTGGTGGGGTTGTGGATAGTCTGGAGGGATGTCAGAAGTTACAGAGGGACATAGATAGGATGCAAGACTGGGCGGAGAAGTGGCAGATGGACTTCAACCCAGATAAATGCGTAGTGGTCCATTTTGGCAGGTCAAATGGGATGAAGGAGTACAATATAAAGGGAAAGACTCTTAGTACTGTAGAGGATCAGAAGGACCTTGAGGTCTGGGTCCATAGGACTCTAAAATCGGCCCCGCAGGTGGAGGAAGTGGTTAAGAAGGCGTATGGTGTGCTGGCCTTTATCAATCGAGGGATTGAGTTTAGGAGTCTGGGGATAATGATGTAGCTATGTAAGACCCTCGTCAGACCCCATTTGGAGTACGGTGCTCAGTTCTGGTCGCCTCGTTACAGGAAGGATGTGGAAAAGATTGAAAGGGTGCAGAGGCGATTTACAAGGATGTTGCCTGGATTGAGTGGCATGCCTTATGAGGATACGCTGAGGGAGCTCAGTCTTTTCTCCTTGGAGAGACGTAGGGTGAGAGGAGACCTAATAGAGGTGTATAAGATGTTGAGAGGCATAGATCGGGTGGACTCTCAGAGGCTTTTTCCCAGGGTGGAAATGGCTGTTACGAGAGGACACAGGTTTAAGGTGCTGGGGAGTAGCTACAGGGGAAATGTTGGGGGGAAGTTTTTCACACAGAGGGTGGTGGGCGAGTGGAATCAGCTGCCGTCAGTGGTGGTGGAGGCAAACTCAATAGGGTCTTTTAAGAAACTCCTGGATGAGTATATGGGACTTAATAGAATGGAGGGTTATAGGTCGGCCTAAAAGTTAGGGATATGTTCAGCACAACTTGTGGGGCCGAAGGGCCTGTTTTGTGCTGTAGTTTTTCTATGTTTCTATATCGTAGCGGACGGGGGGGCAGGGGCGGATCACGCAAAGGCCCATTTACCTCGGTGGGGTTTTCCAGTTTTGGGGCAATGAGATATCCTTTGAGATGTCTCCTGAATGCTTCTGCACTTTGGCAAAACTGAAGCTCCAACGAGCCCAAAGGTCTGAACCATTTCCACCTCCCTATACTCAGCAGAGTCATGCATTTAGATAAACCTGCTAAGTTTAAAAATAAATGTCAGTCATTGCACAACCAGATCATATTTTTGCAGAGTGGCAGAGACTCCGCAGACCTTTAAAAATGGCAAACGTGACTCGGATCCAGACGTCCTGCCCAATTTCTGACGGATCTCACTCGGGGAAAGAGATCAAGGCAAGAAGCACACAGGCATCAGCAACAAATCGCCTGAGCCATTTAAACCTGATGGAAAAGACAAATAGACCCAGTTTTTGCTCCAGGAATGGCCCTAACCTGCAATATAGAACCATAGAAAATTACAACTCAGAAACAGGCCTTTTGGCCCTTCTTGTCTGTGCCGAACCATTTTTTGCCTAGTCCCACTGACCTGCACTTGGACCATATCCCTCCACACCCCTCTCATCCATGAACCCATCCAAGTTTTTCTTAAATGTTAAAAGTTAAAAGCATTTACCACTTTATCCGGCAGCTCATTCCACACTCCCACCACTCTCTGCGTGAAGAAGCTCCCCCTAATATTCCCTTTAAACTTTTCTCCTTTCACCCTTAACCCATGCCCTCTGGTTTTTTTCTCCCCTAGCCTCAGCGGAAAAAGCCTGCTTGCAATCACTCTATCTATACCCATCAAAATCTTATACACCTCTATATGTGTTCCATGGCTTTGGTGGAAATGTACTTGCTCCTGAAGGATAGATAGGGTATGTTTAGCTGCTGAGTTATTTAAATCCCACACCCATTAACATTTGAAAAAAAAACTGCCTGCCTGCATCTGTGAGTAAAAAAAGATCTGTTTTAGCAGTTTCAGCAGATATTTGTTGACCTAATCCTGGGTGCTATCATTAGGGCGTTGCTACTTTTTGTCTGTTTTCCACAATCACAGTTGGGGAGAGGTCGGGGTGGGGGGAATGGGTTTGGTTGTAAGTTCCCAGTTTGATAGACAGCTCAAAGAGCGTATTGAAGAAGTATCTGCCTTTGATGTGGAGTTATGTATTTATATGTTGGTTGTAATAATTGATTAAATACGTTGGGGGATTTAAATACAATGCATGCACTATTTTGAATGAGAGTGGGTTTTGACATATTGTGAACTCTGTCATAAATACTCGAAACTTTATTTTATTTCATTTCACCATTGCTCCTGAGATCTTTCTATGGTAAATACCGGGTGTTTTGGAGGGTGTAAGGGCAAAGGATGGTGAGTGGAGGCATGGGTTGGTTTGAGTTGGCATTAAGTTGGTGTAGAGGATATAAGAAGCCATAAGGATGGGTGGGGTCTTGAGTTAGCACTACATTGGCATAAGACCCATGGGAATGAGGGGAGGGCCATCGATTGGCATGGAGTGTATGTATGAAGGATCATTGGGGGTGGGTAAGAGGCATGGGTTGGCATGGGTTGACATGGATGGATCATGAGAAGTGGGTAGGGGGTGAGGATATGGAAAGGTCAGGGTTGGAGGGCCTAATTTTTAACAAACCAGCTGGACTGATGTCACAGAGAACCAGAGTGAACCTTTTAAACAGTCCATCTCGTCTTTAGTCAGTCCCTCCGGCTCCCTCCAACCTGTGCCTGGGGGTGGCTGACCTGACTCCATCCCATGTCCACTCCACCCAGGAATGAAGATTGTGCCAATCATGGCCTTTTTTCCTGTTGCGGGTATGCCAAATCATGAAATTTCCTGACTCAAGCAATCCATCTGAAAACCTGGCCCCAGGTGCTATTGTTTAAGTATGACTCAGCTCCTCCCTTCAACATTAGGTAGATTTTCAGAAATCTGAATAAACTCTTGCAAGGTATTTACTATAAGGCAGCACTGTGGCACAGTGGTTAGCAATTCTGCCTCACAGCGCCAGGGGCCCGAGTTCGATTTCCGGTTTGGGTCACTGTGTGGAGTCTGCACCTTCTCCTCCTTGGGTCTGCGTGGGTTTCCTCCGGGTGCTCCGGTTTCCTCCCACAGTCTGAAAGACGTGCTGGTTAGATGCATCAGCCATGCTAAATTATCCCTCAGTGTACCCAAACAGGCGCTGGAGTGTGGCAACTATGAGATTTTCACAGTAACTTCAGTGTGAATGTAAACCTACTTGTGACTAATAAATAAACTTTACTTTAATTTTTTACTTTTATTGGGTTAGACTGGGATCATGACTGCAGTTAGCTAAGAAAATCCTTGTGACTGTAATAAGGGAATGATGCAATTTAATTTTCTCCAGACTGGTGATTTCTCAATTATATTCCCACAAGTATGAAGTCAGCACATCACAAACCAACTTCAATCCTTATTTAAATAAAAGCAAAATATTCCGGATGCTGGAATCTGAAACAAAAAGAGAAAATGCTGGAAAATCTCAGCAGGCCTGACAGTATCTGTGGAGAGTGAAGAGAGCCAATGTTTCAAGAGTGGATCATCCAGACCCAAGACTCAAAATATAGGATACAATTCTCCAGCTGCACTGGGCTAAAAGCCAGAAATTCCCGCCTGGCCATCAATGGCTTTTCACATTCTCCGCAACCCACCCGCTAAAGTTCCAGTGGCGGGCCGAATAGGAGAATTCCAGCCATTGGCTCTATTCTCTCTCCAAAGGTGATGTCAGAGCTGCTGAGATTTTCCAGCATTTTCTGTTTTTGTTTCAATCTTTCTTTTCTTTGCTGATGGGTTCAGCAGCAGAAATATGAATTACTTTGTTTATTTTAGCTGTCTTTCATTGCTCAATTTAACTTTCTAAAGATTTTAAAAATTCTTTCATGGGATGTGTACATCAGCGGCGAGGCCAACATTTGTTGCCCATACCTAACTTGAACTGAGTGGTTTGTTCGGCCATTTCAGAAGGCAGTTAAGAGTTAACCACATTGCTGTGAGTCTGATGTCACATGTAGGCCAGGTGAGGATGGCAGATATCCTTCCCGAAAAGACATGAATGAACCAGATAGGTTTTATGACAATTGATGATAGTTCCTTGGCCACCACTGCTGAGACTAACTTTATATTCCAGATTTATTAACTGAATTCAAATTCAACCAACTGCCATGGTGGGATTTGAACCCACCTTCCCGGAGCAATATCATGGGTCTCTGGAATACTGGTCCAGAGATAGCATCGCTACGCCACCATCTCCCCTAAGGGTGAGGGTATGAACCATTCTCATTTCTCAGGCTAAGCTTTTTTTGTGGCTAAGGGGCAAAACTGTGGACATCAGGAGCTTTGTGACTAGAACGCAGTGATGAAGCTCTGTACTTCCACCAATGCCCAGCCCTTCTTTGTTCACCTGCAGTAAAGGCCCTTGGCTGCCAGCTTCTCACAACAACCTGACTGAAATCAGCAACTCCAACCGATGGATGAAGGAGGAACCAAACTTGTGTGCCATTGCCATCAATGTAAAGTATGGTAGCATTCAAACCTGCTGACATTTGCAAAGAGCTACAGGAAACTGTTGAATTTTTGGTCGCTATTTTCAGAACGTTTTCATCTTTGTTAATTGGTTTCCAAATTATTTTTGGGTCAGACAGGTTGGTGTATTTTCCTCAATTATCTATTTTGTGGCACATGCCTAAAAAGGTTACTTTTTAACTTCAGGGGGAATGAGCAAGTGGCCCTTTCTTGTTGGGTGGGCTGTTTACCTTTATTATTAGACCATAAACCCAAAAATCCATTAATTTACATACATGAGGAAAAAAATACTCACAGTTGTTGCTTTTCTGTCTCAGTGCTCCCTGCCAACATGTTACATTCCTTTATAGTATTATAAAGTTATGTTTGGCTAGATAGTTTGTGACTTCTGTGCCAAGTATCTGCTTGTTTATTATCATGTGAACTTGTTGAGTAGTAAATCCTGTCTATCCATTTTTTAAAATTACAGTATTTATATGTAAGATATTAAGTTGAGCCATAAAATAATAAAACACATCAATTAATATTTCATTTGAGGAGGAGAACTTTCTGATCAGATTGATGAGAGCAGTGAGGCTCGGAATACTAAGGGGGTGAGTATCTCGTGGCACAACACCAACTTACATTGATTCCTCAGGGGCAGGCAGTGCTCGAAGTAATGCTACACAAGCAAAATTTCTCCTGTCTTTGGAATATGTGAGCACTTGTAAACTTATCCTGAATTTGTTGTGTGTACGCAGGTTGTCAGCTCAAATCTCAAAACATTTCAATTTTAACCAGCAGAGGCTTTTTGATTGGTCTTTGTGACTTTTGATTTCAGAACTTTGCTTGCAGTTTAAATGCATTCTTTCTGACCTTTGGCATGTATTGACAGCAAATAGCATAGGCTAGACACACAATCAATCTCTCTCTGTGCTTTATTTTTAATACTCCGTGGGGGAGAAATCAGTTTGCCTGCTGCCACTGCTCGCCATCGATATCGAAGAAATTTCGTGTCGCACGACATAAATAGATTTCTCCCCCTTAGTCGTACTTGGCATGGGTCATACGTTAGTTAAAGTTCCCTCTGGCCCTCCTCAACCATGCACCTTGATCCAAACTCAGAAGAGTTTGCCCCAGTTTGAGGTTTCTGTTATCCCCACTATCGTCCCAATGATCTTTCTGACTGGCACTGATAGTTTTAGTATCGATGCTATTGACTGATATCCACAGGAAGCTAACTAATTTCATTGATATGTCCAGTAAATAAGGGATACATTCATCACAATGGTCTGGAACAGATTAGAACCCATGTTTTAGAGCTGAGAAGGTGGTGTTCCAAACCACAGTGCAACTCCATCCTCTTTTCAGTATTCAGATCTGTCCATGGTTCTGCCATTGAATTTTTTGGAATGTTCACTCTGATCGGTGTCCTATATTTTCATAGAATTATTGAATCCTACAGTGCAGAAGGAGGCCAGCGGCCAACAGGCCTGCACTGACCACAATCCCACCCAGGCCCTATCCCCATAACCCCATGCATTTCCCCTAGCTCATCCCCCTGTCAACTAAGAGGCAATTTAGCATGGCCAATCCACCTAATCAGCACATCTTTTAGACTGTGGGAGGACACTGGAGCACCCGGAGGAAACCCACGCTGCCACAGGGAGAATGTGCTGATTCCACACACACAGTGACCCAAGCCAGGAATCGAACCCGGGTCCCTGGCACTGTGAGGCAGCAGTGCTGACCACTGTGCCACCCTGCTGCCCAATTTTCTTTATTCTGTGATGATGATAATATTCTGTAATTGGGCAGCAGTCTGGATTATGTCCTTCACTGCAGCTCAACATATAATTATTGGCTATAGCTATCGTGCAAATGACATGATGTCCCTGCTTTATTTACAGGATGGAGCAGAATGGAGTGACATACATGGATAGAACAGCTGATCAGTCCTCCTCGGTTGTACACTTTCAACAGCTTCTCAAACAGCTTCAGCCTTTTGACGCTATCTTTTGCATAGTTGATTTCTTGCAGGTTTATGGTTTCTGCTACCGAGCCGGTGAAATCGACAATTGCATCGCTAGTGTTCCCTCCATCCAGGGCTTCATAGCATCCTGACAACCTGTGGGCAGTAACATAATCCGTATCACATCAAACCACCACATCCTGCTTTGGGAGAGTCAAGAGTGACAACAATCAATTAATGGAACTAGCTCTAACTGCACTTGCTTTTCCTTCCAGCAAAATCTCCATGCTTACATCAATTTTCACAGTTCTATTTCCACTAATGGCTGGAGTGTGGTGTAGAATGATGTCTGCATACCAACTGTGGTAGTTCATTCAGATCTTCCACCTTGCTTTGCCCCACACGTGATGTGAAATGGTGCCTCTCAAACTACATGTGACTAATTGTCTCTCTTTAATAGAGAGAGATGTCTATAGTCCTTCATAGACTACAACCAACTGCTGGTTACCAATATTTTCACCCAAAACCATAGATACTACCAACAAATGTCCAAAGATTGCAATAAGTCTTCGAAGGCAGAAGTCCCTTCACCAAATTCCCTTTATTTACAATTCCAACCAGTAGTACGCAGAGTGCTATCAGTTAGCGACCGACCTTTAGGAGTCCCAGAGGAACTGACACTCCCGGTTAAATACCTGGAAAAGATTCCCTGATTGGCCCATCAATTGACTCCTTAATCAGGGAGCTCATATTCCAATAGGCCAACCTCAATCGTCTGATTGAAATCATTACAAAGATCAAGTGTCATGAGGATGTGCTTTATGCCAAATAATGATTGTTACTCCAGATTCTGGAAAATGAATTGATGTTTTTAAAAAATGACTTTTTAAACCACAGACTAAAGTGACTTAAACTCACACCCAAGATGGCTACCTAATTTGCATACATTTTATATTTCAAACCCAATGAGGTGAATACTGCAAAAACTCACCAAAAATAACAACCATATTTCCTATTTCGTTAACACAACATCCAGATTCTCAATTGGGTGGAGACAAGCTAACCCTTTGTATGTTTTAAGCATTTTTTGTTCAGCCAAAGTGAGGACAGACAGCTAAGAAGCTGAGAGAGATCCTTCCTCTCGTTCCACCCAGCACCCAGGACTTTGGGCCCTGTCTGTTTGACTCTCTCTCCATTTGCAGCAGACAGAGATTTTAAAGAAAGAACTAAACTCCACAGCTGTGTCTCCAGAAGAATTGACAGATCATCCATCTGCAGCTTTAAACCACCTCAACACTGAAAGCAGAAGACCACAGAGTGAAAGCAGCAAGACCATTAGATACAGCCTGAGTCACCAACCTACAGACTGAATTCCCTTTAAATTTTATGGATTTAATTTGATCAATCTATGCTTCCTCACTTTGTAATCTATATTTTTGTGTGTGTGTGTGTGAACTTTGAGTGTGTGTTTGTCAAAAATTGGGCATATTTTATTATTTTTGTTAGACCAGTTTAAGTAGTGGTATAAAAATATCAAACTTCTTTCTTTGGTAAACTTAAGGGAATCCGTCATTTTGCTTCTTTTATGATCACAGCACATAAACAGTTAAGTGCTTTCTAAATTGGCAAGTATATCTGCAGTGGGGGACAGTTCTCCATGTTCCTCATGATATATTTTGTGGTGGCCGAGGCTGCCACTCTCAATGGGATTTCCCATTGAATCCAACTCTGCTGCCAGGAAACCCACGATGGGGGTTCACCCTTGATGGAACTGGAAGATCCCTCCAGGCGGAGCGGCCAGAAAATCCCCTATTGCAACCAAATGAGCAGAGCGCAAAGAGGAGAACCATTTAACCCCTCCTCACCTGGTCGCAACATTAATTTTAGCATCAACCTTTTTGCTTATTATTAAATAATTTTCCACTTTCATTCCATCTGAAATATCTTATCATCTTTAATTTTTAGTTTAGACACCAAGACAAATACTTAGACATTCTACTACTGGAGACAAACCACTTGTCACTTGTCAGAATGAGTGTGGTAAAAACATTCTACGTTATTGGCTTTGAGTTAGCATTGGATAAATTGCAGCTTGGTATGGCTCCTGCTCTGACCAAGGCAGCAAGAAACTACAAAGGGTTGTAAACGTAACCCGAACCACAAACCATCCATTGACTCCATTGTGGTAAACCACTGTTAGCTTATTACCTGTATATGTGACATGCCTGGACACATCCCTGTCAGCCCTACCCAAGACTCCTCCCCCCCCCCAGTCCAGGTATAAAAGCGACTGCTCCCCACCCCCCTACTTCAGTCTGGACCAGTTCATCGGCATGGGTGTGCTCCAAGTCTTTTGCTAATAAAAGCCTATTTGTTCTTGCGTACAAACTAGTCTTTGCTCGATTGATGGCGCATCATCCATCTACTTCCCACTGCCTCAGAAAAGCAGCCAGCGCAATCAAGGACCCCACGTACCCCGGACATTCTCTCCTCCACCTTCTTCTGTTGAGAAAAAGATACAAAAGTCTGAGAGCACGTACCAACCAACTCAATAACAGCAGCTTTCCTGCTGCCATCAGACTTTTGAATGGACCGATCTTATATTAAATTGATCTTTCTCTATACCCTAGCTATGACTTTAACACTATATTCTGCACCCTCTCCTTTTCTTCTCTCCTATGTACTCTATGAACGGTATGTTTTGTCTGTATAGTGTGCAAGAAACAATACTTTTCACTGTATCCCAATAAATGAGACAAAAATAAATCAAATCAAATCAGAGAAATTGATCTGATGATGTTAACTAGTATGAGGTGGGCACAGTAAGAAGTCTCACAACACCAGGTTAAAATCCAACAGGGAAACAGCAGCGCTCTGAAAGCTCATGATTTCAAATAAATCTGTTGGACTTTAACCTGGTGTTGTGAGGCTTCTTTACTGTGCCCACTCCAGTCCAACATGGCGTCTTCACATCAGTATTAGGTGCAACAGAGAATCCTACAATTTGTCTTTCAAGTTCATGTTATCAACTTCAGAAATTCCTGATGGAACCATGAATCGAGTTGAGCTCGAATTGTTTGAGTGACAGGGTGATGGTGAAAGGAAAGGAAGATATCATCCTCCAAGGTTTGTATTGATATACAGATCGATGGAGAATGGTTTCTACCAGGGGGTGTTTTCAATCTGTTCCTTACAACACTGTGCATGTTTGCTGAAAGTCTGTTTTGACTAGCACATCTAAAGAACTCTCTAACAACGATCCACAGCATCACACAACCTGCTATGAGTCACTGATGTAGAGATGCCGGCATTGGACTGGACCCCAGTGACTCACCTGATGAAGGGGCAGCGCTCCGAAAGCTTGTGGCTTGTGCTACCAAATAAACCTGTTGGACGTTAACCTGGTGTTGTGAGACTTCTTAATCATAGAAATCATCATAGAAACCCTACAGTGCAGAAGGAGGCCATTCGGCCCATCGAGTCTGCACCGACCACAATCCCACCCAGGCCCTACCCCTACATATTTTACCCGCTAATCCCTCTAACCTACGCATCCCAGGACACTAAGGGGCAATTTAACATGGCCAATCAACCTAACCCGCACATCTTTGGACTGTGGGAGGAAACCGGAGCACCCGGAGGAAACCCACGCAGACACGAGGAGAATGTGCAAACTCCACACAGACAGTGACCCGAGCCGGGAATCAAACCCAGGACCCTGGAGCTGTGAAGCAGCAGTGCTAACCGCTGTGCTACCGTGCCGCCCCTGTAATCAGTAATGAGTCACTGATCCAGTGACAGACTGCTGTTTTTATAACGTGTCGCTAACTAGTCATTTAAAGAATTGGCAGATGCTGAATACAGCATTCAACTTGGTTTTTTACAGTCAGTAAAATCTAAATGTACAGAAAATAAAAGCATACTCAGAAGGGAGAACACTCTAATACCCCCAACAAAACAGGTGATGTTTAATTCATAAACTAGAGTAAGTAGCTCTGTGATCCCAGCAGAGGAATGCCGTGCATGCACAGCTTGAGAATTGCAGGAAGTGCAATTTGTATTTTAATTTACTGAATAATAGATAGAACAAATAACCTTTGTGAGTTGTAGATTAGGATTGATCACCTAAGGAGTTCCGACAGGAATTTTCCATAGTTTTATCTTCTTTATTGGCCATGGACTTGTTACTGCCATTTTGTCTTCCTCAGGATATTACATGGTTGGAGATGGAGACAAGGGTGAGAAGGGTTGGTGAAGGGGTACAAAATGTATACTCATGATGCCCTACCCATCACGGGTATGGGGAAGGTGGGAGCAGTTGGCCTTTGGCTGCCTATCAGTCTTGTATGTTCTATGTTCTGGGACTTTTTAAATGGTTTAAAAAGGAGTTATTAATGGATAAGATAAGCATTCAGTGTACCTATGGCTATAGCTAAGTGGTACCTGACATTGATGGGAGGACTGTGTGTAGTATAATAGCGTAATAGAATAATTCCGAAGTGACTGATGCAGATCATGACGTAACAGTGACATTAGCAGTGATGTGCTGGACACTCGGCATGGTGGCCCAGTGGTTAGCACTGCTGCCTCACAGTGCCAGGGACCTAGGTTTGATCCCCAGCTTGGGTCACTGTGCGGAGTTTGCACATTCTCCCTGTATCTGCGTGGGTTTCTTCCAGATGCTCTGGTTTCCTCCCACGCTCCAAAGATGTGCGGGTTAGGTTGATTGGCCACGTTAAATTGCCCCTTAGTGTCAGGGGGATTAGCAGAGTGAATACGGGAATAAAGTTTGGGTGGAATTGTGTTCGGTGCAGACTTGATGGGCCAAATGGCCTCATTCTGCACTGTAGGTATTCTATGAAAGGATGGAATATTCTTGTGATGGAACAAAACCTAGCATGGTGTATTTTTTATAAAAATATATCCTCATTGCTATTTCTTAAAGTTAAACTCGATCCTATGGCTGAAAAAAACTATTAAGATGGCTGACCCTCTGTGAGTTACTGTCTATGACTCACCAGAATTAAAGACGTCACTTTGCAGTCTCAGAAATGTCACATCTTGTTATTTCTGAGGAGCAACTAACAGACCACTTGGGGACTGCACAATCTTACTTCAAAGAGAGCTACATAAAGGCTATTTGCTTTTGACAAATCGGCCCTCCAGCATAGTCAGAGTGGCTCCTGAGTTAATGACCTCTCAAACACCAGATCCTCAACAAGAAGCACCTCTTTCCAACCTACAATGGCTGAGACGTTATCAGCCTGGAACATAGAACCAATTTCCAGACACTGGGTGAGCGTCTTTTGTTGAAGATATTGTGGAGAAGTAAGGTCACATGACTTAAGACCGAGCCTTGTTGAACAGGTTAGTATTGTCTTCCTGGGCACAAACCCATCTGTTTCTTTAACATCTGCTAAGCAGGCCACACAGATGGTGCCCTCGCCAAGTTGGACATCTGGCCCCCATCTACCCTTCCACTGCTAAAAGTTCTGCACCATCACCTGCAAACTGATTCATCTCTGCATGCGTATTTCACCTTGTTAAGCTTCCACCACCAAAAAGGTGAACTTTACCTGATTGGTTTTCAGCCTGCTAACCTCTATGAAGGAATTCCTCATGAGACTTTGATTCTAGACTCTGGATCTCACCTGAATCAATATTAATTCTCTCTATAGGAATTGGACCACACACAAACCGAGAGGTTGGGAAATTTGGCTTCGCTTATTAATGGAGAAACAAATCAAAACACCTTTCTGTTTACAGACAGGCGTTGAGAGAAAAAAATAGTGCTGTTTGAACTCTTTTGTGGTGGAGGCGGATTCAATAGGGTCTTTTAAGAGACTTTTAGATAAGTACATGGAACTTAGTAAGATAGTGGGTTATAGGTAAGCCTAGTAATCGCTAAGGTAAGGACATGTTCGGCACAACTTTGTGGGCTGAAGGGCCTGTATTGTGCTGTAGTTTTTCTATGTTTCCCCTCGTCAAGTAATCCAGAGACCCAGGGCAATGCTCTGGGGACGTGGGTTTGGATCCCAACATGGCAGATGGTGAAATCTAACTTAATACAGCCTAATGATGCCCATGAAACCATCGTTGAATGACCTAAAAAACCCATCTGCTTCACTAATGTTATTGTTGTGGTGAAGTTCTATGAACTGATCACAGGAGATTCAGACACAGGTTGCGATAGTTTATTCCAGCAACTAGGGACAACACTGTCTTAAGAGTCCTCTAAAAGAGCACTCTGCCAAATCACAAATGGCAAGGAAGGAAATCTGCCATCCTTACCTGGTCTGGCCTACATGCAACTCCAAACCCACAGCAATATGGCTGATTCTTAACTTCCTTGCTGAAATGGCCTAGCAAGCCACTCAGTGCAAGGGCAATTTTTTTATTCCATCCTTATAGTTATAAAGCCAAACCTCGGAATGGATCAGGCAAACCCGAATCCATTCTGGGGTGACACTGTGGTGCAGTGGTTAGCACTGCTGCCTCACAGAGTCAGGGACCCGGGTTCGATTCCTGGCTTGGGTATGGAGTTTGCACATTCTCCCTGTGTCTGCGTGGGTTTCCTCCGGGTGCTCCAGTTTCCTCCCACAGTCCAAAGATGTGTGGGTTAGGTAGATTAGCCATGCTAAATTAGTATCAGGGAGATTGGCAGGGTAAATGCATGGGGTTATGGGCATAGGGCCTGGGTGGGATTGTGGTTAGTGCAGACTCGATGGGCTAAATGGCCTTCTTCTGCACTGTCGGATTCTATGATTCTGTGATTCATTCTTGCTTGCTCCAAAAGCCAAATTCAAATTGAATCATCATGGTCCCCACAAAAGAGACAATCAAGATCCAGGCTGGCAAGATAAGGCATTGCACCCCAACCTGGGCTTGATCTGATGCCTGATCTTAGCCAAAAGGCTAAGTGGCTCCAGGTTTCATTACAGAGAAAGGTTTTGACACTTCTATAATCTTACTTTGCATATGCCTTCTCCAGGAGTGCACTCCAGAATTCCTCTTTCGAGTTAGAGCGACAAAACAGGAGCTGCCCGTTCATTGTGGGAAGACGATCATCAATAACAACATCAATCCATTCGGCAAAGCGCCAGAACCGGAAGTGAAAGATGCCAGCGTAACTATTTGGCTTCCTTGAGTCCCAGTCCTGCTTTTTCCAGTCTGGAATTACCTGCAATCAACAACAGGAAATTAGACAATTAAAAACAGACAATGCCACAAATACCCAGCAAGTGTGGTAGCGTCTGTGGAGAGAGAAACAGAGTTAATGTTTCACATCTGAGTTCTGAAAAAAGATCCTTAACCTGAAACGTTGGGGTGATCTTACCAAAACAATTTTAAGCGGGGGGCAATCTTACAGGCTTGCCACGCCGGTTGACCTGGCACTGTTCACCGGGCACCCTGGCACTGTCCACCGGACACTGGGCAGTGCCAAGGGGTGACAGAGCCTGAGGGGATGGGGCCTGATGGGTACAGGGTCTGACGGGACAGAACAAAACGGGGGGGGGGGGGGGGGGGGGGGGGAGGCAGGAGGGAGGTCAGGGGGTGGAGGTCCAGGAGGGGAGGAAAGAGGGGATCTCTGCATTGGGGGTGGGGACTGGTCAGGGGGGCTGTGATCGGGGGTTGGGGACAGTGATCAGAGGTTGGAACTGGCAATTGGGGGCTGGGGCTGGGATTGGTGATTAGGGATTGGGACAGGCGATCGGGGGGGATCCGTGAAAGGGTGGCAATTGGGGGGAGGAGGGTGGTGATCAGGGGAGGTCCTTGGTGGGCAGTGGGATTGATGTGGGGTGGGGGGAGGGGTTGACAGATCTCCCAGTGCACTGTGTACAATTTAGACACAGTATCCTGGGAGAGCAGGGTGCCTGTGCAAAGGTACCCGTAGAACTCACCAGCCAGTTTCCCAGCATGAATAGGCTCCGCCCACTCCCACTGCTGGCGGGAATCACATTACAGCCTCTGTATTGCACAGACTGCTGCAAATTAGTACCATTTACCTTGCTGGAAGCACGGGCGGGAAAACCTCCCATTTGCGCGCCCTTTCAATACTTTGAATTTTTCTTAGAAAATCCCACCCTAGGCTTTTGGCCTGTTTAAAATGTCCCCAAAGAACTTTAGATGTCAAGTGACTCCCCTGTGTTGATGAGGATGGGGAATATTATACAGTGAGCAAGCAGGGATGTGGTAACTACAGTCCTAGGGGGTATCTTAGATGGGCTGAGAGTAGACCAGAATAATGTTGTAGCCCCAGGACCAGAATTCCTGCCTGTCCTGTATTCACCTAAATAGAATCTAGAATCATTGAATCCTACAGGGAAGGACGCCATTCGGCCCATTGAGTCTACACCAACCACAATCGCACCCAGGCCCTATCCCCATAACCCCATGCATTTACCCTAGCTAGTCCCCCTGACACTAAGGGGCAATTTAGCATGGCCAATCCACCTAACCCGCACATCTTTCGGACTGTGGAGGAAACCGGAGGACCCGGAGGAAACTCATGCAGACACAGGGAGAATGTGCAAACTCCACACAGACAATGACCCAAGCCGGGAATCGAACCCAGGTCCCTGGAGATGTGAGGCAACAGTGCTAACCACTGTGCCATCGTGCCACCCCTTAAACCTGAACATTTACTGGACCAATACTTAACTGGACTCCAGCAGACCCCTCAAGAATTTCTGCTTAGTCCATTCAATGGTGGCCTGGTACAAGCAGATGAAGAATACACAGAAATCTCCACTCACTTGTACCTGAGCTTTCCATTTGGGACCAGCTTTAGACTCTGATTTGTATATTTATGAAGTCTACCGCCTCTGCTGGGAAGGAAACTGTTTTTTATTCTTTCCTGAGATTTAGGCATCACTAGTAAGGTAGGTATTTGTTACCCATCCCTAATTATCCTTGTGCTGAATGTTCCTGGGTGGCACTGTGGTTAGCATTGCTGCCTCACAGTGCCTGGGACCCAGGTTCAATTCCAGCCTTTGGTGACTATCTGTCTGGAGTTTGCACATTCTCCCCGTGTCTGCGTGGGGTTCCTCCAGATTTCTGGTTTCCTCCCACAGTCCAAAAGACATTCTGGTTAGGTTGATTGGTTATGCTAAATTGCCCCTTTGTGCCCAAAGATGTTTAGGTATACATGGGGAGGTAGTAAATTGGATAAGACACTGGCTCAATGGAAGAAGCCAGAGAGTGGTTGTGGAGGATTGCTTCTCTGAGTGGAGGCCTGTGACTAGTGGTGTGCCGCAGGGATCGGTGTTGGGTCCATCAGCTTCCTTGGTGGGATTTGAACCCGTGTCAACAGAGGATTAGCCTGGGTCATATGCTACCATCTTCCTGACCAACTAAATGTCCCCAAAGCCAATATGACATCTGGTGGACTGTTGGCATTATGCACTATGAAAAGTATAGAGTGCTTGCACCATAGTTACCTTGGCAAAATGGACAGCCATGAATTTCTCACATATTGTGCTTTCATTGCTACGAAGGCAGTGCCATATTCAGACCAACCTTTGCCATGTGTCTTTGGATCAAGCCAGGAAAAGGGGGCAAACCCATCTGCAAGCCTGAACATTTGCGGGAGGAGTGATGCAGTTGGACAGATTCTCCTCTGCGATGCAGCTCAGAAAGGGACAGAATAGCAACATAGAATAAGGCAAAATATGAGCGTTGGGCCTAACAACCGGAGTGAGGTGACTTCTTGCAAGCTGTGCCCAGCATACGTTCTAATCCTATCTTTTACTTCCGTTCTGTGCTTCCAAAACTTCATTCTAACTCTTTTAAAGTCTCTAACAATATTCTAATTCAATCTCTTCACTAAGTTGATCTTTCTGTACACCCTAGCTATGACTGTAACACTACATTCTGCATTCTCTTCTTTCCTTCTCTATGAACGGTATGCTTTGTATCGTGCACAAGATTTATTATGTGACAATAATAAATCAAATCAAATCAAATCAAATCATATCAAGAATCAAACACCTCAGCACCCTAACCTCAATTTCTTTCCACTTGCCAGGAATCCCTCTTCCCCAGTTGCCATATGCAAATGGTGATGGGAGTGTGGTGGGGCCTGGGAAGAGTTTTTTGGCATCCCCCTTTGTTATCACCACTTCCCGAGCTTTCGGCGTGGAAGGTAGCTGGCATGCTCTTGGTTGTGGCACTGCTGGGATTTAGCAACCAGGGACTGACCAGGCTCTTTTTGGCATCAGGAATCCTGACAGGTGCCCTCCTTTGTATAAAAAGTGTCCCCAGACCCAGGAAATGAGTAAGGGATGGGGCTACGCCTCTCCCTTCTGTAAATTTTATAAAGTTGGTATTTGAATCTAATTACTCTTCTGAGGTTTATGTCAGCAGCAATTATGCCTCGCAATCTCCCTCAACATCTGTTATGTCCTGTTAACAATACACTTCGCTATCTATATTTCACCACTTAGTGCTCAAAAGTTATCAATACATATTCAATGCTGAAAATGACAGAGAGGGAAAAAAAGGCTGAGTGAGATGAAAGTGTTTGGCAGCTGTGAAAAATTAAGAGTGTCAAATGGCAGTGATGTGCAATCAAATAGCAAACTCATCGATGTGTGTGAACTTAAATAAAACAAAAATAATCAAATGTTGTCCGAATAGAACTTCTGAAGCACAATCTGAGAAGATTAAAACAGAACATTGAATTTTATCTCCGTCAAGAAGTATGGACACAATGTCCAAATTGTCTTGCCTCCCGAGGGTCGTATCCTGGAGGTTCCCCTGGAAAATATGCTGGGGACCCCTCTTACCCCCCCACGCGCTGACTATATGGGAATTGACTGGGAAGTTTCAACTTCTGATGGACAATTCGCAATGCTGGAACTCTCTGAAACTGTGAGTTAAAGTCGCAGACTTTGAATGGTTCTGACTCACTTAACAGAATAGTTACCCAGAAAAGTTAGAAGAATTAAAACCAGTTCTGACTCCTCAGCAATAGTACTACTGACACTGCCCACCCTCCGACTACCCTCACCGCACACTCTGAGTATCTTCCTGCACTCCGATTACACCCTGTCCTTCCAATTACCGCCTCACCTCCAACTTCCTTGCCCACACCCCACACCCACCCATGACTACCTCGTAACCCCCTAACTAATCCCCTCCCCCAGCTACCTTCCCCATTCTGTTAAGTAACTCCGTCACCCTGACTACCCCCAGTAATCCCCCGACTACCCACCCAGCCCTTCAAACTATCCCCAACGTCCAATGACAGCCTCTCCCTCAACAATTCCTACCTTTCCCACCCCTAACCATCCAAAAAACCTCCAATCATCCTCCACCACCTGACCCCTCCCACAATGCCAATCTTCCCTTCCTGACCCATCCTATCAGCTCACCTACTTACCTTCCCTTCTAGCATTTCAAAGTGGCTGTGACATTTAAATGTATGGCAATATAGCAGCTGATGTTATAAAAAAGGGGTGTAGCTTGGCTCTACACACCAAGCCAAGGACTCCAGGAGTGGGCGGACTCCAGGAGTGGGCACACTCCACATTTCTCAGCAGGCTTGGGTTGGAAGTGCAGGCGAGGAATGAGGAGCTCTAGTCTAAGATAAGAAAATAGATGAGAAGTGACAATCTGACGATGAAGAATGCCATTCCGTGGACGATTTGGTCCAATACAAAAAGTACTGTGGGGAGTCAAAGGTTGAAAGGAGGTCACGACACCAGATGTGATGAAAATGACAAGCCCTCACCTTTTGCCACAAACCATCCCGAAGAGCTAAACAGGAGCAAGCAGCAACAAACCAACAATTCCCCAGTTGCCCTTGGTGCAGATCATGCGAACTGATTCCATTGACAAATAGCTTTGGGGATTCACACAGCTCCTAAGGGAGAGATTACAAATGGGAAATTAATCTTAAGGTGAACACATTTCATTAAATTGTACAAACTTGGTTTCTGGTTCACATCATTGAGTCGATGATGGGTCGTTCATATATAAGGTCATTCATCCTTGAATGGAAAATGCAGGACATGTGAGAATGGGTGTAGAATGTGCTTCAAAGTGATGAGAGAATCAATACAATTTAATCGAGGATTTGTGTTTGGAGAGGGTCTTTCACTTTCTAGAAAAACGGCTCAACTCTTGACCTAAGGTGGAAAAAAAAACAGAATTTGACACCAAGCCTCATAAGGTCATCCCAATATTTTCCAATACCGGAGGAAATTTCTGCGAATCTGGTCCAGGAAGTCAGACACGTTTCGAGACAATAGAGGTTGAGTGAGGTGATAGTATGTAGAGCTGGATGCCTTCAGTGTTACATAGAAAGGGACGTGTTGTCGGATGAGGTCACTGAGAGGGCAACTTGTGAGTGAGAAACAGGAGTTTGGGACCAAGTCCTTGAAGAGAGAGGCAATGATCAGGTAGAGAAAGAGTTTGCGCGCATGTTTAAGAAATATACCTCGATAACATTACCATATATTAAATAGAAACCTTCAGGAGAGTTTGGCTACTTTTTAGCCTCCAGAGTAGGTGGAATTTGGAGCTAGGTTAGATCTTAGATGTAGAGATAGACAGTGATGAACCCATAGTCCATCTTGTTCCTCAGTTCATGTTGTCCCCAATCCTTGCTTGATTGATTGATTGAGTTGATACATCTAAAGAAGTATCTCCGAAATTCTGATAAGTCAAAGAACAAAGAACAAAGAACAATACAGCACAGGAACAGGCCCTTCGGCCCTCCAAGCCCATGCCGCTCCCTGGTCCAAACTAGACCATTCTTTTGTATCCCTCCATTCCCACTCCGTTCATATGGCTGCCTAGATAATATCGGAGAATTTTGGATGAGTAGTCTGATGGAACAGTGGCAAGTCAAGGGTGCAGGACAGCTGGTGGAGATGTCAAGCTATTTGACACTGAAATATCTGTTAGAAGCTGACACCATGATTGCAGATGATGACACAAAGAGAGAGCATATAGTTAAGGAAGAGCAGGAGTTGTCGATAGTTCCTTGGAGAGTTCCAGAGGGGGTCATGCAAGGAGAAGGAGAAATCATTGTTGGAAATGCCACATTTAATTTGATTTGATTTATTATTGTTACATGTATTGGTATACAATGAAAAGTATTGTTTCTCGCTTGCTACACAGACAAAGCATACCACTCATAGAGTACATAGGGGAGTAGGAAAGTAGAGGGTGTAGAATATGATATTACAGTTATAGCTAGGATGTAGAGAAAGATCAACTTAATTGTAATAACTCCACGGAGGCGTAAGTCCTGTCACCAAGTTACTTTATTTGCACCATACATCTGTACACAGCCAGCTCTCCAGTTGCTCCCTGCTGAATGCAGGCTGGGAGTCTGACACACCTGCTTTAAATAGGGAGCATGAGGCTCCCTGATTTAACCATCAATTAGGACTCATCAGGTATATCTTTTAAATACCAAACAAATAAACTAACTCAAATTAACTTTGGGACAAATTAAAAGGGGTAGCTCCCCAAAAGGAGGGGGAACAGCCCGAACAAAAAACAAAGTACAAAGGAAACTTGAAACATTAAATCAAAAGGTGATTATCAGGGTCGATAATACAACCCAGCCCCTGTGGTGGCCAGCGGGTGCGGAAGGCATCAACTGCGCCCGTGGACACCGCATGCTCCCTCTCCAGGGACACCTGGCCGTGAATGTAGCCGCGGTAGAGGGGCGGACAGTCAGGATGGACGACCCCGTCGATCGCCCGCTGCCTAGGACTCATCAGG